>NC_083576.1:82830353-83177853 GCF_027579695.1 Neoarius graeffei
CCACGGGGCTCGAACCCGGACCTTCTTGCTGTGAGGCGACAGCGCTAACCACTACACCACCGTGCCGCCCATACTTATTAACTATTTATTCTTACTTATTAGGTGTACTTTATTAATTACTTTATTACTCATTTCATTACTCATCACCGATGACTGACTTTCTTATGACTTATTGCGCTTATTCTCGCTCGTGACCTCCCATCATACTCGGTCTCACCTTGGGCTCCATTGGATTTGGTCTTGGTGGTCTGAGGCGGTCTTGAACCCAACGTGAAATATATCAGCTGCGTTAAGTCTGTGAATGTTTCCCTGGCGTGTGGTTCATTTGTGAGAGAATCGCCGTGGATCAGAGCATCTGAAGGAGGGTCACCTCTGCCCACAGCGAGAACGTGATTCGACTCGAGTTCATCAAATGGCACAAACTGAGCCGAAGGACAGCGCTGTCCCACTGCAGGAACACTGTTCTCGAGATTTGAACAAGGAAAAAAAAAATAAACACTATTTCTAATACACAGCTAAGGAATAAAATGCAACAGGTCTGCTGTTTATATGAAGAGAAATTTGAAAACACTGCGAGATGTGATGCGGCCTGACAAAGTATTTTTCGATAACGCGGTTTTATTTCTGTTCGAGCAAATCCCCAAGTATTATATTTTTTGAGTTGGTTATTGAACAACATCTCAGTTTTTTTTATATCGGATTTAATCTTGTGTAACGTCAGCGAAAGTGAAGAGAACATCACGAGTTGTGCGTATCATTAATGTTAGATCAGCTACAAACGGTTGTTCTTTCACTAGTGTCGGAGAAAAACGTTCTTATGTTCTTGAGAAACCTCAAATAGAGATCTTGCAGTCACGTGACCGGAAAGTACACAACCGCCATCTTGTCGGTCAAAAACACCACTGAATACTGCTGCACTCGTGTACAGAATGGATCAATTTCAACCGACGGACTACACGGCTCATTTTTCTAATGAACAGATAACTAGATATATGTCTAAAATAAATGATCTACAGATTTGTGACCCTTATGGCTTACCGGACGGAGTTTTCACAACCGGATTTTGAACTGCCAGCGGAATACCCAGACGTGTATAATTACCTTATTAACTTTCCCTCGCTGTTCAGTGGTGAAGCACTGCGTGCTTATAAATCTCTGGACAGTTATCTCTACAGAAATTCAGGATTTGTCAGCGACTCAGATGTGGCATCTTGTAAACAAGAATCCTCATTGGACGGGTAAGTCACTTAAGTATTGAGTATAGTACTGACCAGCCGATAATAGAATAGAATAAGGTAATTCCAGCTGTAATTCCAAATCGTCCGTCTTGTTTACATGGATCTGGCGTTGGAGAGGTAGAGGCGGCAGTGGAGATTTGAGTAACTGTTTTCTGAGCTTAGTCAACAGGCCGGCTCTGCAGCCTCGCTTTTGCTTCTGCTCCCGGCGCTGCCTCCTTCGCTTTGCTTCCGATAACAATCCACGGAGACCCTGCTGGTCTCGCTATCTCGTCCGGAATATATATATTTTTTTTTTCTTCTTGTCCGGAATGTTGTGCATGCGATGGAAATCGCTACAAACCGTCATTTTCTGCTGGAAACCAATGTCCAGTAAGTCCATACGGTTGTAGTGGATATTGAAGTCCGGTACAGACGAACAACACGCAAAAATACACACAAAAAACATAAACGTGCACAGGTAGGGAGAGCTTGTAGCCACAGCCGTTGTAGTAGAATTGTATATAGTAGGGTTTTCCAGAAGAAAAGGTAGAAGTAAAAGCAGAAGTAGAAGGCGGAAATATGGCGTTTGACCGACAAGATGGCGTCTGTCACAATCTGTATCGGCTGTGACGTCACATGCAAGTGCTCCATAAACAAACCGTCTGTCCTGGAGACTTTACCATGGCGGAAAACGTACCATTCCAAAAGAGGCCGATATAAATGTTAATCACTTCACTGTACAACCGAGGTTGTTTTGTTTGTTTGTTTGTTTTTTTGAGCCAAAACTTAGCCAGAAACCAAAACAGCAACAGGGTAAAGGATTTTGTGGCAGGGATTAGCGTCAGGCTGCTCTGTCGTGTGAAGTTGGCGATGTTGATTTTAAAGGTCCCATGGCATCGTTTTTTCATGAATTGTGCCGTGGTCTCTAGTATGAATGAATGCCCTGTGAGCCGGTTTTGGTGAAAAAAAAAAAAGCTGTGGTTCTCCTGTTTCAGGCTGTTCTAGTTTGGCGGAGGAGCGGGTGGCGGGAGAGCGACAGGATTTCAGCTCTTATCATTAATATTCATGACATGTAAACGTGTTACCTCTGATTGGCTAACAGCACTGTGACGCTGCCTCCAGTGGGTCAGAACAAGTGGATGTGGGTGTCTTACTATGGCGAGAGAGAAGGAACAAACCGCGAAGGGAAAAATACCGCGCGCTGACGTCATTAAGGTGCGACGCGAGGAAATAAAATAAATTCAACAAATGTTTGGGTTTTTACTGAACAAACAAATAAAATGAACGAGTGACTTAAAAAAAGAATGTGGGTGTCTTTGTAAAAACTGTTTTGATTGGCTATTAGAGCATGCTGCATGCTTTTTGGTTTTGTAGCGCAGAGTACCTGGCTAACTGCAGGAAGCGGTTAGCTGCACAGCTAATGTAGCCATTGCAAGGCTAACGTGGCACCGATTTTAAAACACGGCAAAATGACTTAACAGTTATACACTTACTTGTTCGGTGTTTGTGGCTGATGCGGCAGGGATGCTTGGTACGGACCCAGGCTTCAGTGACAGTTGATGTGCAAAACCTGCCCTGTACTGTCCCAAGTTGTGGAAACATTCCTCAGGAAAATGCTTCCGACAAACATACACCGTCTTAGGTAGACTCGACGGCGTATTATTGGAGTAAATAAAATTAAGCCACTGCGTCTTCAGGGGCTCTCCCGTCGGCAGTAAAAACAGACTCTTTTCTGTGTTGTCACATCCATGTACAGCGCAACTTCCATGTTTGGTGGCAACTTTTGAGCTGGGTGGGGCAATCCAGAGGGGGGGCGTGGGGATCATCTCCCTTGCTGACGTGGTAAAGGGAAGAGCCTGTCAACGCGCCATTTTGACGCGCCATTCTCAAATGTTGACAAATGTTGGGCATAGTTTGGTTTACACATCATGAAATTTCTAGCCACTGGGGTGACTTAAGAAGGTCAGAGGAACTCATTTTAATGTTAAAAAACCTCAAAAAGTGAAAATTTCATGCCATGGGACCTTTAAAAGTAACTCCTGTAAATTACACAGGGAAATGAATACTGTAGAGAGCGTGCAGCGTGGAAGAAAAGTCTGGAGATAGAAATCAGGGCTTTGAACCGGTTCAAGGAACGAAAACGAAAACCAGGAACTTTTTCTATTTCACATGGAACAGAAACGAAACCAGAAACTTTATTATTTTTTATGCTCCGGAACAGAAACGCTCATTAAAAATAATGGTAACCGGTTAATACCGGTTTTTATTTCGTTCCTCAAAGTTTCCGTAGCCTACAAATAAAAGTCATTCTTCTCCTGCGCAAGTTTCTATGACCCGCTGGGGTTCACTTCCTGTGTGACGTTCGCTGACTGAATGTAGAGAGCGGGAGGGTGGACTACTATCACGTCTCCACATCTTAAATAAGAGGTAAATATTGCAGTCTATCGTTATTCGAAAACGTCAATTTCAAACACGATATCAATATATTTGTCCACGTTAATGAGAGGCTCGCGAACATTAAATGACGTTAACCTCTGTTAGCCTATCAATGCATAGGGCCTGACTAGCCTTTGGTAACACACTAAACGAATTCTCTTTCATTTTTGGCACTTTTTCTGTTTGTGTAGATGGGAAGACATACTGAGAATCCAAATCGCCAACATTTGAAATAATAATTGTTTTGAATTATTTCTTGTCTTATTTAATGAAGGTTGTAATAGAATTAGCCTACATTTGGCTTAAGCTGGATGAGACAGAGACATAATTTTATAGCCATTTGTTAAACAGCTGACAGGGAACGTAATTAACCGTTCCGGGAACGAAATTTTTTTGTTCTAACCGGTTCGAGAACGTCTATTTAATGGTGGAACCCAAAACCGGAAACGTTAAAATTCTGTTTCTGTTCGGAACGAACCAATAGGAAAAAAATTCTGGTTCAAAGCCCTGATAGAAACCTTAGTTTCTCGGTCGTTAGCTTGTGCTAGATAGCACTAACACTACTGATGAACGCTACACCGGCTGGAAGGTGACTTCACTGCTGCGCTGACGGTGCCGAGTCGCGGTTAAGCTCGCGTTGGGATTCGAGAAGGTCAAGGACGATACATTTTTGGTCCCTCCCACTATAAATCAAAATCTGATTTGGTTAATCAGTCATCTGTCACTTCCGACAATGAAGGCAATGAAGTCCTAACCAATGAGTGAGCAGCTCGAAACTCTTCTCCGCCTAGAGACAACAAACACCTTATTGGATACCTCGATTTTGATAGTAACCCTTTCATTTCTGAAGCAAATTTGATAGAAAATGAAGCCGAATTAGGGCGGCACGGTGGTGTAGTGGTTAGCGCTGTTGCCTCACAGCAAGAAGGTCCGGGTTCGAGCCCCGTGGCCGGCGAGGGCCTTTCTGTGTGGAGTTTGCATGTTCTCCCCGTGTCCGCGTGGGTTTCCTCCGGGTGCTCCGGTTTCCCCCACAGTCCAAAGACATGCAGGTTAGGTTAACTGGTGACTCTAAATTGACCGTAGGTGTGAATGTGAGTGTGAATGGTTGTCTGTGTCTATGTGTCAGCCCTGTGATGACCTGGCGACTTGTCCAGGGTGTACCCCGCCTTTCGCCCATAGTCAGCTGGGATAGGCTCCAGCTTGCCTGCGACCCTGTAGAACAGGATAAAGCGGCTAGAGATAATGAGATGAGATGAGGCCGAATTGGAATAGAATAATTATAATGAAAAGCTAAATCTAACATTTGAAATGCTGATATGTTTGGGCTTCTCTGAATGCCTAGAAGGTCCTGACGGTTCCCCTCTGACGCAACAAAATTCGATGTTGCTTTTGTCACAAATTTTTGCTTTTGTAGACCTGTTAGAGGTCACCGCATCAGATCTGCTCCGCATATTTGATTTGGCTTAGTTTTTTTTTACACCGGATGCCCTTCCTGACGCAACCCTCCCCAATCTATCCGGGCTTTGGATCGGCACTAAGCACACGCTGACTTGTGCAACCCCAGCGGCTGGGTGTTGCACCTAATCCGCACGTCTTTGGAGCGTACAGGAACCCAACGCAGACACGAGGAGGAGAACATGCGAACTCCACACAGGCCGTGGGTTTTGAACCCGGAACCTTCTTGCTCTGAGGTGCCAGCACGAACCGCTCCACCCTGTGCTTTTTGTAGAAAATGAATCAACACTTTCTGACCAATCAGAGCTGTGGTGTAAAAAGTTTGAAAGTAGCCATTCAAATAAAATCTGATTCATATTGATTATATCCTAAGTATCCATGAATCGCAAAAGGAACATTGTTCATCATAATACATCAACGCTCAAATGTCTCCATCACGGAGATCAGTAACGTCTTTCGTTGTGCGCAGATGCATTACTGGCGTCACTCGATTAACTGACGTGATGTCTGCGGCGCGCCTTAAAAGCCTCCGAGCGAGTGAGAAGATTAGCGACTTGGCTAATTCAGTTAGCACAGCAGGCATCCCGCTTGAGCAGCTCAATCGAACGCGCACCGTTTTCAGCCTCTCCGTTTCCTCCGTCTCCATGAAACACTTCTTTTGTCTCGGTTTTTTTTATTTTTTTATTTTTTATTTTCCCGACACCAGATGTTGACCATAAAGTGTGTTTGTATTTCCAGAATTTTCATATCGTGTATTGGGCTGGAGGGATTAATTTGTGAACTTTTATTAGTATAGTGTGTGTGTGTGTGTGTGTGTGTGTGCGCTCCGTTAGTGTTTTGCTGTTAAATTAAATTGCCATCTCTGTGGTGTAATTTTTGGTTATTATTGCTCTGCGCTGCTCTGCTCTCCTGCTCAGGCTTTTGTTGGAGGACGAAGCACAAAGCAGCAGTTTGTTTTGCGAGTTAAATCGAGGCGATCGAGATAAAATAAAATAAATACTGTACTGTAACTCAAAGGGTTAAGGAAAACGGTTGCATCCACCACAGAAACAGCTACACTTTTTTTTTTTAAATTTATATATATATATATATATATATATATATATATATATATATATATATATTTTTTTTTTTTTTTTTTTTTATTATTTATTTATTTTTTTTTTGTAAACGACGCTCCCACAGAAATCAACATCGATTTTATCGGCTAATCGCCGAACACTACTTGGCGTTTACAGACTGGAACAGTATGGAATCAATTTTGTGCCAAAATGTTCATACAATACTTTTGAAATATCAAACAAAAACGACAAATCAAAATACAAAAAAAGAACAAATTCAATTTTTTTAGACTGGCAAACAAATTATTCGTGTAATCGTGCAAAATATCAGTCTATTACTCTTCAGAAACCTTTTATTTTTGTTCCGCGTCTTTCTCAGTTTTGCTTGCCGTAATTTATTTCGGTTGCGATTCCAGCTTTCTCGTTTGCGCTCCCTGACTTTTTGCTTGCAGTTTTGGCACAAACTTGACGTGTGGGCGGGCTGTCCAGGAATGCATTCCCATTGGCTAACTTGTGTTTGACTGACAGCTACGCTCAGCCATTCCCTACTCGGATTCTGGCGGACTGTTTGACGAGTGACCGATCCATTGACGGTAAACAAGGATCAAGTGGACTTCAGTGGCGACTATGATATTGAATTAATTCAACAAAGTGTAAGTGCGGGACAGATGTGTTGTGTGTGTTGCAGTAGTGCACATTATGCTAGCCTGGGCCCGCCCATCCTAAGCGTGACGCAACACGAGGGCCTGTTGCGAGCTTAGTCTGGCCAGGCAAGCTATCTCCAGCTCTTCCAAGCTCCCGAAAAATCGGGAACCAATCAACTTTGAGCATCTCCAACGGCCCTGGGTAGAGGCGTGTTCAAGGCAGTGACGTAGTAGAACTGCGACCGGAAGCCATAGATTGTTTACCGAATCTATGCCGGAAGCGCTTCATTCACGCTTCCGCATCTATTACGCATAGATGCTGTATTGAAAGCATTCAACGGGAAGTTATTGAAAACGGAGCAAAGAGCAGCCCTGGAGGTATTTATTGAAAAGAAGGACGTTTTCGCCTTGCTCCCGACCGGCTTCGGTAAGAGTTTAATCTACCAGTTAGCCCCGTCGCGTCGCATACGTCAGAGGAAAGAGTGATGTGATTGGTTTAAGCTTCGTCACAGCCTTTTCTGGCTTCGACCAGTAGCAAACTGAGGCATTTCAGGGAGGCGGGTCAACCACGGGCTCTGGGAAACAGTTGGGCTTAATATCTTGGCCAGACCAATAGCTCGGAGAGCTTTGAAGTCGCGTTAGCCAGGCTAACATTATGCAGGTGTTTCATGGCAAGTCAAATGTTAGCCTTAGCTCCACTACCCAATATAACAGCTGTCTTGCTAACGTTAAACACGCCTGCATAATGTGCACTACTGCAACACATACAACACATCTGTCCCGCACTTACACTTTGTTGAATTAATTCAATATCATAGTCGCCACTGAAGTCCACTCCATCCTTGTTTACCGTCAATGGATCGGTCACTCGTCAAACAGTCCGCCAGAATCCGAGTAGGGAATGGCTGAGCGTAGCTGTCAGTCAAACACAAGTTAGCCAATGGGAATGCATTCCTGGACAGCCCGCCCACACGTCAAGTTTGTGCCAAAACCGCAAGCAAAAAGTCAGGGAGCGCAAACGAGAAAGCTGGAATCGCAACCAAAATAAATGACGTCAAACAAAACTGAGCAAGCCGCGGAACAAAAATAAAAGGTTTCTGAAGAGTAATAGACTGATATTTTGCACGATTACACGAATAATTTGTTTGCCAGTCTAAAAAAAAAATTGACTTTTTTTTTGTATTTTGATTTGTCGTTTTCGTTTGATATTTCAAAAGTATTGTATGAACATTTTGGCACAAAACTGATTCCATAGAACAGCAGCAAGATTTTCGAAGTAAAAATTAACGCGACTCGTGTCCGAGCCACACGTTCTGTCAGCATTTCATACATAAAAACACTGGGGACGTTTTTACACACAGTCTGATCAGAACGGTCCTGAATTTCCTAAGTGTTGATGTGTTTTAAATGTTTCACAGTTAGACAGCAGCAAAACATGGCTTAAAGAACCAACGTAAGGACCAAGTGCCATCAGATATCTCTCACGAACAGTACCCGCTACGCAAACAGCTCATCGAAAACTCATCATTTTTGCCTCGTTTTGGTTTTATAGGACCCCGATCAGGAAATGGCTCAACTCCGCTCCATATTTTGCGTCGGTGATCTACCAGCACCACGTTTCTTCTACTCTTTATAGCTTGTTTATGTTCAAAAGAATGACGTCATGACATTAAATCGAGAGCACAGAGTTCGTGTCGAAGCTTTTCTGTCAAGTCAGAACAAAGAATAAACAGTTTAACATTCAGAATGTATTACAGTAAACAGGAACAGAACGGCAACCTCGAAACAAAAAGCTCGACACTTCTTTTATTTTACTCGTATAATTTGTCTACAGTCGACAGAATGAACTTGGATAGACGTAAAATATGGTTGTGTTGGGGTTTTTTGGTCTGGTGTGCTTTTTATTCCACTTGTACCGTAGTGATTTGGTGACGATTACAATGTTTGATTTATTAATGAACGACACGTCACGCATTTTCACACTTGATAGTTTAATGTGCATCGTTCAAGAAACAAGTTGGTTCCCCTTCTTCAACATGTTGTACATTTTTCCCCTTTCTTTCTGTCTGTTTCTCTCCTTCTGTCTCTCACTGTCTCTCTCTCTCTGTCTCTTGCTATCTCTCTCCCTCTCTTGCTCACTCTTTCATTCTCTCTCTCTGTCTCTCTCTTTCTATCCCTCTCTCTCTGTCCCTTTCTCTGTCCCTCTCTCTTGCTTTGTCTCTCTCTCTCTCCCTCTTGCTTGCTCTCTTTTACTCTCTTTCGTGCTCTCTCTGTCTCTCTTGCTATCTGTCTCGTTGTCTTTTTCTCTCTCTCCCTCTCTTGCTCACTCTTTGGCTCTCTTTCATGCTCTTTCTGTCTGTCTCTTGCAATATGTGTCCCTGTCTCCCTCTCTTGCTCTCTCTCTCACTCTTACTGTCTGTCTCTGTGTCTCTATCTCTGTTTGCCTGTCTGTCTATCTCTTGCTATCTCTCTCTGTCCCTCTTGCTCGCTCTCTTTTACTCTCTTTCGTGCTCTCTCTGTCTCTCTTGCTATCTGTCTCGTTGTCTTTTTCTCTCTCTCCCTCTCTTGCTCACTCTTTGGCTCTCTTTCATGCTCTTTCTGTCTGTCTCTTGCAATCTGTGTCCCTGTCTCCCTCTCTTGCTCTCTCTGTCACTCTTACTCTCTGTCTGTCTGTCTGTCTGTCTGTCTCTCTCTGTTTGCCTGTCTGTCTATCTCTTGCTATCTGTCGTGCTCTGTCTGTCTCTCTGTCTGTCTCTCCCTCTCTTTCGTGCTCTGTCTCTCTCTCTTGCTCTCTGTCTATTGTGCTCTCTGCCCTCTCTCTCTCCCCAAAAAAAGTCAGTTACATTAGAGAACTTACTTTATTACTTATTTAATTATTACTTATAACTTTATTTATTGCTTATTTACTTGTTCTTATATATCCAATATTACTTATGACCGACTTTATTCACTACATATGACTTATGACTTTCTTATTGCTTATTACTTATTGTTTTGACCTTATTACTCATCTACTTACTATTTTATGACTTGATTATTTAATTACTTATCACAGATTAATTAGTTTCTTATTTATTTTTACTTGTGACGTCGTTTATTCCTCATGGCTTATTACTGATTTAACGAAGAGAGTTTTCTGTCCTTCATGGCCTCAGTAACACTTTCTCGCTCTGCGGAATATTTTGGCGCGCACGTCCTTTTGATCCGAGTGTGTTCAGTGTGAATAAAATTTGCCCCGAGGAGAGGAGAGGAGCGACGGGGAGAGGTGAGGTGAGCGTGGCTCTGATGGACATCTTGCTCCTGCCAGCTGTCTCTGAGCTCTTTAAGCCTCGGCGTCCACCAGCTGCTCGGTGGGGGCCTCATTCACGCCGTCTCCCTGACAGGCTTGATTTGTTAGCTGCCAGCTGCTGCTTCTCTCCTCACAGTAACTGGTTTAACCACAACCTTCTGTTTCTTTACACCGAAACGTTAAAGACTGGATTTGGGGTTTATTCCTTCCTCTGTACCACGCGGCCCTCGGCTCGTCTGGGGGTCGATGAGCCAGTCAGCATGCCATTCAGTAAATGTTCATGTTATAAATCTAAATAAAATGTGTGGACTCTTGGTGTGGTGTGAAGTCGAGATACTTTTACCACTCTGAAATGGATTCTTTTTCTGTAACCGGACACCCTGAAGTGCTTTCCCGACAATTTGCCAGTGATTTCATTGCAGATTTATTAATTAAAATAATTTACAGCTGTTTATTTATTTATTTGTTTGTTTGTTTCTTTGTTTTTATACGTTTGCATTTAATGTTGTGGAACTAAGCTCGTTCCTGTCATCATTTTTATTACAGCAGCTATAAACTCTTTCACGTAACTCCCTCTGTCCTGATTTATTAAAGGAGATCTGAAGTCATTTTTAAACTTGCTTTATTTCTTAATTGACGTGTTTTTTGGTTTTAGTAACCTTATATCGTGACTCGTATTGGCAACTAATTGCAATTAAAAATTATACTTATCGGCCTATTCGGTTTTTAGCCGTGTTGAATTCAGTTCGTTTGGTCCACGGCAGGCGTCGCTTATCCGCGCGATCTTCACGAGACTTGTACGAGACTTTGAAACGTGAAGCATCAGCCAGGTGTCAGTGCCGCCATTTTGAAAACTGTTTTCCAAACGAAGTATTGCACAAAAACGAGTTTAAATGACTATTACTGCCGACTTTTTTCAAACTTTCCCGATTGCTATCAAAACAAACAAAACTTCCGGCTTGATTCCGTCAGCATTCGAAAGAGAGCGCGCGTCTTTTGATAATGTCGGCAGATGTTGGTCACTTTGATTTCCGCTGTACGTTTTACTTCCGTCCTACGATGTCTCGCACAGATCTCAACGAATCTCGTTTACAGCCGTTGCTTTGACATATGGACTGATATATTCCAGAGCATATTTCCAACACTCATAACTTGCTATAGCAGTGACAAAATAGCGATAAAAAATGCATTCCGATATTTAATAAAATGAGAGAAATAGAATTTTGATGATAGATTAAATTGCCTTCAGTTCTCCTTTAACCAATCTGCAATGTGACTTTCTTACAGGTGGTGACAAAGTAATAGACGTCATTGACGTCGCGAGGCAAGCGGACAGCAAAATGAAACTGAAAGAGTTCGTCAAGTATTACTACAGCCGTCAACGGCCGAAGGTGCTCAACGTCATCAGCCTCGAGTTTTCCGACACAAAGTACGTATCTGTGTGTGTCGCGTTTACACTGTTACTGCAGAGCAGAACCTTAATGAGTCCTGAACTCAGAGGACTTCATAACAAATCTAGTTTACGATAATTAGGCGTATCAGACGCTCGCTGGCCGTGCTGTGAAAATTGTCCATGCAGACGCTCATCTAAGTTTACAAATCGGTCATTGCTTAACTCTTGAATATTTTCTCGCATGAATACGCTCATTTACGGAAGCCGAGAGAGGCCCTTCATATAATCCTTTTTTTATTCATCTTGTTATCCTAAGATAACGACATAATTAATTCAGGATCTCGAGAAAACAACACAATTAATTCGAGATCTTAAGAAAACAAAACCGTTATTCCGAGATAACGACATAATTAATTCAGGATCCTGAGAAAACAACACAACTAATTCGAGATCTCGAGAAAACAAAACCGATATTCCGAGATCTCGAGAAAACAAAACAATTATTTCATGATCTCGAGTAAACAGCTGAGAAATGGTTCATTCAGGTGCGCCAAGAGACTTGTGATATGCTGACTTTGGGGCTATTTCTCATTCTGTATAGACGCAACTTTGGTCATTAGAATGTCTGGAATAATCGATCACCTAATAAGGCGATATTTTGATCAGGGGTTGACACAGGGAGAGATTGCATTAAGGGGGCGCAGCTCTGCTAGAAATCTCAGCTGTTTTCTCGAGATAATGAAAATTGCTTTGTTTTCTCGAGATCTCAAATTAGTTGTGTTGTTTTCTCGAGATCCTGAATTAATTATGTCATTATCTTGGGATAACAAGGTGAATAAAAAAAGATTATATGAAGGGCCTCTCGCAGCTTCCGTACTCATTAAAAAGCGTATAATCTCTGCTTTCCGAAGAAATTTATCTGGTTAAGCTCTGTTCAGTGCTTTGGGAGTAACGGCAGGTTGAAGTCGGTACAACAGAGTAAAAACTCTGCTCGCGGGACGTCGGGAAACTGCCGGTGCTTTTCTTTTTGAGTCACGGGAAAGCGGTCAGGATCTCTCTCTCTCTCTCTCTCTCTCTCTCTCTCTCTCTCTCCTGATCGGTTTCCCACTGGATTACTCGTCAATATCAATCAGATAACTTTTATAGGGATGCTCTCTAAAACAGCTCTCACTGTTTCTGATGAAGGATTCAGCAAAATTTTCCGTCTGCTAGTTTGATGTTCTGATTCACAGGAGACTTTGAAGTGAGTTTTCGTAGCTTTACCTACTTATTTTTTCAAATCAAACTGATTCCTGTAAATAAGTAACTATTTTAGAATAGAACTGGGGTGGTGGTTGTTGTTGTTGGTTGTTTGTTTTTATATGAAAAATATTGAGATCTTGGTGGTCGGAATGACATTTTAAAAAACCGGAAGTCAGAAACGCGAGTTTCAATTTCAGTTCAGTTAATGTGAATTGTTTATTGGATGTGGATCAGATTTTTTTTTTTTCGAGGTTCGCCTTGAAAGCTGTGAATATTAATCGAAATAAAAATCATTTATATTCTTTCATATAAACACTAGTCTGCCCTACTTTTGAGAAATACACAGGCCTACAGAGCACAAGGAGGGGATTATAAATAATTTATTACTTTTTTTAATTGAGTGTACTGATTAACATGGTTACCTAATGGGCATAATTAATACTAATTAAAATATAATTTGTTTTTACTCATTTTTCAGACTTTGTATTCAGTATACAACCATCTATGTGCCGCCAATTTCCATGTAAATATCTTGGAAAAATAGAAAAGTTATTAAGACAAAGCATTTGATCTCATTGGTTAATGAGGCCCATTTTGGACCATGTGATCCTCAGACAGAATATTACAGCCTTTTTTTTTTTTTAAAGTCGTTTCTTCAGTCTTTGATTTGTAACATCTCAAGAACGGATAAACACATTTTAATTCTGTCAAAAGTGTGGTGTTCTGGGTTCAGTGAGCACTTCAAGTTTCAAGCAGTTTGGGTTGAATTTGAATTTTCACCTGATACGCCTAACAATAGGAAGACATAACGATGTGTGTTAGGCGAGGCTACAAAATGGCCGCCGTTTTCACGTATCGTTTGCATAAAAAAAATTTGGTTTTTTTTAACGGAAGCTTCTCTTGCTCGTCAGGATGTCCAAGCTAGTGGTCGTCCCTGACATTGCACAGAAGATGTCCTGGGTGGAGAACTACTGGCCTGATGACTCGTACTTCCCCAAACCCTTTGTACAGAAGTACTGCCTGATGGGAGTGAAGGGCAGCTACACGGACTTCCACATAGACTTCGGGGGCACGTCAGTGTGGTACCACGTGCTCTGGGTATGTCCTGTTACAAGGAGTCCTTTATTCATTTGATAAATCTATTTTTTATTATACCCCCGCTCCGAAGGATGGGGAGTATACTGGTGTACCTCTGTCCGTCCGTCTCTCCGAAACACCCTTTTTCTCAGCAACCACAAATCATAGCCACTTGGTATTTGGTACCAAACTTCAGCTTGGGATTCGATACCGCGTATACCGTTTTCAGGTCTGTCGCACATCAACTTCCTGTTTACTGACTGAATATATTTACGAAACATACACTACCGTTCAAAAGTTTGGGGTCACTTTGAAATGTCCTTATTTTTGAAAGAAAAGCACTGTTCTTTTCAATGAAGATCACTTTAAACTAATCAGAAATCCACTCTATACATTGCTAATGTGGTAAATGACTATTCTAGCTGCAAATGTCTGGTTTTTGGTGCAATATCTCCATAGGTGTATAGAGGCCCATTTCCAGCAACTCTCACTCCAGTGTTCTAATGGTACAATGTGTTTGCTCATTGCCTCAGAAGGCTAATGGATGATTAGAAAACCCTTGTACAATCATGTTAGCACAGCTGAAAACAGTTGAGCTCTTTAGAGAAGCTATAAAACTGACCTTCCTTTGAGCAGATTGAGTTTCTGGAGCATCACATTTGTGGGGTCGATTAAATGCTCAAAATGGCCAGAAAAAATGTCTTGACTATATTTTCTATTCATTTTACAACTTATGGTGGGAAATAAAAGTGTGACTTTTCATGGAAAATACAAAATTGTCTGGGTGACCCCAAACTTTTGAACGGTAGTGTATAGGGTGGATTTACAACATTTTCGTAACGTTTTTCTCAGCAACTACAAATCACAACTGCTTGATATTTGGTACCGAACTTCAGCTTGGGGTTCTATACCATGTATACCGTTTTCAGGTCTGTCGCACATCGACTTCCTGTTTACCGACTGAATGTATTTACGAAACCTATAGCGTGGATTTACAAAATTTTCGTCACAATTTTCTCAGCAACTACACAACTGCTTCATTCATAGTAAGTGTCCTATTCCTTCGATTGCTTGCATTCTGTCATAAGCAAGCGCGATGGTATACGTAAGTGAGCAGAAGCTCACAATTGATCTTGTTAAAGATTTTCTTTTCTTTGGTTTTGTAGCGCTGTTTTCAGTCTGCGTAGCTCCGTGACATCCGAAGTGCCGTCCTTACTGGCGCACCAGTGGCGTGTATAGCTTGGTTGGATGGATATACGACCATCCGAACAGGCTTTAGACACCTTTAGAGCATCAAGAAGGCGTAAAATAGCTAGATTTACGAGCTAGTTTATTTTTGAGTGAATATTAGAAGTAGGTTTAGAGTTCGACATGGATTAAGATATCTTAGAATTTTAGTTTTTTTATGATCTCGCTTTATTGTGGTGGTGTTTTGCCATTCACACAGGGGGAAAAGATATTTTACTTGATCAAGCCCACCCCAACCAACCTCGCACTCTACGAGGAGTGGAGCTCATCGCCGAACCAGAGCGAGGTGTTCTTCGGTGAGAAAGTGGACAAGTGCTACAAGTGTGTCGTCCGACCAGGAACCACCCTGTTCATCCCTACAGGTACACTTCCTGTCTTACATCAGCACCTGCTGTTGTCATTCTCTCCTCACCATTCATTGTAGCCGTTTATTATATGGCACGAGCTACTTCCGGTAAAATCGTGCGCTCTGATTGGTTCCTTGGCAGGCAGTATTTTCCCGTAATGCCCGTGAGCGATTACAGACTTTCTTTCCAAGGTGCCGGCTTTCAGTGTTGCAAAAAACAAAACGACGACAAAAGATGAATTGGAAATCAAAACGGAATCAAAAACGGCAAAATGACAAACAAAAGTCAGCAAGTTATTCAAGAAATGAGCAACAAATGATAGGTGTTCAGAAACCGCTAACAGAAATTGTTTTGAAACTTCTAGCCGTTTATTCTGCACGCATGACTCGACTACGTTACAAATATGACGTGGCTGAAAGCAGCGCCGCGCCTCATTATAATGACCATCTATTTTAATCTTAGAAATTTAAAAAAGCCACATAATAAACTCCTTATTAACCTCGCTTGCTCGGGCTGTACTGTCAAGACCTCAGTCTGATATTTTCCCATAAAGACCTCACGCTCAGTTAATAAGTAGTTAAAGCTGGTCATTATTATTATTATTATTATTATTATTATTATTGCCGGGGCGGCACGGTGGTGTAGTGGTTAGCGCTGTCGCCTCACAGCAAGAAGGTCCTGGGTTCGAGCCCCGGGGCCGGCGAGGGCCTTTCTGTGTGGAGTTTGCATGTTCTCCCCGTGTCCGCGTGGGTTTCCTCCGGGTGCTCCGGTTTCCCCCACAGTCCAAAGACATGCACGTTAGGTTAACTGGTGACTCTAAATTGACCGTAGGTGTGAGTGTGAATGGTTGTCTGTGTCTATGTGTCAGCCCTGTGATGACCTGGCGACTTGTCCAGGGTGTACCCCGCCTTTCACCCGTAGTCAGCTGGGATAGGCTCCAGCTTGCCTGCGACCCTGTAGAAGGATAAAGCGGCTAGAGATAATGAGATGAGATGAGATTATTATTGCCGCGCAACACCTCTTGTACCCCCTCCACATGAACTTTTCCATATTTTGTATTGCTACAACCTGGAACTGAAACAGATTTAACTGGACATACATGTAATGAATCTACACCAAATTAACCAAAATGTTAAATTGGAGGGAAATATGTTGTGATTGCAAAAGTATTCCCCCCCCCAAAAAAAAAAATTTGTCCTGGCGCTGTCAGAGTTCACAAAATTAGTCAACCTTTGTACAATTAAAGTAATCTCAACTTGAATTAGATGAACCCAGGGTTTATTTGAGATCATAAATAAACAAACAGCATGACCAACAAGGCGATAACGAAATAAGTCTCGGACAAATGCCTCAAAGCATTGTACTTGGAATTCGAAAAGTTCCAAGTCCCGATCTAAACACGTTCCAGGGCAAGGTCATATTTGTATGGCTAGTATCTGAATTTTATAAACGTATATAAAACAATTTTCATGAATTATGTCTGTGTGATTGATTAGCAATGAGAAATTATGTGTAGGACGGGTTAACTGTCTTGTTTGTCATCTTATTAGTGAACAGTGTTGGGCAAGTTACTTCAAAACTGTTTTGCATTATTTATTACTTGTTACTGTCATTTTAAAGTAATTAGTTACATTACAATATTACTGTATTTAAAATGTAAGGCATTACACTACTATTGAATTACTTTTAAGTTACTCTCACCAAAATAACTGGAAGTACGGATTTGGCAATCTAAATGTAGCTCAAGACGGTCAATTAGCTCATCACACATCCAGTGGCAGGTGATGTGGTATCTGACTGAGCTCGGCTTATGGTTAAAAACAGTAGAATATAATAGCCATAGTGATGGCTCATGGCACAATACAAGGAACAATCATCGCAAGAACAGACAAAAGGTGAAAGTCTGGCAAATTGTGATAGAAATACTGCAACTTTAGGCCTATTCATATTAACATTAATTGAACTGTATTGTGGCGGCACGGTGGTGTAGTGGTTAGCGCTGTCGCCTCACAGCAAGAAGGTCCGGGTTCGAGCCCCGTGGCCGGCGAGGGCCTTTCTGTGCAGAGTTTGCATGTTCTCCCCGTGTCCGCGTGGGTTTCCTCCGGGTGCTCCGGTTTCCCCCACAGTCCAAAGACATGCAGGTTAGGTTAACTGGTGACTCTAAGGTGGGGTTTACATTAGACCGTATCAACGGATCATCAGATTAACGTTTTTAAAACGATTCGTGTACACACAGCAACGCCAATACACGATTCGCGTGCACACAGCAACGCCAATACATGGATACGCTCGGCTCCGCAGGCATCCTGCGCTCCAAATCACTCCGCCCTGAACAGCGAGTGCCCTCTGGAGGGTGCGCACTCCGGCCCTGCGCAGCTCACAGAGCGCGCGAGTGAAGCGCACGAGCAGTGATTCGGGACAAATAGCAGGAAGTGAAAGTCCGCGCTGTTTTTCAGCAGTCGCGTCACATGACCAACGTGGCATGACCAACGCCAGCGAATCAGGAAGGTGGATGTCACAGTGACGTTGTCCAATGACGATGTCAGCTAGAGCTCAGCACAGCGTATGGGTTCCTCAATGTTTACACAGCACCGGATCAGATATGTAATGGATTGAATACGTGGGCCCTGGCGGATTCAAGTTGTTCCGCCTGTGGAGTCGTTTCCCGGCGTTTTAATGTGAACGGACAGTGCATCCGCGACGAAAACGAGACGGATACGGTCTAATGTAAACACCACCTAAATTGAGCGTAGGTGTGAATGTGAGTGTGAATGGTTGTCTGTGTCTATGTGTCAGCCCTGCGATGACCTGGCGACTTGTCCAGGGTGTACCCCGCCTTTCGCCCGTAGTCAGCTGGGATAGGCTCCAGCTCGCCTGCGACCCTGTAGAACAGGATAAAGCGGCTACACATAATGAGATGAGATGAACTGTATTGTATTGTAATGTCTAAAGATATGACAGGATACAAAATTAGCATTTCTATGCCTTTATTGTTTTAAAGTTTACAGCATTAAGCATAGTTTATGCTTCATAAAAAAAAAAAAAGATTAGCCCTAAGGGATATGACTCCATTTCAGAAATTTAACAAAAATGAACATATTATGGCAAATCGTAGCCTACAATAAAACTGGCCTGAAAAAAACCCCCACAAGCCTTTTAAATCACGGCTAGACAATGACTATTAGCTATATGAGGCTACCCAGTCACATTTCGAAAAACGGAATTAGAAATAATAAAATCAAAGTGCTTTTAATGATATTGAAGTGCTTAGGCATATTAGCCCTCGAAGGAAAGGCAGCTCAATCGCTTTAGACCCCGTCCACACGTAGCCGGGTATCTGCTAAATCGAAGATATTTTTCTACGCTTTGGCCTGTCATCCACATAAAAACGCATCAAAAACGAATATTTAAAAAAACTCCGGGCAAAGTGAAGATTTTTGAAAACTCCGTGTATGCCTTTTCATGTAGACAGAGATAACCGGAGTTTTGCGTTTTAGAACGTCACAATCTGCGCCAAAAAAATGACGACAAATCTGCCCTGACGTCAAACGTGCGACCTTTGTTTACTGCAGAAGCCAGATTAAGCATGGACAAAGAGTAATGGATCGGAGTAGTGCCTTGAAAGCGTTAATTATTGTGCAGGTGCTATTTACATGTTTAATTTTAGAAGCCCAACTACTGATAAGATCCCCAATCAACGTTTTCTTGCGTCTTTTGAAGTTTATACTCCAAAATTGTGTTTAGAAGCAATTCTGTCTCCGAGTCTGTCCAGACGAACGAGCTTGGCGTCATGTTTTATGTTTAGGCGGAAGTGACGTCAACAGAGGGCTATTCTGATGTGATTAGGGGGCAGGATTTGGGGAAATAATGCCATCTACAGGTTGGGAATGCTTATGAATGTGATTGAAAACGCAGATGTTCGGTTATGTGTGGAAGGGATTTTTTTCGAAGACGAGGTGGTGTGGATAAAACATTTTTATAAACGGAGGGGGGGGGAAATGTTCGGTTTTAAAAATACCCGGCTACGTGTGTACATGGCCTTAGTCTGACTTCTGACCAGAAAAAACCCCTCAGTTATACAGGACAAAAATGTAAGTCAGCATATCTTCAACAACATACTCCGCCACAAGTCTCCTAACCTCCTGAGGCTGAAGGAGCATCTCAGAGCGGCAGAACGTTCATTTTGGCTGCTTTGTGATTTTATCGCCACTCTCATCCTCCGCTTGCTTCCTTGCTAACTTCATGTTACTATGGCACCTCTGGAAATGCTTAGTTAAATTACTGGTGCTATTTCGGGAAGTGGGCCGTTCTTTAGGTTTAGCACACAAAGTGCATTTGACTACGATGTTCTTCACATCCTTATTTTTCACAAACTTAAAGTAATGGGCGTATGCCCATCTGGAGAACGTGCTATCCGACGTTAGATCAGCTGCAGGTTCACTCATCTCTCTCTCCTGTCTGACTAGCCTAAAGGAAAAGGAAGTGAAACTTTTTGCGTGGACGTTTCACCTCTGCTGGTCTCGCGTGATTTTGGCGAATTTGTATGAAGGAAAAAAAACCCACCACTTCATTCCAGGTTAAAAATGCATTGTAACGCGCGTTACTGACATTTGTACCAAGTAAAATATGACCAAATTTTTTTCTGTAATGCCTTACATCACCGCGTTACCGCAAAAAGCAATGCATTACAGTAATTCGTTACTTTTGTAACGCGTTACTCCCAACACTGTTAGTGAAAAGGTAATATTAACAAGCTTTTTACAACACAACTAAATATATTTCATTAAAATGAAGTTTTATCGGTGAGAAAATGACGCAAAGCAAAATGTGTTTCCTGTTGGCCGCCATGATCAAATCAAATCAAGTTTATTTGTATAGCGCTTTTAACAATAAACATTGTCGCAAAGCAGCTTTACAGAATTTGAACGACTTAAAACATGAGCTAATTTTATCCCTAATCTATCCCCAATGAGCAAGCCTGTGGCGACGGTGGCAAGGAAAAACTCCCTCAGACGACATGAGGAAGAAACCTCGAGAGGAACCAGACTCAAAAGGGAACCCATCCTCATTTGGGCAACAACAGACAGCATGACTATAATATTAACAGTTTTAACAGGTATAACCCTCAACTGTCCTCATGGGGCCGTCCTTCACAGGAGCGGTGCGATAAAACTCCGACCAGACACAGGGCACCAGGATGGATCAAGCAGGTCCGAGGGGCAGAAGAGGCCAGCATCTCAATCCCAGGATCAACATGTAACTCAGAGGGACAGATGGGGGGGGGGGAGAGAGAGAGAGAGAAAGAAAAGAAATTAGGTCAGGTGTCTTGTCAGGTGTCTTGAGAACATCAGAGAACTTGGGCTCTGTGCATGTTGCCCAAATTCCTGCTGGGAATTCCAAGCTGACTGATGATTCGGATGCACTTTTCTGTGAGATAGGATAAGTTGGGTGTTTTTTTTTTTTTTTTCCTCCCCTTCAAATTCTGAGTACAAAAGTGCTGGGAAAGGATCAGGGTTTATTTATTTATTTATTTATTATTATTATTTTTTTTATCAGGACCATCTAAAACTTTGAGCTTCCAGTGGACTGACGTTCTTTCCATTGTTAAAAGTGGAAAGAACATGATACTTGCGCCTAGAAAGGGCCGTCCACCAAAAGTCAGCGACCGGGATAGTGTGCGTGACGGTTGTTTTGGATGTTCCCTACATTCCGGAGAAAAACTAGAAAGTGTTTAAGGCTGTGGAGGTGAGAGAAAGCTCTGCTTTTCCACTTAAAGACAAACAGCTGCCTTTAATGGCGGCTCCGCAGGAAGCCCCGGTGTGATTTTCTGCTCTTCTCTTTGGGGTCTGATGCCATCGGAGCCCACGCTCGCCGCCTCAACCCCACATACACGCATGCAAACAAAACACTTTCACCGATAAACACACACGGAGTTCAAACTCTGATCAAATCAGCTGTATAGCAAAGAATGGCATCTTCTGTTCTTCAGTCTTCATCACGCACTCTGTCATGTGCAGAGTCTTTTTAGGGTATTATTGTAAAATTGAGGATTGCTGGAGTTTTATATATCCATGATCTCAAAAAGGGACCGATTTTGGTTTGCCTCCTTGCATGATATTAATGGCTGACAGCTGGAAAAGTCAGGACAGCTGCAGTTTGTTCAGAAAAGCGTGTGTGTGTGTGTGTCAGCTGCTGATGTTTTCCGTCTCTTTCACCAGGATGGATCCATGGAGTTCTGACCTCTGAGGATTGCATGGCATTCGGAGGGAACTTTCTCCATAACCTTAACATCGGCATGCAGCTCAGGTGAGCGTTCAAGTGGAGATTTCAGGATTATATTCTAGATTTCAGTTTAGATCTTCGCTCTAAACCTCATTCGATTTAACTCTGAATTGGGAAGTTGGAACCCTTCACACCGTCAGTTAGCGTGTTATGACGCACGTGTCATGAACTCGTTGATTGAGCACACCTCCTCAGTAGGAATTCCAAATTGAGGGGCCGATTTCTCTGTTCAATATTGAGTTAGGAGCCTTCGATGAACAAACAGAGAGTTTACTAGCATGTGAACACCTAAACATCTCACCCAGATGTGTTCCTGCTCCAAACTGTTGCCACAAAGTTGGAGACATGTACAGTTGTTTCAGATGTCTTTGTATGCGGTAGCGGTACAGTTTCCTGTCCCGGCATGACAATTGTGGAACAGCAGTGGTTGAATTATCACAAATCCCCACAGCCACGCCCTGAAATGTAGTGGAAAGCCTTCCCAGATGTGTGATGGCTATTATAAGAGGAAATGAGGGATACATCTGGAACGGGGTGATGGTCAGGTGTCCACAAACTTCTGGCCGTGTAGTGTATATATCAGGGACTGAATTGTAGTCCGTTTTTCTGTCAGGTGTTATGAGATGGAGCGGCGGCTAAAGACTCCCGACCTCTTCAAGTTTCCTTATTTTGAAGCGATCTGCTGGTATGTGGCCAAGAACCTGCTGGAGACCCTCAAAGGTGTGTAAATCTTTTATGGACATTATGTACAGTGGTGATGTGGTTTATATTTACACACAACTAAACTAGTCTTCATGTGTTTGATAAACCGTAAAGGAGCTTTTCTCATCCAAGGTTTCTGATGAACTTTCAGGAGTTTACAGACAGACACACAGAGACAGAGACACACACACACACAGAGAGAGAGAGAGAGAGAGAGAGAGAGACAGACGGATGGAGAGAGGGACACACAGACAGACGGAGGGAGAGAGAGAGAGAGACAGACGGAGGGAGAGAGAGAGAGAGACAGACGGAGGGAGAGAGAGAGAGAGACAGACGGATGGAGGGAAGGAGAGAGAGGGGGCGGAGGGAGGGAGACGGGGAGAGAGAGAGAGAGGCGGAGAGAGAGAGGCAGAGAGAGAGAGGCGGAGGGAGGGAGAGAGACACAGATGGACGGAGGGAGGGAGCGCGAGACGCACGGGCGTAGGGAGGGAGGGAGAGCGAGACGCACGGGCGTAGGGAGGGAGGGAGAGCGAGACGCACGGGCGTAGGGAGGGAGGGAGAGCGAGACGCACGGGCGTAGGGAGGGAGGGAGAGCGAGACGCGAGGGAGGGAGGGAGAGCGAGACGCGAGGGAGGGAGGGAGAGCGAGACGCGAGGGAGGGAGGGAGAGCGAGACGCACGGGCGGAGGGAGGGAGGGAGGGAGAGCGAGACGCGCGCGCGCGCGCGCACACACACACACACACACACACACACACACACAGCGAACAAAATGTAGAAATAATGGTTACACACGAGAGTTGTGAAACAACATTACATCTGTTGCTTTGTTACAAGGTGGTTTAACCCCGTGCTAGTGTTACATTCAGAAGTAAAATATTAAGAAGCTAACAAAACAGTCGGGGGAGGATGGAGGATTTTTGAAGAATTCGGGTCGAGTAAAAGATATTTTTGATCCTAAAGCGAAGGTCTCACATAGCCAGAATCACTTCATGGTAGAAGCCAGTAGACTATTTTGAGCCTTCCGGGGGTCAGCTGACATGCGTTCCGGGCCCTTCCATAGAATTCCCTCGGAATACATGAGAGCCGGGGAGTTACCTTGACAACCATGAGGGTGTGGCTTCCATCCCCTGGAAGTTTCGTCATGTTGAAAATTGTTGCGGGTCAAGCGCCAGATGAATTCATCCGTCACAACCGTGAAGGCATATGCGAGGCTTACGTGGGCTACCGAGGGTTACTGTAGCGTTCCCTCACAACCATCGAGCTCAAAATGTTCACGGAACAATATTCTGCAGAAAGTGAAATGTTGTCGAGGGGGCGTGGCTTATTTCGTCTTGCCGTGGCTATGCCCTACTGCAGTTGTGAAAACTGTACACGTTGCCGTCATTGCCGTAAGGCCATATGTTGCTGCCCCATTGGTTTTATCGGTGTGTTCCGTGGTGGATATCATGGCTTCATTTACATATTTACTCCGCCCAAATTTAAGCCACGAATCACCTCTAAAATCTACCTGAATGGCCACAGTAGGCCCAGCCACGGTTCTCACAGACCAACCGGCTATGTGTGACCTTAGCATAAGATTCTTTGTGAATATGAACCCTGGAGTAAAACTGCCCATGTGTCCCCTGTCCATATTGTTATTTATAGCGAATACAGAGAACACCGTTTCTCCAGATTGTTACTAGATGGATCAGATGACAGGTTTATTGTTTCTCTTCACCAGAACTGCGAGAAGATAACTGTGTGCCTCCTGGTTACTTGACGAAAGGAGTGAAAGCTTTAATTACTGCACTGAAGAACTGGCTAAGGAGAGAGGTAAGACGCCGCTAATAACGTCTCCTCAACGATGACATCAAACCAGTGTACATCGCACACCGTTCCATGTTCTTTACGTCAGAGCTCATGCAGGAGCTTCTCTGGGATAATCTCAGTAATCTACAGGTGCTGGTCATAGTATAATTAAAATATCATGAAAAAGTTGATTTATTTCAGTAATTCCATTCAAAAAGTGAAACTTGTATATTATATTCATTCATTCCACACAGACTGATGTATTTCAAATGTTTATTTCTTTTAATGTTGATTATAACTGACAACTAATGAAGATCCCAAATTCAGTATCTCAGAAAATTAGAATGTTACTTAAGACCAATACAAAAAAAGGATTTTTAGAAATGTTGGCCAACTGAAAAGTATGAACATGAAAAGTATGAGCATGTACAGCACTCAATACTTAGTTGGGGCTCCTTTTGCCTGAATTACCGCAGCAATGCGGCGTGGCATGGAGTCGATCAGTTTCTGGCACTGCTCCGGTGTTATGAGCGCCCAGGTTGCTCTGATATGCCCCTTTTCCACCAAAGCAGTTCCAGGGCGGGGCGGCACGGTGGTGTAGTGGTTAGCGCTGTCGCCTCACAGCAAGAAGGTCCTGGGTTCGAGCCCCGTGGCCGGCGAGGGCCTTTCTGTGCGGAGTTTGCATGTTCTCCCCGTGTCCGTGTGGGTTTCCTCCGGGTGCTCCGGTTTCCCCCACAGTCCAAAGACATGCAGGTTAGGTTAACTGGTGACTCTAAATTGACCGTAGGTGCGAATGTGAGTGTGAATGGTTGTCTGTGTCTATGTGTCGGCTCTGTGGTGACCTGGCGACTTGTCCAGGGTGTACCCCGCCTTTCGCCCGTAGTCAGCTGGAATAGGCTCCAGCTTGCCTGCGTCCCTGTAGAAGGATAAAGCGGCTAGAGATAATGAGATGAGATGAAATGAGTTCCAGGGCTGGTTCGGGGCCAGTGCTTAGTTTGGAACCGGGTTTTCTGTTTCCACTGACAAAGAACTGGCTCTGGGGCCAGAAAAACCGGTTCCAGGCTAGCACCAACTCTCTGCTGGGCCAGAGGAAAGAACCGCTTACGTCAGTGGGGGGGTGGAGTTGTTAAGACCAACGACAATAACAAGACCACGAAAGATCGCCATTTTTAAGCGACGAGAAGCAGCAGCTGTACAAACGCGAAGTCATCCATTATTATTATTATTGTTGTTGCTGCTGCTGCTGCTTCTTCCGTGTTGTTTTTGCTTCGATATTCGCGCCAAGGTTTATGCAAACGTAGCGACGTAACTGACGTATACAGCGACGTAATGACGTGGCTTCCCTTAGCACCGTGAGCTATGGAAAAGCAAACTGGTTCTCAGCTGGCTCGCAAGTTGAACGAGTTGTGAACCAGCACCAGCACTGGCCCCGAACCAGCCTGGGAACTGATTTGGTGGAAAAGGGGTAATAGTGGCCTTCAGCTCTTCTGCATTGTTGGGTCTGGCGTATCGCATCTTCCTCTTCACAATACCCCATAGATTTTCTATGGGGTTAAGGTCAGGCAAGTTTGCTGGCCAATTAAGAACAGGGATACCATGGTCCTTAAACCAGGTCCTGGTAGCTTTGGCACTGTGTGCAGGTGCCAAGTCCTGTTGGAAAATGAAATCTGCATCTCCATAAAGTTGGTCAGCAGCAGGAAGCATGAAGCGCTCTGAAACTTCCTGGTAGACGGCTGCGTTGACCTTGGACCTCAGAAAACCCAGTGGACCAACACCAGCAGATGACATGGCATCCCAAACCATCACTGACTGTGGAAACTTTACACTGGACCTCAAGCAACGTGGATTCTGTGCCTCTCCTCTCTTCCTCCAGACTCTGGGACCTTGATTTCCAAAGGAAATGCAAAATTTACTTTCATCAGAGAACTTAACTTTGGACCACTCAGCAGCAGTCCAGTCCTTTTTGTCTTTAGCCCAGGCGAGACGCTTCTGACGCTGTCTCTTGTTCAAGAGTGGCTTGACACAAGGAATGCGACAGCTGAAACCCATGTCTTGCATACGTCTGTGCGTGGTGGTTCTTGAAGCACTGACTCCAGCTGCAGTCCACTCTTTGTGAATCTTCCCCACATTTTTGAATGGGTTTTGTTTCACAATCCTCTCCAGGGTGCGGTTATCCCTATTGCTTGTACACATCTTTTCCTTCCCTTTGCCTCTCTATTAATGTGCTTGGACGCACAGCTCTGTGAACAGCCAGCCTCTTTAGCAATGACCTTTTGTGTCTTGCCCTCCTTGAGCAAGGTGTCAATGGTTGTCTTTTGGACAACTGTCAAGTCAGCAGTCTTCCCCATGATTGTGTCGCCTGCGGAACTAGACTGAGAGACCATTTAAAGGCCTTTGCGGGTGTTTTGAGTTAATTAGCTGATTAGAGTGTGGCACCAGGTGTCTTCAATATTGAACCTTTTCACAATATTCTAATTTTCTGAGATGCTGAATTTGGGGTTTTCATTAGTTGTCAGTTATAATCTCTCATCTCATTATCTCTAGCCGCTTTATCCTGTTCTGCAGGGTCGCAGGCAAGCTGGAGCCTATCCCAGCTGACTACGGGCGAAAGGCGGGGTACACCCTGGACAAGTCACCAGGTCATCACAGGGCTGACACATAGACACAGACAACCATTCACACTCACATTCACACCTACGGTCAATTTAGAGTCACCAGTTAACCTAACCTGCATGTCTTTGGACTGTGGGGGAAACCAGAGCACCCGGAGGAAACCCACGCGGACACGGGGAGAACATGCAAACTCCGCACAGAAAGGCCCTCGCCGGCCACGGGGCTCGAACCCGGACCTTCTTGCTGTGAGGTGACAGCGCTAACCACTACACCACCGTGCCGCCCTCAGTTATAATCATCAAAATTAAAAGAAATAAACACTTGAAATATATCAGTCTGTGTGGAATGAATGAATGAATGAATGAATGGATATAATATACAAGTTTCACTTTGTGAATGGAATTACTGAAATAAATCAACTTTTTCATGATATTCTAATTATATGACCAGCGCCTGTAATCTGCACCTGGAGGAGATCCGAGCTGAAGGGCAGCAGGTCAGGGCTGGTATCTGGTGTCCAGTGAGCAGGACATGAAGATCAGACTTCCCCTGTCTTACCACAAAACCCATTATTGTCTTCTCCTTTTCGCTCTTCCACTCCAGGTCACTGAGCCTGCTAGCGAAGTCCCTGATCATATCAGACCCAACCATCTCATTAAGGAGCTCACTAAGGAAATCCGTCACTTGGAGGTACCTTTCAGCACTCGTCTCGCTCGCGGACTGCTTCTGATTTTTCACCAAGTTCTGTATGGATTCATTTAATTACACGGCAACTATTAAAGCCAGGGCTTCCGAAAGTTTTTTTTTTTATATATATATAAAAAGTCAACTGAACCTCTTCAACTTAAGATTTACCTTTAGTGCTTTAATCAGGATAAAATTTTATAATCAATGGTAAAGCCTGTTGCTTAAGGCATTTACAGTGCTGAGCGTAAATGAGTGCACCCCCTTTGAAAAGTAACATTTTAAACAATATCTCAATGAACACAAACAATTTCCAAAATGTTGACGAGACAAAGTTTAATATAACATCTGTTTAACTTATAACGTGAAAGTAACGTTAATAATATAACTTAGATTACACATTTTTTCAGTTTTACTCAAATTAGGGTGGTGCAAAAATGAGTACACCCCACAACAAAAACTACTACATCTAGTACTTTGTATGGCCTCCATGATTTTTAATGACAGCACCAAGTCTTCTAGGCATGGAATGAACAAGTAGGCGACATTTTGCAACATCAATCTTTTTCCATTCTTCAACAATGACCTCTTTTAGTGACTGGATGCTGGATGGAGAGTGATGCTCAACTTGTCTCTTCAGAATTCCCCATAGGTGTTCGATTGGGTTCAGATCAGGAGACATACTTGGCCACTGAATCACTTTCACCCTGTTCTTCTTCAGAAATCCAACAGTGGCCTTAGATGTGTGTTTAGTCATGTTGGAAAAGTGCACAATGACCAAGGGCACGGAGTGATGGTAGCATCTTCTCTTTCAGTATAGAGCAATACGTCTGAATTCATGATGCCATCAATGAAATGCAGCTCCCCGACACCAGCAGCACTCATGCAGCCCCACATAAGGACGCTGCCACCACCATGTTTCACTGTAGGCACCAGGCATTTTTCTTTGTATTCCTCACCTTTGCGACGCCATACAGTTTTGAAGCCATCAGTTCCAAAAACATTCATCTTGGTCTCATCACTCCAGAGTATAGAGTCCCAGTAGTCTTCATCTTTGTCAGCATGGGCCCTGGCAAACTCTAGGCGGGCTTTTTTGTGCCTGGGCTTTAGGAGAGGCTTCTTTCGTGGACGGCATCTATGCATGCCATTCCTCTGCAGCGTACGCCGTATTGTGTCACAGGAAATAGTCACCCCAGTTTGGCTTTCTACTTCTTTAGATAACTGCAGTGAACTTGCATGCCGATTTTCTTCAACCCTTCTCATCAGAAGACGCTCCTGTCGAGGTGTTAACTTCCGTGGACGACCTGGACGTCTCTGTGAGATGGTTGCAGTTCCATCTTTCTTAAATTTTTGTACCACTTTTGCTACAGTATTCTGACTGATAAGTAAAGCTTTGCTGATCTTCTTGTAGCCTTCACGTTTGTGGTGTAAAGAAATTATTTTCTTTGGGGAATTCTGAAGAGACAAGTTGAGCTTCAGTCTCCATCCAGCATCCAGTCACTAAAAGAGGTCATTGTTGAAGAATGGAAAAAGATTGATGTTGCAAAATGTCGCCAACTTGTTCATTCCATGCCTAGAAGACTTGGTGCCGTCATTGAAAATCATGGAGGCCATACAAAGTACTAGATGGCGTAGTTTTTGTTGTGGGGTGTACTCATTTTTGCACCACCCTAATTTGAGTAAAACTGAAAAAATGTGTAATCTAAGTTATATTATTAACCTTACTTTCACGTTATAAGTTAAACAGATGTTATATTAAACTTTGTCTCGTCAACATTTTGGAAATTGTTTGTGTTCATTGAGATATTGTTTAAAATGTTACTTTTCAAAGGGGGTGTACTCATTTATGCTCAGCACTGTATATCCATCAGTTTGTTATGCATATTAACAACTTTTTGTTGTTAGTATTTTTACTATTCGAATTTGTATTTGAAAATGAACAAATATATTACATGGACACGAGTGTTTTACTGGGAATTACGCAACTCGTAGTTGTATTTTTCATCCGAGCTCCATTCAGGACATGGAGAACCCAAACCGTGACACAAATCTCTATATGTGAGGGAGTTGTTTTGATAAGTCTGAGGACTTTTTGTTTGTGAATGTGTCGATGTAATAAAAAGACATTCACATGTTGGTTTGAAGATATGAAGTTTATCTTCTCGTGTTGAAAAACTTGTATTTTTCATGCAAAATACATCACGGATCTGAGTGACATATTTAAATAATATTGGCTGGTTACTGTTAGTTTTTTTTCTTTTTTATCAGACATCTAATTTTTTAGGTTTGTTTACCTGACATGTTTCGACGTACGACAGTCGTACGTCGAAACATGTCAGGTAAACAAACCTAAAAAATTAGATGTCTGATAAAAAAGAAAAAAAACTAACAATATTCAATATAAGACATAATGAACGTAATCGAAAGAATATTGGCTGGTGTTGAGTGGTATATCAGATATATTCCATTCACCTAGCATGATGATGAACAAGTTGAAGACGAGTAGCTGAATGGAATATATCTGATAGACCACGAAAAAAAAGCCAGCCAATATTTTATTATTATTATTATTATTATTATTATTATTTTACATTCCTTTCGGGTGTTCAACACGTCTTTCTCTTTCAAAATTCTCTCAAAATCTTCCATATTTAACGAAGCAAACCTGGCGGCCGTGTCTGTTTGCCAATTGTCCCAGTCGCTCGCTAGCACGGAAGTTTTACATTTCCGATGTGTGATGTCATGTTGCCTTGACAACCATGCAATATCTTAAACCATATTCAACACTCATTCTCTGTTGGGTAGAGTGACGTAATACACGTAGAATAAGCGATATGCTAATAATATTGCATGCTATCGAACCAAATGAATGAAACCTGCTAGAAGGGAATAGAACACATGTTTTATTCCATGGAAAAAGTGTCCTATATGTATAATAATTCCCAGTATTCCACGCTGATGACGTCACTCCCAGTGTTTTCCTGCTGACTAGACGCGCGTTGTCAAAATGGCAAACCGGTTCAAAGTTAAAATTCTTTTGATTAACTTGTGGATGTGTCCAGATAATATAGAGCGTTACACGGTGGGGTGAAGATATGAAGTTTATCTTGTGTTGAAAATATTTTCAGTCTTTTGCTTCACTCAGTCGTGATGTATACGTTCACCACTCGAAGATAAACTTCAGATCTTCACCCAGTTATTTAATGTGACATTGAGATTTCTATCAGTCTTATCTCATTATTCCAATATTTACGCTATAAACCACAAACAGTACAGGTTTTTAATTAACTAATTGTGATTGATTAAAAATTTCATAATGCAGTATTATAATTTTTTGATCATGATAATATATTTTTTTTTAAACAGCAACTGTGAATCAATTCAGTGAAATATTAATAATAATTTATTATAATGGTTAGTCATTATCATTTTTGTGCCATACTTCTTTTCAGGTTTCTTATAGGTTTATTATTCTAACTTGATAAAAATGATAATAGTTACATAATTTTAAAAAATGGCAACCATTAATTATCAGTGTCAGAAATAATCTTTCCACGACAGAAAACTATTTAAGCAACTGCACACTAAAAACACGCTAAATCTGTCGTCTGCGTCTCATATCAAGCTGCTTGTTTTCTGATCTGAATATATTCGTGTGCTTTGTGTCGATAGACTCGTTAATATCTTTATTATTCAACTCCAGTATGGTGAGGTCATGGTTTGGTGGTTCTCAGGTCAGTAGAAATGGGATGTTGTACTTAAAAATCTGTCCTCTGATCCTGTTCTAGCTTCAGCATCAATTCCATGTTGGAAAAGTCGACACACTTGTGTTTAGCTGATTGTTGGTGTGATGCTCTTGCTGGAGGGTTTCGACCATTTCAGATGACACAAGGCTGATCTTCTGAATGTGGGTCCGTTTCCCCGTTCTGTTGTAGGAGGATCAGGGTGGGAATGGTGTGAGCAAGTCTGTGAAATCTCAGGGAAGCTTAGCGTGTCCTTCCACGAGGTCGTCTCATGAGAGAAGCTCCCAGATGCGCAAGAACGGCAGACGGCTCCGGCATCACCACCATCACCACCACCATCATCATCATAATCATCATCATCATCATCATAATCATCATCACTCTCACACGCCCAGAGCACCATCCAACCTGGACATCTTCGAGCAGCACACTCAGGAGGTCCTCAGGAGACTGGAGATGAGCCCCTTTGAGGATGTAGGTCAACACACCTCTCTGTCTTGCTGTCTATCTATCTCTCTTTATCGATGTCTGTCACCAGCTATCTGTCTGTCTGTCTGTCGCCAGCTGTCTGTCTGTCTGTCGCCAGCTGTCTGTCTATCTATTGCCAGCTATCTGTCTGTCTATCGCCAGCTATCTGTCTGTCTATCTCTCCATTGCCATCTCTCTGTCTCCACTATCTGTCTATCTCTCCATTACCATCTATCTATCTGTCTGTCTGTCTGTCTCTCCATTGCCATCTCTCTGTCTATCTATCTCTCCATTGCCATCTCTCTGTCTGTCTATCTCTCCATTGCCATCTCTGTCTGTCTATCTCTCCATTGCCATCTCTGTCTGTCTATCTCTCCATTGCCATCTCTCTGTCTCCACTATCTATCTCTCCATTGCCATCACTGTCTGTCTGTCTGTCTGTCTGTCTGTCTGTCTGTCTGTCTCTCCATTGCCATCTCTCTGTCTATCTATCTCTCCATTGCCATCTCTCTGTCTATCTATCTCTCCATTGCCATCTCTCTGTCTGTCTATCTCTCCATTGCCATCTCTCTGTCTCCACTATCTATCTCTCCATTGCCATCACTATCTGTCTGTCTGTCTGTCTCTCCATTGCCATCTCTCTGTCTATCTATCTCTCCATTGCCATCTCTGTCTATCTATCTCTCCATTGCCATCTCTCTGTCTGTCTATCTCTCCATTGCCATCTCTCTGTCTCCACTATCTGTCTCTCTCCATTGCCATCTCTATCTATCTATCTATCTATCTGTCTGTCTGTCTGTCTGTCTGTCTGTCTGTCTGTCTGTCTGTCGCCAGCTATCTGTCTGTCGCCAGCTATCTGTCTGTCGCCAGCTATCTGTCTGTCGCCAGCTATCTGTCTGTCGCCAGCTATCTGTCTGTCGCCAGCTATCTGTCTGTCTATCTATCTATCGCCAGCTATCTGTCTCAATCACTATCTATCTATCTATCTATCTATCTATCTATCTATCTATCTATCTATCTATCTATCTGTCACTATCTGTCACTTATCCATCTCTATCACTATCTCTCTCTATTGCTTTCTTGCTGTCTCTCTATCACGCTCTCTCTCTTCTCGCTATCTCTATCGCTATCCATCTCTCTCTCCAATCGCTCTATTGCTATCTATCTCTTGATCTCTATTGTCTCTCTTTCTCTGTATCATCTGTCAATCTGTTTATCTATCGATCTCTACCCACCAATGTCTCTGTCTATCTCTGCGCTCTCTCTCTCTCTCTCTCTCTCTCGTCCATCTGTCAATTGCAGAGGAATCAGATCTCTCATGATCTTCTCTCCTGTTCAGGATTCTTCCTTCAACCTGAAGGTGAAGTTCAACAAAGTGTCCACAGCCTCTGCTGCAGCTGCTGAGAGGAAGCTGGACAACCACCTGCGTCTCGTGATGTGCAACGGCCGCATCATCAGGTGAGGGAGACGTCACCGTTCCTCCTCGTATACAAATAATTAAACTAAACTAAACCGTCATTTAAAAGATCCTGCAAAAACTCGATAATTTGGCTCCGTTTGAGTCCGATGATCGACTTGTTTCGTTCGTGAAAAATATATCACCAGCAGAGAATTTACAGAAATGACCATCTTTTATTTTGATTTTCTTAAAAACCACAGAACCATGAAGTGTTTTCAGGTTAAAACCCAGGACGGTATCGGGATCCCCTTACTGCTGCTAATATAGGAAATAAATCGGAAGTCCAGTAATGCAGGATGTGCTGAGGGCTGGGTGATGCGACATAACACAAAGAGGATACCGTGATACTTGAACACATTTCAATGATGCATGATGTGGATCACGATGCACAGTTTTGCTAACAAGCTACCAGCGAAACACACTGACTCTGACCGTATATATTATTCAACCATCATGTTGTAGTAGTAATAATAAGAATAAGTTCAACTTGTATAGCACTTTTCTCACACCCAAGTTCGCTTTACAATTACAAAAAAAAAAAGTGTCATCTATCCCCCGCCCTATATACCAACTATATACCAAGTTTCAAGATATTATTTGTCACATTTTTCACGTTCTGCTGCAGAAAACCAGCCTTTACACTGACCTCAGCAACGCATGGCATAAACCCACCGGACCTTTGGTCCAGGGGAGCTAAAAATTAAAATTTCTCACATTTCTTAGTATCAAAAGGCACATATCAACACACATACCAACTTTCGAGACTGTACTGCTCATAGTTTTCAAGTTCTGCTCCGGAAACAAAACCTACCCCTAAGACTAACCTGAGAGATGAAGTCTGAAATTGTTTCCATGGAAACATGAAAAAATTAAAATTCCTCAAATTTCTTAGTATGAAAAGGCACATCTACATCACCTTGTTAACATGTATACCAAGTTTCAAATCTGTATCGTGAATAGTTTTGGATATCTCATCTCGTCTCATTATCTCTAGCCGCTTTATCCTGTTCTACAGGGTCGCAGGCAAGCTGGATCCTATCCCAGCTGACTACGGGCGAAAGGCGGGGTACACCCTGGACAAGTCGCCAGGTCATCACAGGGCTGACACATAGACACAGACAACCATTCACACTCACATTCACACCTACGCTCAATTTAGAGTCACCAGTTAACCTAACCTGCATGTCTTTGGACTGTGGGGGAAACCGGAGCACCCGGAGGAAACCCACGCGGACACGGGGAGAACATGCCAACTCCGCACAGAAAGACCCTCGCCGGCCACGGGGCTCGAACCCGGACCTTCTTGCTGTGAGGCGACAGCGCTAACCACTACACCACCGTGCCACCCTAGTTTTGGATATATGCTCCGGAAACAAACATTGCTCTTAGAAACGAAGTCAAAATCTATTTTTTATGTAAATATTTGAAAAATACTTTTTTTTTTTTTTCTTCTAAAATCCAGAATAGCAAAAGGCACCAGTTCACGTGTTGCTTGATATGTATACAAAGTTTCATGAAGGCATCTTCAGTAGTTTTAAAAATGTGGCCCGGAAATGAAAACACGGCCGGACCGACCGACCGACCCACCCGTTTCTATAAAAATAAAGTTCGTTTGGGCAAGGGATTAAAAAAAAGTCTACCAAAAGAGGGTCGGGATGTAATTCCAGTGGCGTAGCTGCCACTGACAGACGAAGGTCTGTCCCACACCACCTGCACAGCCACCACGCCGCCACCGGGCAACATCGCTCGAAACACCGCGCCATGGATCCAGAAAGCGAGCACACAGTCTCCGCTGCACAGAGCACTGGACAATCCCGATGTGAAAAAGAGCACCGAGATCACTGCGGTCCATAATGAGCAGCACAGGCGTCACCCAAGGCCTGAAGGGAACCGATGCCCAAAACTAGGTCTGGAGCTACACCATGTCTGGTGGACAAAACATTCAAACAAAGAACAAACATCAAACCATACAAGCACAAAAAAAGCAGGGAGGGGAAAAATAGGTCTCGATTCTATAGACCTCTTGCAGTCACGTGACCGGAATGTAAACAGCCGCCATCTTGTCGGTCAAAAACACCGCTGAATACTGCTGCACTCGTGTACAGAATGGATCACTTTCAACCGACGGACTACACGGCTCAGTTTTCTAATGAACAGATAACTAGATATATGTCTAAAATAAACGACCTACAGATTAGTGACCTTTATCGATTACCGGACGGAGTTTTCACGATCGTGTCAGTTGATATTGAACTGCCGGAGGTGGAATACCCAGACGTGTATAATTACCTCATTAACTTTCCCTCGCTGTTCAGTGGTGAAGCACTGCGTGCTTATAAATCTCTGCACAGTTATCTTTACAGAAATTCAGGATTTGTCAGCCGCCCTAAGATGTGGCATCTTGTAAACAAGAAAATAACAATCCTCATTGGACGGGCAAGTCACTTAAGTATTGAGACCCCGCTGGTCTCGCTATCTCGTCCAGAATGTTGTGCACGCGATGGAAATCGCTACAAACCGTCATTTTTTGCTGGAAACCAATGTCCAGTAAGTCCATACGGTTGTAGTGGATATTGAAGTCCGGTACAGACGAACAACACGCAAAAATACACACAAAAAACAAACGTGCACAGGTAGGGAGAGCTTGTAGTCTATCACTATTACTGTATATATGGTATACCTGATAGCAGCAATCCATTTTGCACGCCTGTCAGGGTCCCGTGGCAGCCTACTGTCAAGTGTATGTGAGCATCATGGGTTTCCCACACTTGAAAGGGAAGGACTCGGACACAGGATTCCACTCGTCTTATGTTTTATTGATTTTCAGTGGAGTTGACGTTGTAGTAGAATTGTATATAGTAGGGTTTTCCAGAAGAAAAGGTAGAAGTAGAAGGCGGAAATATGGCGTTTGACCGACAAGGTGGCGTCTGTTTACAATCTGGATCGGATGTGACGTCACATGCAAGTGCTCCATATGATTAATAGTTGCAGTCTTATTTTAGTGATGTTTCTTCAAATCATTCTGTCAGAATCTGTAATCGAGTTGTTCTTCAGTTGTAGTGAAACGACCTTCATGGTGGACTTCATTAGACTGGTACCAAAATCCAGAATTGTGACACCCAAAGGCATTTTTGAGACAAAGTCGGCAAACAGTCTTATTTTGTCAATTTGGGTGTGCCGAATTCAAATCTGCAATATCCCGAGCTCTATCTGACCTCTGTTGACCTCTAGAGGTCATTGAACTTTGGGCCTGTAAACGTCTCAGCTGAGCCCAGTTTCTCAGCTTTCTAAGGAATGAAATGTACTAAAATGATTAATGAAGTTAGCAAACGGCCTCGTTTGTTAAATGTTTGGGTGCTGAATTCATTTTTCGTTTGTAAAACGACATATGACCTCTGATAACCTCAAGGTCATTAAACTTGGCCTATAGGCCTATGCATTTAACGGCATTTTTAAACTGACTTTACTCCCCCGAAAAGAATATGAACAGACAAAAAACAAATAGAAAGGAACAAATACAACATTAAATGCCAGTCCATGTACATGTGACTTACTTTTCACAATGAGAATGCCTCGGCGATCACCTTACATAACATTGCATTACATTTAGCGGTTATTGTTTATACAAAGCTACTGAAAAAAGGACAGATTCAGCAGCATACAAAATGTGGGGGTATACAGGTTAATCAGGGTTAGGATATATGAGAGGTTTTTTCTTTGTTGTTTGTTTTTTGTAAAGGCTTTACCCCGTTTAAAACAAAACAAACAAAGAAAAAACCTCTCATATATACTCACGGGGTTCTCCCCGTGTCCGCGTGGGTTTCCTCCGGGTGCTCCGGTTTCCCCCACAGTCCAAAGACATGCAGGTTAGGTTAACTGGTGACTCTAAATTGACCGTAGGTGTGAATGTGAGTGTGAATGGTTGTCTGTGTCTATGTGTCAGCCCTGTGATGACCTGGCGACTTGTCCAGGGTGTACCCCGCCTTTCGCCCGTAGTCAGCTGGGATAGGCTCCAGCTTGCCTGCGACCCTGTAGAAGGATAAAGCGGCTAGAGATAATGAGATGAGATGAGATATACTCACGGGCGCAGATAGAGGGGGGGACGGGGGGGATTCGTCCCACCCAGATTTAAATTCACCTCGTTCGGTCCCCCCCCACTTATAGGGAGGAAAAAACGTCTATGCTGTCTTTCTTTGCATAAGGCAAACCTCACGGAAAAATCAAAAGACTAATTACCATTCGGTTTATTGAGGTGCACAGCACCCACGTGCAATGAACCGGTGCTACAGGTGCCCTAGCCCCTGCCCCTTTTCTGTTTGCTGTCCAAAGTGCCCTTTTCATAGGGACTGTTTTGTTGTTGTTGTTTTTTTTTAATATTTGTAAAAGATAAGTTAGCTCCAACATCAATATTCTCTACAATTTGACAATAATATATGAAATTATAGATTTATAAAAGAACGTTTTTCTATGTAAATGCGGGCATCAATCCGTGACGTCATGCATTCAGTGAGCCTCCGTGCAGAAAGCGCATGCAGGCGGTTGGCAGTGGGAGACAGTGCGAGGAACGGCATGGTGAGGTCACACTGAAAGTCTCCTTTCATTTCTTATCTGAACATGCAATATTGTGCAGCTTAGAACACAACAGTAAATGCGTAGGGTTGTTTATCATTTAATGAAGCCGCCTAGGCTATATTTAAACCGTTTGCTCCATCCATTTCATTAACGTGGCAGATTCGGAAACTTTAGTTTGAACGACGGCGTTAATAACACATTCTAGCAGCTTCGAAAACTTAAAGGAACAGTCCACCGTACTTCCATAATGAAATATGCTCTTATCTGAATTGAGACGAGCTGCTCTGTACCTCTCCGAGCTTTGTGTGACCTCCCAGTCAGTCAGACGCAGTCAGACGCGCTGTCACTCCTGTTAGCAATGTAGCTAGGCTCAGTATGGCCAATGGTATTTTTTGGGGCTGTAGTTAGATGCGACCAAACTCTTCCGCGTTTTTCCTGTTTACATAGGTTTATATGAGCAGTGATATGAAACAAGTTCAGTTACACAAATTGAAACGTGGCGATTTTCTATGCTATGGAAAGTCCGCACTATAATGACAGGCGTACTAACACCTTCTGCACGCTTCGGCAGCGCATTGATACGGAGCTCAGGTATCAATGCGCTGCCGAAGCTCGCAGAAGGTGTTAGTACGCCTGTAACGCGACCGCCATTTTGGACATGTAGTGGACTTCGGCTCGAATCAGTTTGAATGCGAGGAAGGCGACAAACGAAAAACATAAAAGAAAAAGGAGCGAGATGCAGAAAACACCTTCACTATCCAGCGACGTAGGGCATTTACAGGGCGAGCAGAGGGAGAGGTATTTGCAAAAATTGAGGTTAGCAGGCTTAGAGAACGACGTTTACCTGCTTCCACCAGGATTGTTCACTGACGTACGGAAGTACACGAAGCCCTCGTCTTTACCTGACTTCGGCCCACATGATCTGTATACCTATGTCGTTAAAAACCCATCGCCATACACATACACGCCAACGTCCGAGGTTCCGGAGCGCGCTCCGGCTTGCTCCAGGAGTGCTCCGGCCGAGGTTACGGAACGCGCTCCGGCTTGCTCCAGGAGTGCTCCGGCCGAGGTTACGGAGCGCACTGCTTAATTTGAGGGCAACCTCGGCCGGAGTGTGCTCCGGAACCTCGGCCGGAGCACTCCGGGAGCAAGCCGGCGCGCGCTGCTTAATCTGAGGGGAACCTCGGCCGGAGCACTCCGGGAGCAAGCCGGTGCGCGCTGCTTAATCTGAGGGGAACCTCGGCCGGAGCACTCCAGGAGCAAGCCGGCGCACGCTGCTTAATTTGAGGGAGAGCAAGCCGGAGCGCGCTCCGGAACCTCGGACGTCGGCTCCGGCAGCTATTTATACTGGATCCGGTGTAAATAGCTGCCGGATCATAATTACGGTAAACTAGTAAATACAATAAAGGAAAAACTTGAGACTGAAAGGTTTTAACAGTCATCCAAATGACTGAACGTAAACATTGCTACAGTAACATACCAGCTACTTGTTGACATTAGCTAGTCAACAATAGCTACTACAGAAGAACAAAGAGGTTACAATGGGTTATTTTAGCCTATTTGGTTACACACTCGCCGCCACAGAATGTTAACACCAATGTAATGCCTTTTCTGGCTAATTTTATTCGTCTTACCTCCAACAAAGTGGTCACTACACAAGCGCTGGTATGCCGAGGGCTGCCAATCTGTTAATGGCCGCTATCCATCTTCTCCGTCGGGATCCGATAAAATGATAACCCTTGCCTTGTTTGTTGATGGTTACTACATCCAGGTGCACAACAATATAGTGGCATGATGGAAGCCTTGCTGAAAGTAAAAACTTTCTTTGCTGCCGTTCCTCAATGTTGGCTGTGGTAAACTACTGGTAGTACACGTCCAAAATGGCGGCCGCGTTTGTCGTGACGTCACGTGAAAAGGGTCCATAGGCCAAGTTTAATGACCTTGAGGTTATCAGAGGTCATATGTCGTTTTACAAATGAAAAATGAATTCAGCTCCCAAACATTTAACAAACAAGACCATTTGCTAACTTCATTAATCATTTTAGTCCATTTCATTCCTTAGAAAGCTGAGAAACTGGGTTCAGCCGAGACGTTTACAGGCCCAAAGTTCAGTGACCTCTAGAGGTCAACAGAGGTCAGATAGAGCTCGGCATATTGCAGATTTGAATTCGGCACACCCAAATTGACAAAATAAGACTGTTTGCCGACTTTGTCTCAAAAATGCCTTTAACTCCTTAAATAAGCACTTTTTTGAATTTTGGTACCAGTCTATATGGTGCGTGTGTGTGTGTGTGTTTGCACACAGAGACGACAGGTGGCGCATCCGGAAAAAGAACATGGCTGCCAAAGAAGAAACGAGCGATCAGAAGAGGTACCCAGTAAAGGTGAAGGCAGCGGTGGTGAAGGAGGAGGAGGAGATGGAGGAGAAGCAGATGGAGGAGAAGCAGCGCTGCACAGCAGGTCACGAGACGCCCAGTCCTCTCAGAGGTGATGCGGGTTTGCAGTGAATGTGAAACACTTTAAAGGAGAACTGAAGTCATTTTTAAACTTGCTTTATTCCTTAATTAACGTGTTATTCAATTACGTTTTCGGTTTTAGTAACCTTATATCGTGACTTGTATTGGCAACTAATTGCAATTAAATATTACAGTGGTGCTTGAAAGTTTGTGAACCCTTTAGAATTTTCTATATTTCTGCATAAATATGACCTAAAACATCATCAGATTTTCACACAAGTCCTAAAAGTAGATAAAGAGAACCCAGTCAAACAAATGAGACAAAAATATTATACTTGGTCATTTATTTATTGAGGAAAATGATCCAATATTACATATCTGTGAGTGGCAAAAGTATGTGAACCTTTGCTTTCAGTATCTGGTGTGACCCCCTTGTGCAGCAATAACTGCAACTAAACGTTTCCGGTAACTGTTGATCAGTCCTGCACGCCGGCTTGGAGGAATTTTAGCCCGTTCCTCCGTACAGAACAGCTTCAACTCTGGGATGTTGGTGGGTTTCCTCACATGAACTGCTCGCTTCAGGTCCTTCCACAACATTTGGATTGGATTAAGGTCAGGACTTTGACTTGGCCATTCCAAAACATTAACTTTATTCTTCTTTAACCATTCTTTGGTAGAACGACTTGTGTGCTTAGGGTCGTTGTCTTGCTACATGACCCACCTTCTCTTGAGATTCAGTTCATGGACAGATGTCCTGACATTTTCCTTTAGAATTCGCTGGTATAATTCAGAATTCATTGTTCCAGCAATGATGGCAAGCCGTCCTGGCCCAGATGCAGCAAAACAGGCCCAAACCATGATCCTACCACCACCATGTTTCACAGATGGGATAAGGTTCTTATGCTGGAATGCAGTGTTTTCCTTTCTCCAAACGCTTCTCATTTAAACCAAAAAGTTCTATTTTGGTCTCATCCGTCCACAAAACATTTTCAGTAGCCTTCTGGCTTTTCCACGTGATCTTTAGCAAACTACAGATGAGCAGCAATGTTCTTTTTGGAGAGCAGTGGCTTTCTCCTTGCAACCCTGCCATGCACACCATTGTTGTTCAGTGTTCTCCTGATGGTGGACTCATGAACATTGGCTAATGTGAGAAAGGCCTTCAGTTGCTTAGAAGTTACCCTGGGGTCCTTTGTGACCTCGCCGACTATTACACGCCTTGCTCTTGGAGTGATCTTTGTTGGTCGACCACTCCTGGGGAGGGTAACAATGGTCTTGAATTTCCTCCATTTGTTCACAATGTGTCTGACTGTGGATTGGTGGAGTCCAAACTCTTTAGAGATGGTTTTGTAACCTTTTCCAGCCTGATGAGCATCAACAACGCTTTTTCTGAGGTCCTCAGAAATCTCCTTTGTTCGTGCCATGATACACTTCCACAAACATGTGTTGTGAAGATCAGACTTTGATAGATCCCTGTTCTTTAAATAAAACAGGGTGCCCACTCACACCTGATTGTCATCCCATTGATTGAAAACACCTGACTGTAATTTCACCTTCAAATTAACTGCTAATCCTAGGGGTTCACATACTTTTGCCACTCACACATATGTAATATTGGATCATTTTCCTCAATAAATAAATGACCAAGTATAATATTTTTGTCTCATTTGTTTAACTGGGTTCTCTTTATCTACTTTTAGGACTTGTGTGGAAATCTGATGATGTTTTCGGTCATATTTATGCAGAAATATAGAAAATTCTAAAGGGTTCACAAACTTTCAAGCACCACTGTATACTTATCGGCCTGTTCGGTTTTTAGCCGTGTTGAATTTAGTTCGTTTGGTCCACGGCAGGCGTCGCTTATCCGCGCGATCTTCACGAGACTTGTGCGAGACTTCGAAACGTCAAGTGTCAGCCAGGTGTCAGTGCCGCCATTTTGAAAACTGTTTTCCAAACGAAGTATTGCACAAAAACGAGTTTAAATGACGATTACTGCCGACTTTTTTCAAACTTTCCTGATCGCTATCAAAACAAACAAAACTTCCGGCTTGATTTCGTCAGCATTCGAAAGACGGCGCGCGCATCTTTTGACAGCGTTGGCAGATGTTGGTCACTTTGATTTCGGCTGTACGTTTTATTTCCGTCCTACGATGTCTCGCACAGGTCTCAACGAATCTTGTTCATGGCCATCGCTTTGACGTATGGACTGAGATATTCCAGAGCATATTTCAAACACTCATAACTTGCTATAGCAGCGACAAAATAGCAATCAAAACTGCATTCCGATATTTAATAAAATGAGAGAAATAGAATTTTGATGATTAAAAAAAAAATTTGCCTTCAGTTCTCCTTTAAAGAAAGCCATCAGTGAAAGATATGACCAATGATGACGTGTATGTTTTCTGTCCTGTCTTTTCAGAGCTGTGTAAGAGAGAGAGCTCGGATTTCAGGAACGGTGGATCAGGACGAAGCACCGAGGCTTCGTCAGACTCCGAGTCGGAGCGACGTTACACTACACAGGTGTGGCATTTAAAGCTGTGTCAGTGCAATACGCAAACTTCAGAGGTGTAGGAACGGTGCTGTGCTTAAGAACGACACTTTTTATCCATTTATAGTTACCTTTATGTCTGCAAAACAAGTTCGTTCCTGTTATCACTTGCACTGTAGTAGCTATAAATGCACGTTCCCTCGTTAGCTTCTGTCGCTCGCTATTGGTGTGGAATAAAACGTGACGGGACATGCTGTTGGAGGAAAATAATCAACAACAAGCTGGTGCGTTTCCTATAACAGCACATCCCGGAATCTTTTATTCTTATTAAGGTGAAGATACCCGAGGCAACTTTTTGGGCGACAGACAATTGGCAACAACCAATCAGATAAGAGCAGATCTGTTGCCAGGGAGACGGACACCGCAATGATGGACACTGAAACATTTGCAGCGGTCGCTTTTGTCTCGACTTCAGCCTTTATTTATTTCACTCGAGTAAGAATCACTTCTGGAACAAAACTGACTAGATCCTCTGGTCAGAAGAGAATTTACCATTATTTTAACATTTATAAGTCAAAATAACTGCATAATAAAACATTTTTAAATCCCTTTAAAAATGCTTCTCACCTCAATCACGTATGCTATAAGTAATAACTGATGCATCACAAAAACATAATTTAATTCTCATCTCAGCAAAAAAGACAAAAGGTCACGGCTGCTGAGGAGGAAAAGGGCGTGGCAGAGCTCCTGAAAGACTTGAGTTCTTTTTTACATCCTGAAGTTTGTACTGTTTGGCCCTCGGGTTCCACAAGTTAGTCGTGCTCTGGATGTGAATTAGATCAGACGATAAGTTCGACAATCTTTATTACAACTCTCCAAAAAAAAAAATCATGAGCTGCCCGTTACTTTTAACTTGACGCAAGAGAGAGCTAACGTTATCCCGACATAGCTAGCGATAACTTTCAGCTAACTGTGTTAGCAAAAACCACCACTAGTTAGCTAAATCCCATTCAATCTCTATGGAGCTGTGGTTAGCTAACGGCAGTTCACACTTAGCTGGAAAAAAAAAATAAATCGATGTCTTAATTACAACCTGAGCATAAAAATAGATGTCTCTTGGTTTTCTAAGCATTTGATGAGGTAAATTCACCATTTTGGGTTTACACAGAACAAAACAACTTACCGACATGAAGATATAACCTGTCTGTCTGTCTTTTTCTTCGCTCCACTGCCGGAGACGTCGCCGTCTTTGTTGAACATTTCATAAGCCCTCACTCAGTTGGTCATGTGATTCGCTGCTAGCACTCTGATTGGATGATCTTAATCATAAAAAGTTGCCCAGAATGATCAAAATCGTTCAGATGGAAATTGTTGCCAAATCTCAGTGAGAGCGTGCCGAAGCACAATTGCTCAAAAAGTTGCCTTGTGTCTCATCAGCCCTACCCCACAGCAATTCGCCACTGTTTACTGCTCATCTCATCTCATCTCATCTCATTATCTGTAGCTGCTTTATCCTTCTACAGGGTCGCAGGCGAGCTGGAGCCTATCCCAGCTGACTATGGGCGAAAGGCGGGGTACACCCTGGACAAGTCGCCAGGTCATCACAGGGCTGACACATAGACACAGACAACCATTCACACTCACATTCACACCTACGGTCAATTTAGAGTCACCAGTTAACCTAACCTGCATGTCTTTGGACTGTGGGGGAAACCGGAGCACCCGGAGGAAACCCATGCGGACACGGGGAGAACATGCAAACTCCACACAGAAAGGCCCTCGCCGGCCACGGGCTCGAACCCAGGACCTTCTTGCTGTGAGGCGACAGCGCTAACCACTACGCCACCATGCCGCCCTGTTTACTGCTTTTTTTTAAAACTAATGAAGCGAAAATGTTATCCATTTGTTGTTACGTTTCATGTTGTTGATATCTCTGATCGGATGTGAAACGGGTTTTCCATGACTAGCCTCTGTCAAGATTACTCGAAAGGTTTAACCTCTGACTTTAGAACACACTGGAGACTCCTTCCATACATGCTGAATAAATGTCTCCTCGCAGAAAAGTCCATGATCTCACCAACAATCACGCAGTCACGTGTCGTATCTGTTTAAGTGAAGTTTGTCTGAGTGAGCTGTTACGATAGAATTAAAGGAGAACTGTAGTCATTTTTAAACTTGCTTTATTTCTTAATTAACATGTTTTTCGGTTTTAGTAACGTTATATCGTGACTCGTATTGGCAACTAATTGCAATTAAATATACTTATCAGCCTATTCGCTTTTTAGCCGTGTTGAATTTAGTTCGTTTGGTCCACGGCAGGCGTCGCTTATCCGCGCGATCTTCACGAGACTTGTGCAAGACTTCGAAACGTCAAGTGTCAGCGCCGCCATTTTGAAAACTGTTTTCCAAACGAAATATTGCACAAAAACGAGTTTAAATGACGATTACTGCCGACTTTTTTCAAACTTTCCTGATTGCTATCAAAACAAACAAAACTTCCGGCTTGATTACGTCAGCATCGAAAAAGGGCGTGCGCGTCTTTTGACAACGCTGGTAGATGTCGGTTGCTTTGATTTCCGCTGTACGTTTTACTTCCGTCCTACGATGTCTCGCACAGGTCTCGACGAATCTCGTTTACGGCCGTCGCTTTGACATACGGACTGATATATTACAGAGCATATTTCAAACACTCAGAACTTGCTATAGCAGCGACAAAATAGTGATCAAAACTGCATTCCGATATTTAATAAAATGAGAAATAGAATTTTGATGATAAAAAAATTTGCCTTCAGTTCTCCTTTAACGTGAACCTGTAGCGTGAATTGAAGCTGCACTACAGTCAGAGCTGCTCTTAGAGAAAATTAATCACCACCCTCCAGCCAATCAGATTCGAGAATTCGTTGTACATTGATGTTATTTCGCACTGACTGTAGATTAGGTTAGTGAGCGAAAGCTCGAGTCACATACACTACCGTTCAAAAGTTTGGGGTCACTTTGGAATGTCCTTATTTTTGAAAGAAAAGCACTGTTCTTTTCAATGAAGATCACTTTAAACTAATCAGAAATCCACTCTATACATTGCTAATGTGCTAAATGACTATTCTAGCTGCAAATGTCTGGTTTTTGGTGCAATATCTCCATAGGTGTATAGAGGCCCATTTCCAGCAACTATCACTCCAGTGTTCTAATGGTACAATGTGTTTGCTCATTGCCTCAGAAGCAGGGCTTTGAACCGGTTCAAGGAACGAAAACGAAAACCGGGAACTTTTTCTATTTCACATGGAACAGAAACGAAACCAGAAACTTTATTATTTTTTATGTTCCGGAACAGAAACGCTTATTAAAAATAATGGTAACCGGTTAATACCGGTTTTTATTTCGTTCCTCAAAGTTTCCGTAGCCTACAAATAAAAAAGTCATTCTTCTCCTGTGCAAGTTTCTATGACCCGCTGGGGTTCACTTCCTGTGTGACGTTCGCTGACTGAATGGAGAGAGCGGGAAGGTGGACTACTATCACGTCTCCATGTGATAATAAGTGAATTACTGAGTGTCTGAGCAAAGAAGAGCCTGAACGATGCAACCTCCCTATTGGCTGTTTGTAAAAATGTATCAATTGTTGCTCTTCATCGCGGGCTCGAGAGACGAGACCTGACGAGTTAGTTCGTTGGTACCAGAACAAAATGTCTGGACACAAATCGGGTTTTCAGAAAACGAAAGACAATAAACGGAGGGTCGAAAATACAAAAAAGGAGGCAGAAAATGCAAAACGAGTTTTAAGGTAGGACAAATGGTTACTTTTCTGAGGCAGCCCACCGTGGCTGCCTGCAGGCTTACTTATTATAGCCCATTTATTTAAAATAGTTTATATAAAATGTTTATAGTTATGTGATGGTTGTCCTGATTTAGACTGTTTTTTTTGGGGGGGTTTGCGCGATGTTGCACCCGGGTCCAGATTAGGGCAGAACCGGCCCTGGCTACATTTCAGGTGTAGTTTGTTTTATGCATGTATGTACTTGCATAGATGTGTACTTGGTCTTCCAATATGGCGCCTAACAAAATCTCGTGGCGCGGTGACGTCATGCAGTAGCCCTCTATAGGGCCTGACTAGCCTTTGGTAACACACTAAACGAATTCTCTTTCATTTTTGGCACTTTTTCTGTTTGTGTAGATGGGAAGACATACTGAGAATCCAAATCGCCAACATTTGAAATAATAATTGTTTTGAATTATTTCTTGTCTTATTTAATGAAGGTTGTAATAGAATTAGCCTACATTTGGCTTAAGCCGGATGAGACAGAGACATAATTTTATAGCCATTTGTTAAACAGCTGACAGGGAACGTAATTAACCGTTCCGGGAACGAAATTTTTTTGTTCTAACCGGTTCGGGAACGTCTATTTAATGGTGGAACCCAAAACCGGAAACGTTAAAATTCCGTTTCTGTTCGGAACGAACCAACAGGAAAAAAATTCTGGTTCAAAGCCCTGCTCAGAAGGCTAATGGATGATTAGAAAACCCTTGTACAATCATGTTAGCACAGCTGAAAACAGTTGAGCTCTTTAGAGAAGCTATAAAACTGACCTTCCTTTGAGCAGATTGAGTTTCTGGAGCATCACATTTGTGGGGTCGATTAAATGCTCAAAATGGCCAGAAAAATGTCTTGACTATATTTTCTATTCATTTTACAACTTATGGTGGGAAATAAAAGTGTGACTTTTCATGGAAAACACAAAATTGTCTGGGTGACCCCAAACTTTTGAAAGGTAGCGTGCGTACAGTATTTACCTGTGTGTGTGTGTGTGTGCGCGCGCGTGCCCCAAAGCAGAAGCAGCAGTCTTCAGGAGAAAACTCTGAGAGCTCATCAAATGAAGACGAAAAAGAAGAGCAGCAGGAGGAAGTGGTAAGGAAGATGATCTTCTCACCCCAGAGTACAGCAAGCAAGTGCAACTCCAGCAGCGCTACACATTCCACCCACGCCAACCAGCAACTCGGACACCACAACAAACCTCACAAAAGGTCAGAGGTGGTTTTCTGGCTTTGTGTTTTTTGTTTTGTCTTGGTTTTTTTTGTTGTTTGTTTTCCCCCCACAGCTCAAGTGGAAAGATAACTACTTCTTGAACATCTCGCTCATTTCCTGTTTTGTTTTACCCGAATGGGTTGTGCAGAAGGATTGAGATCAGAGTTTACAGCTAATTAAGTACGAGTTGTTGTTTTCATTTTTAATATTCGTCTCATTTTAATTGCATTAAAATTTGCATCCACTGTGATGGATTTGCTGAGCTAAACCTTATTACCAGGGCTTAATTTGAGCCGGAACATGACGGAACAAGATCCGGAACCTCCGTTGTCGGATCCGGCAGCTATTTTCATTTCATTCGGTGTTCCGGCAGCTATTTAAATGGATCAGATCACCTCCGTGACCATCACAAAGGGAAAAAAAAAATCAAACAATAAATTAAATAAGTAAATAAAAATTTGTTTAGTGTTCGGTTTTGATTTTGATATCTGTTGTTGATTTCTCTCCTATGACATCCACAAAATCAAGGGGAAAGGGAGGGGCATGGGGTGTATACTTCCGCTCAATAGAACACCGGGTTTTTTGTAGCCGTTAGCTTGCGCTGTGGAAAAAATGGCAAAAAAAACAAGAAAGCTTACTAAAATTTTTCAAAGTCCCCGGACAGCCGGATCCTAAACGACCTAAAATGGACGACGTTGGACACGTGGCTCTCTCAGCCAAAAAGGTTCCCGACCCCTGCCTTAACTTAACGTATGTGAGGAGAGTGAACTTGAGTGCCTGTTTGGAGAACATTCTGAGCGTTGTCCATTGTTGTCCAGGATTTGATAACTGGTGCTGTTGCAATACATGTCATGCAATTGAGGTATTTCACCTGACGTCACAGGGTCACGTGACGCCCCGGTGTCCGCCATTTTGAAGGTCAAGCTAGCTAATGTCAACAACTTAGTAGCTAGTATTTTACTGTAGCAATGTTTACGTTCAGTCATTTGGATGACTGTTAAAACCTTTCAGTCTCAAGTTTTTCCTTTACTGGATTTACTAGTTTACTGTAATTATGATTCGGCAGCTATTTACACCGGATCCGGTGTAAATAGCTGCCGGAGCGCGCTGCTTAATTTGAGGGGGAGCAAGCCGGAGTGCACTCCGGCAGCTATTTACACCGGATCCAGTGGATCATAATTACAGTAAACTAGTAAATACAGTAAAGGGAAAACTTGAGACTGAAAGGTTTTAACAGTCATCCAAATGACTGAACGTAAACATTGCTACAGTAACATACTAGCTACTATGTTGTTGACATTAGCTAGTGCTAACAGCTAGCTGCTAGTGCACTGCTACAACACAGACACCGACCCTAATAATACAGTTCTTGGTCATTGCCTGGTAACAGCAAATTTATAACGGGCCGTGTCTCAACAGACTAAGAAGTTATTTCAATGACATTTAATAACATTTTGTTTATCCTGAGGACCGAAAGTAAATGAAAATGTGAACAAACCTTAGCTGTAATAAGATGGCGACCACCGGCTCCAGGGACGACCCGCTGATGTAGGCATGTTACCCAGCCTGACACAAAATATTTGTAGGTATCCAAACTCTTATACGCTTTAAGATCAATACCTGTGTATGGCGATGGGTTTTTAACGACATGGGTATACAGATCACGTGGGCCGAAGTCAGGTAAAGACGAGGGCTTCGTGTACTTCCGTACGTCAGTGAACAATCCTGGTGGAAGCAGGTAAACGTCGTTCTCTAAGCCTGCTAACCTCAATTTTTGCAAATACCTCTCCCTCTGCTCGCCCTGTAAATGCCCTACGTCGCTGGATAGTGAAGGTGCTTTCTGCATCTCGCTCCTTTTTCTTTTATGTTTCTCGTTTGTCGCCTTCCTCGCATTCAAACTGATTCGAGCCGTGATGTCCAAAATGGCAGCCTAACGATGCATCACATGACTTGGTCACGTGGGTGAAAAACCTCAATAGGCGTATGTGTGTAAAGTTATAGGAAACCGCCCCCCGCCTTTTTTTTTTTTTTTTTTTTTTGTGTGGCCGGGCCCACCGACCTCCTGCGTTCTGGCCCGGGACCTCCCACTTCACAAATTAAGCACTGCTTATTATTAATGCGAAGGGCCCGGTCCAACAACACCGATGGCCATAACTCCAGCTCTGACTGTCCGTCTGCCTGAGTTTAATTCCAGTCTGGAGCAGAAACACCACAGCTATAATCCCCACTATACTGTAATATCACTCGGTCCTGACACTCAGGGAAATAAACACTGCAACTTAGGAATAGTCATGGAAGTTTTTTCCAAGTACTAGCACGTTATTCCGGGTCGTACTGTACAGCTTGGACTCCAAAACAACCCATGGACACACTCCGGTGGTTGATATAATACAGATACCTATCACGGATTACGGAAATATAATAAAAAGGATACAAAATACGGATTTTAATACAGATGCTAATAATTTCCGGATTGGTCACGGACGTTTCAGTGCATCACAGATCGGTTACCGATTTCATACGGGTAAAAAAAAAAAAAAAAGAACTCTAAGACGTTTGTTCTGCCGAAGTTCAGAATTAAAATCTCTTACCTGCATTTGTATGTTTACTTTATTAATTTACTCTTGATCTTTCACGCAAAATAATCACACATCCGTGAATAAAAGATCCGTGCTTTTGTATTATATATATATATTTTTTTATTTTCCGTGAATCCGTATTTCATGATGCAACAAGGATGTACAAAGATGCCTGAGGTCGATGAAAACAGCACGCACTCGGACGACGTCACATGCGACCTGATTGGTCAGATGTTTTATCGGATCAGGTCCAGGCCTGGAAAAATGGTTCCAGAAGCAATCTCGGCAATACGGATAAACCCGGGCCTTTGGCTTGTGCTGGGATCAGACTCCACAAATCCAGCCCGGATATGAACATCAGGAATGACGAACAGTGCGATATAACAAAAGAACAGCGACGTGGCGTCCGGGACGCTCCACGACACCTTGATGAAAAGTCGAGCATGAGAGAATGTTATTTTCTCACCTAGCTTGATGACTGTAATGACGTGTTGCTTGGTAGCCAGGGTCAGACTTGTAGGGTTGCCAGGCTCCGGATAAAGATGCAGCAAGAATTATGGCACTGTGATCACCTAAATCCGCCCTGCTACTACTGGTCACCTGGCCCCTCCTCCTCCTCTCCGCTCCGCTCCTGCCCAGCCCTTCGAGGTCAGAACTGCCAACTCCCTGACCACCTTCAAGCGCAGACTGAAGACTCGCCTCTCCCCTTCTTCCCTGCCCACTGTGTAACTGCGTACCGGTTCTGACCCACCCAGGCTGTGTGCTGTCTAGCCTGGGGTGGGTTAGCTGTCCGAGTTCTCTATTTAGTTGTACTTTATATGGTTGGTTTGTTTCCTCGGCTGCACTGCAAAAAATGGCCTTTCAAAAATAAGAAATAAAAGATTAAAACGAAGCATATTTGCTTGAATCAGGTGGAAAAGATCTGCCAATGGAACTAGTCAAATTTGACTTGGTAAGATTTCTTAAAGTAAGATGAAAAATCGAACCTGTTTTTAGATGAAATAATTCCAAAATAAGATTGGGGAACTTATTATGCGAGATCTGATTAACTCAAAATAATCAAAATAGTTCTTATAACAAGATCGTACTTCTTACATTTAGCCATTCAAGTCATTTTGTTTTGTTTTTTTTTTAAAGATTTTTTTGGGGTCTTTTCCACCTTTATTGGACAGGAAAGTGTAGAGACAGGAAATGAGCGGGAGAGAGAGACGGGGAGGGGTCAGGAAATGACCTCGGGCCGGAATCGAACCCGGGTCCTCAGATTTATGGTATGGCGCCTTATCCACCTGAGCCACGACAATGCATTTTGGGGGCACTAGATTCAAAGATTTCGGTAAAGTTCATTTATTCCCAAAACAAGTATACGGTACTTTTTTTTCTTGAAACAAGATGAACCACATTTGACAAATGTCCAAAATGTACTTACTTGTTTTAAAAAAAAAACCTTGTTTTATTTTCGAAGGTGCTCCAAATAAGACTTTTTCAAGACATTTTGTCTATACAAGATTTTCAAGATGGACTGTCTAAAACTAGCCTTTCTAACTAAATGAGGTTTTGCTTGTTGGGCAATTATGTCTTATAATAAGGGTGGCTAGATCTTTTGACTTGAAAATAGACAAATAAACTTCCTAAGATTTTTATTTTTTGCAGCATGTTTGGCAAATATTCGTACTTCAATGGAATATTACACTTAACAGTTATTCCACGAAATCGAGTCGTACATGAGCTGATAGCCGACGAGGCGCGTAGCACTGAGTTGTCTATAAGCCGTGTACAACGAGAATGATTGATTGATTCACTGGATTTTGAGAAACGGAGCATTTTTATTTTTTGCAAATTTGATGAATATGTACGTCATACAAAATCGTTTCCGCTTAGAATGTAAACAAACTGGCGAAATGACGGGAGCAATTTGTGAAAAATGTGATAATTTTTGAAAAATAAAGAAGATACGTTCTTACCATGAAATACTTTCACTCCATATTCTGTGGGGTTTTTTTTTAAAAATATCCCCCGCTAGCCAAAAGCCCCGAAGGGGTATTATGTCGCGGTGATGTCTGTCTGTCCGTCCACCCCGGGAAGGGTGCTCACCTTCTGAAATCAACTCCTCTTGCAGTTTTTGGAAGAATTTCACAAAACTTGGCAGGATTCTTTGTTATACATCGGTAGTACGCATATTGTTATTTTGTTCAATTCGGTCGCATTTTACCAGAGTTCCAGCCCTTGATTAACAACCTTGTACTTTGACAATTTCATGAAGGTGCGCTCGCCTTGACATCAACTCCTCTCACAGTTTTTGGACGAATTTCTCAAAGCTTGGTAAAAGCCCTCGTTATACGACGGTAATACGCAGATTGCGATTTAATTTTGTTTGTGAAAATTTTCCCAGAGTTTTGTAGTCTGGTTAACACCAGACCATATCACAAGTGAAATATGGTCTGGAATCCACCTATTGAATTTCTCGTAGGGGAGGTGTGGTTTACGATTGTCAACGGCCGTTTATTGGACGTTGCGAATGTCTATCATTTGGCGTATACGTAGCCCATGGCCAATCATGGCAGTTGTACCCGGTGACGTAGTTAGAGCGACGAAGAGGCGAAGAAAGACTGTAACGCCAAACGCTGTTCTTTTTTTAAAACAAACTTTTGCTCTAAACTATTCAGAACAGTGTCTAAAGCTTGATCGAAAGTTTGGTTCGTATCGCTCGCCGCCATGTTAAATGTGATCCGTAAACAGTCCCAAATAAACTACAAGCTTCCGTTTGTCGAGTAGTACGCGTCACCGTCTTTCCACCCCTCCCCACTCTCTGATTGGCTCCCTAACTCAGGCAAGCCTTTAGACCATAGTTTCCATGCTGTCTTTTCAGATCGGAACGATTGTGCAAAGCAGCATGGGATTTCCCAGGCTAAGAGTTTTGACCCTTGATTAAATAACTTTGACAGTTTTATAAGGGTGTACGTTCTTCTGAAATCAACTCCTCTCAGTTTTTGGAAGAATTTCACCAAACTTGGCAGGATTCTTTGTTATATGTCGGTAACGCGCAGATTGTAATTTCGTTCAATTCAGTCGCGTTTTACCAGAGTTATGGCCGAGTTGCCAGTGGGGGATATTGTGCTCTCGGAGCACTCTTGTTGGGGTTTTGTTTTCGAGTAGAGTTTTTATTTCGTCCTCGGTTGGTTCAGCAACACGCTCTGCCATTTTGTTTTTCTCTACTTACAGTATATGAGCTGATAGCCTAGTAGTAGAGTAGCCAATCAGAGCATGCGATCGCTCATCCAGTGAACGTCGACAGAGTAATAAGGTCTTTTTATTCGGTCACTTGTTCAGTTGGCACTTGAACTTTCTTTTCTACAAGGTCAGCACTTCCTGTCCCTGCCTTTTGCACTCGCTGTACGTCACTGTGGATAAGAGCGCCTGCTGAATGCCAGGTAATATGATGTCATGTAATGTAGTCTGACATGACCACCATGAAGGACACAAATATCGTGTAGTCTGATCCAAGCATTACGCAATCCTGATTATTCATAAATAAAGTTTAAAATAAAGCTAATCCAGGTTCGATTGATCCTAATCTTGCGGCTTTAAATTATTACAATAAAACCGTGTTTAAATGATTCTTATATTACAGGAGAAGGCGTGGTAAATACAGCGAACGGTAAGAAACGGAAGATTTTCTGTCGAATCATTTGACAAATCATGTGTCTGATTAACGTCACTCGTGAACGGTCGCAGGAAAGAAAGAAAGCAAAGCAAACTGGCCGTGCTTTTAAGCCATTTTTGAAATGTAATTAAAATTAAAATGTTAGATTTTAAAACCTCGTCGTAGCCCTGTTTTTGATTTTCAGACGTTTTCTCTTTCGGGCCAAAAGCAGCCTTTGACTGTTTGTGGATCACATTTTTCAGTGGCATCCCGACTAAATACAGTTAAATTATGTTAAATATAAAATATATATAGTTTTAATGCTGGTTAAATCAGACGTACGTTTACCATAACAAAGCGAGGACGCTGCGTCAGTGCGAGTTTTGAACAGAGCGCTCAAAACATTTGAATCATGCCCAAGTCTTAATTGGTGTTTTTATGAATCGTGTGTGTGTGTGTGTAAGGAGTCTGCTCTTTTGGTGTTTTGTTAAAAACTGTTTCTGTTAAAAAGCAGCACTCGTATGCAGAACGCATAAAGGTTTAGTATTTATTTTTTTCCTTTTCGTATTTTCCATCTCGCCTGAAATTCCTTCCTTCACCCCACAGTTTAAATATAAACCTCTGATTTTATTTTGTCAAACAAGACCCGTTTGGAGTTAAAACGGTTTGTTTGTTTTGACTGTGCGTCTGCGTGTACAGAGAGCCTTCTACCTCACTGAGTGCAGAGGAGGACGCGATTCAGGGCATGCTGTCCATGGCAAGCCTGCTGTACCCTCACCCGTCAGAGGAGGGCGCCAGCTCCCAGGAGTCCTGGTGGTCCTGCACCAGCCATCCGTCCCCGGATTACAGTAAGGCTTTACACATCATCAATACACTCACACCCTGATTATTGACAGTTTGTGTGTTTTAAAACAGAGCACGCACTGGATTTTTTTTTTTTTTTTTTTTTTGCACAGCGGCAAAAAAAACTGTGCAAGCTGATTTGCACGATATGAATGATTCATGTTAATGAATACGCAGTTCCAAAACACAGGACAGCGTTAATGCGGATATATCTGGAGATCAGGGGTTACACTTACTTACCGAAGCCTGTCTTTGTAAGTTACTTGATGATGATCTCATTATCTGTAGCCGCTTTATCCTGTTCTACAGGGTCGCAGGCAAGCTGGAGCCTATCCCAGCTGACTACAGGTGAAAGGCGGGGTACACCCTGGACAAGTCGCCAGGTCATCACAGGACTGACACATAGACACAGACAACCATTCACACTCACATTCACACCTACGCTCAATTTAGAGTCACCAGTTAACCTAACCTGCATGTCTTTGGACTGTGGGGGAAACCGGAGCACCCGGAGGAAACCCACGCGGACACGGGGAGAACATGCAAACTCCGCACAGAAAGGCCCTCGCCGGCCACGGGGCTCGAACCCGGACCTTCTTGCTGTGAGGCGACAGCAAAACTCCATATTGAAGAGAATATGGTAATGGTAATGCATCAGCGTGGTTTTTGATTCCTTTTGCGACCAAACGATGCCCGTGTACCACCAGAGGGAACCCGATTGTAAGCGCAAGGCAACGTTTCTTGTAAACACTTAACCACTGGACAACGAAATTTCTATCTTTATTTACATAAGAGAGATGTTTGTTTGTTTTTTTTAATTCAGTGCTTATTATTATTTTTTTAATTTGCTTTTTAAAAAAATATGGGACTATTTACTAACCCATTTTACAGAAAATATTTGTGACGGTTTCATATAAAATGAGTAAAACAGTTGTTATAGTAGTAATAATAATAAAAACTGACACTTATTTACATGAAAGCTGTGCATAACAAATATACATGAATGGCAAATATGTAATAAATAAAATTATAATAATGTGGATAAAAATATTAAAACCTATAGCGATTTGTACTGACAATGGAAACTTTAAGAAATAGTATAAAAATTATAATAACTGAGAGGTTTGAGTACACTGGACAATTTAGAGTTAATCTAGAATATTTTGAGTTCTATACATGACCAATAGTTTGACCCAGGCTTGCAGTACTCAAGTCCGACTCGTGCCTTAATTTTCAGGACTTGTGACTTGACTTGAACTTGAGTGCTGATGACTCGGCAGTGGCGTGCACAGACATTTTGGGGGGCAAGTGCTCTGGGGGGGAAAAAAAGGCACTTTCTTTGCGCATGTGGAACACCTTATTATAAACAGTGTTGGGCACGTTACTTTCAAAAAGTAATTAGTTATAGTTACTAGTTACTTTTCCCAAAAAGTAACTGAGTTAGTAACGGAGTTACTTTGTCATAAAAGTAACTAATTACCAGGGAAAGTAATTATTCCGTTACATTTTGTTCCCCCTCAAAAAAAAAATCAAATTCAATTAGTGTAATCATAATACAAGTGAATGTTGAATGTGTTTAATGACTGAAATGGACACTTAACAGAACCAATTAGTAATGTTATCTACACTATATTAATATTTTTGTGGGACAATGTGAGATAAGACATCTATCAAATGTAATATATTTTTGTAGTTATTAAAATTGTTACTAATTACTGGCCACTGACGAGGACAAACGCTTTGTTCCTCGACATAATGTGCATTGCACGTAAACACTCTTGCCTTTTATTTCAAGTAATGAAAAGTCCTGGCTGTATTTCCAGTGTGAAAGCGCAGTGCTGGGCTGACCGCTCGCCATCGCTGGGTCTTCCGATTGAAAGAGCGCACAGTAGTGCAGTAGGCGTGGCCTACCTACGTATGTTGTCCAAATCTACTCTGATTGGCTTACTGTGCCGTTGTCTCGCGTCTCCCCGCCCCACACGAAAGCAGAGTAAAGAAAGGCTGAACGAGCAGCGTGCCAGATGAGAACAGCTTTAATAAAGTAACGCATAGTATTTTATTGTAAGTAACGGGAACAGCGTTATAACGATGTAAAAAGTAATTAGTTAGATTACTCGTTACTAAAAAAAAGTAACGCCGTTAGTAACGCCGTTTATTTCTAACGCCGTTATTCCCATCACTGATTATAAAAGTCTGAGATTTAACCCTCCTCTTGTGTTCGGGTCGCCACTGACCCATTTTAGTTTTTAAAGGTGTAAAACAACCACGTAATGTTAAGTTATTGCATCAAGGCTTTTTGACTTTGCCAGAATCTCTAGTTGAACAAAATAGAAAAAGAAATTTTTGTTTTCCTAAATCTGAAAATGGTCTAGCAAAAAATATAATACTTATGTGCAGTTGTTTCTGTATGCGACGGGCTACTTCACGACAAAATAATTACAGCTTGGACTTAGAGGGCAAACAATACATTTTCCCTCGATTCATGTGTTACCTGGCTGGTGGGGCAGGGGAAGAGCTGACTGACTGCCCGATGTGTTGTCTGCGCTACGACAAGGCCGTGGCTTCCAGGACGCTATGCTGCTGCAACCTCACATTGAATGCACTGCACGCTTGTTCACGTGACAGAGCAAGAGAGACAGAGGTCCGGTGTGTGTGCGGAGGGGGCACACATCGGGACATTATTTTCACACGCTTTTAATGCCGCGGCTTTTCTAAAAGATCATGTCGACATTGGCCTCAGTAAACTGTAAAAAAAAAAATAAAAAATTCAAAAGGGCACTTTTTTGGACAGAGGGCAGGGCAGAGGGGCAGGTGCTTGAGCACCACCTTGTGTCTATCTGTGCACGCCACTGTGACTCGGACTCGTGCATTAACTGCATTCGGACTCGTAAATTGGAGACGAGGACTCGGATTGTAGCATGCCGTAATAATTTGGCGTAAGATATTTATATCTACATTAATTTTTGTACTAACTTTGTGCAAGAGTGTCACACCTGTGCGCCTTGGCGCGTGCATCAGACAGACTCTCGCATGCGCGCCGTAAACGACTCGCACCTGCACAGGATTAAGGCGCAATCAGCGCGCCGATATATAAAAACTGTGAAAACACACTTACTTTGCGAAGTATTGAGTTGCGTTCCTGACACATTATCGAGCCTTATTTCCTTGTTTGGTTTCCTGAGCCCTGATTTCCTGTTCCTCGTCTTTGATTCCGCCGAGTCTACGATAGCCTGTTTGTGTCTCGCTCGACCTATCGCCTGTTTTGCGATTTCGCCTGCCGTTCTGGATTGTTTACGCGTCTTGACTTGAATTAATAAACGCACCTTCCGCACTTCCATCCGTCTCCCAACCATCTCTGACAGAATACTTCACACTCCCTGATAAAGAGAAGCGCGTTCACCTGTTCATACGCCATGTTCAGGAACAAACTCATGTTAATGGCGCTGAAACAGACACCGTCACATGGTGCGGTCAGAGTCTCGGATTCGGATCAATATTGGACTCGACTCAAGGCGAATGTAAGGAGTCTCCAGTGTCAGTGGTTTCTAAATTTGTAAATTTGACGAGCTGTGACTTAACATCATCAGGAGACAAGTGAGAACCGAATTCAACTTCTTTCGCGGATGTTCCAATATTGAATAACTAAACGGTTCAAAGTGAAAAATTTGTCATCATTAACGAACTGCTGTGGTATAAGAGAAATAAAACACTTTGAGGCGTGCTGTTGCCGTTTTAACGGTAACGTGTGTCCCCCCCCCGGTGGTGTAGTGGTTAGCGCTGTTGTCTCACAGCAAGAAGGTCTTGGGTTCGAGCCCCGGGGTCGGCGAGGGCCTTTCTGTGCGGAGTTTGCATGTTCTCCCCGTGTCCGCATGGGTTTCCTCCGGGTGCTCCGGTTTCCCCCACAGTCCAAAGACATGCAGGTTAGGTTAACTGGTGACTCTAAATTGAGCGTAGGTGTGAATGTGAGTGTGAATGGTTGTCTGTGTCTATGTGTCAGCCCTGTGATGACCTGGCGACTTGTCCAGGGTGTACCCCGCCTTTCGCCCGTAGTCAGCTGGAATAGGCTCCAGCTCGCCTGCGACCCTGTAGAACAGGATAAAGCGGCTAGAGATAATGAGATGAGGTGTGTCCCCCCCTTATTTAGTAAATCGGGTCCATTTGTGTTTCAGATTTAAACACACCCGAGTTCACAAATGTTTAAGCTGTATTAAAATCTTGTTTCTTTGTGACATGAAATTCCTATTTTTCTATGTATACTTTCTCAGTTATTTGATTTGCGGGGAGTTCTTGAAGCTGTTGGTATTCTTTGTACTATGAAAGCAGAGCACTGTTTGCCCTCTTCTGCATACATGAGCTCACAGACATGCCCCTCCCACACCAACACACAGCCAGTGTTGCCCTCTTGGCTCCCAACCATGGATCAAACTCGCGATCTCTCTATGATCTGATGAAAGCTGTTGATTTTGGACTTGCGTGATTGGTGCGTTACGCGTAGCATGTGTTGACCCCTGACTGACCGACTTTTTCTGTTCCACAGATGGGAAGGAAGCCGTGTCAGGAGAAGAGAACCCTGATTCCGACAGCAACTCCACAATCAGCAGTCAGGTAACTAATGAATCCTACAAATAAACACGACTCCAAGTGTTCAGTCTCGATGTTCTGACTGACTGACTGACTGTCCTGGATGCTGTTGCGTCGGATCAGGACGAGCGTCAGGTGCTAAAGCGCCACAGCAGGGAGAACCGGACCGACCGGAGCCAGAGGTTACAGGACAACCAGAGCTTCATGGACAGCCAGGGCAGCGGTAACAGCAGCTGCAGTAGCAGTGAGGCCTGGGGCAGCCACACACATTCACCTAGGGGTGAAGAAAGCCCCGAGTCACGTTATCAGTACTGCGAGATGTCCCTTTCCCCGCCCCTGCACCCAACGAAAAGACCCGCAACAAACCCACCACCCATCAGTAACCAAGCCACCAAAGGTACCCAGTTCTCTTCATTTCAAACAACGGAACAAAACAGGTCAAAGGTGGGGGGGGCCCAAAGGAATTTATTTATTTATTTATTTATTTATTTTTAAATGCTGAACAAAAAATTTAGATGTTTGAACACCTTATACAGTACAGCATGTCCAGTTAAATTCCTCGCCGAGCTCCGAGGAACGACAAGAAGCTCCATGTTAAGAGACTATGGTGAAGCATCGACCTGTTTTTTGATGGCTTGTGCAAACACGAGGAACTCGATCGTAGAATCGCAAGGCAACGCATCTCAAACACTTGACCACCAGACAACAACAAGAAAAATTTTTTAGGGAAAAAAAAAACCACATTAGGGGCGGCACGGTGGTGTAGTGGTTAGCACTGTCGCCTCACAGCAAGAAGGTGCGGGTTCGAGCCCCGTGGCCGGCGAGGGCCTTTCTGTGCGGAGTTTGCATGTTCTCCCCGTGTCCGCGTGGGTTTCCTCCGGGTGCTCCGGTTTCCCCCACAGTCCAAAGACATGCTGGTTAGGTTAACTGGTGACTCTAAATTGAGCGTAGGTGTGAATGTGAGTGTGAATGGTTGTCTGTGTCTATGTGTCAGCCCTGTGATGACCTGGCGACTTGTCCAGGGTGTACCCCGCCTTTCGCCCGTAGTCAGCTGGAATAGGCTCCAGCTTGCCTGCGACCCTGTAGAACAGGATAAAGCGACTTGAGATGAGATGAGAAAACCACATTCATTCTATCCACATTTACTGGATATGAGCAATCACGCGCTCTGACTCTATTAATAGGATATCAGCTCATATACCGTGAGCAAAGAAAAACAAAATGGCGGAGCGTGTTGCTGAACCAACCAAGGACGAAATAAAAACTCTACTCGAAAACAAAACCCCAAAAAATACAAAAAAAAAGGCAGCAAAATATGGAATAAAAGTATTTGAAGGTAAGAGTTGATTTTATTTATTTATTTATTTATTTATTTAATTAATTCTTCAAGAATCGCATTTTTCACAAATTGCTCCTGTCATTTCGCCGGTTTGTTTCCATTCTTCATCTTTAAGCATTAAAATTTGTTGAATTTTTTTACACTGGTTCAAAAGCTCAAAGAAGTTTGAAAATTACAGAACTGAAATGTCCAAGGAAGAATTAAATCAATGTTGAAAGCTATTCTATACCTCGGCACGACAGCCAGACGGCATTTTCTACAAAAAAACAACACTAAAGTCAGTTCATGCAGCCATCGATAGGTTTTTAAGACGTCCACCTAAGCGAAAATGATTTTGTTGGACATTTTGTATCAAGTTTTTATTGATTGAATTTGCAAAAAATAAAAATGCTCTGTTTCTCAACATCCAGTGAGTGTGGAGAGAATAAAACAGTTATTCCACTCAGTCTCATCGTACATGGCTTACAGACAACTCGGTGCCTTGTCGGCTATCAGCTCATGTACGACTCGATTTCGTGGAATTACTGTTTTTCGCCCGTAGTCAGCTGGGATAGGCTCCAGCTTGCCTGCGACCCTGTAGAACAGGATAAAGCGGCTGGAGATAAGATGAGATGAGATAATAGAGAGGCGCATCTGGATCCCAGGAGGAATCAGGTGGCTTAAATTGGACAATAACTTTGGACCGCGTTTTCGACTGGAATAATATAAAACACTAAGATAAGAAATGTCTGATTCCATCAAAGTTATTCATTTATTTCATTCAAAACCTCACTAAAAGATAGGGATTCTCCACGGTGTTGACAGTCACACGGGCGCAGATAGAGGGTGGGATGGGTGGGATTCGTCCCACCCAGATTTAAATTCACCTCGTTCGGTCCCCCCACTTATAGGGAGGAAAAAACGTCTATGCTGTCTTTCTTTGCATAAGGCAAACCGCACGGAAAAATCAAAAGACTAATTACCATTCGGTTTATTGAGGTGCACAGCAGTACATGCATAGTTGCAACAACTCACATAAAACAAAACAAAACAAAGACTGATATTCGGTTGGTTGAGCTGCGCAGACTGCACAGGTTGCGAACTCGAGCTTGGTTGCTATGGTTACCCACAACAAGTTTGACAGGCATATTGGGGACAGCTCCTCCTAGTTCAGGACCCCAACACGGCATGATGAAGGGCGCCAAACTGAAAAGGCAGAAAACGATTGCATAGTTTTTTCAAAAAACAGCGACTGTAAGTAAACTGTGCCTTACTTTATCATATCACCTTGCAATTTTTTGATAGTCTGTTCAAAGTAATGTCGTAGTGAAAGTAAAATCGTACGGAGTAGAGATGCCTTTCTGGTAGCCGCCTCCTTTCGGTGGTAGCCTGTAGATACAGTGCTCAGAAGGCAGTTTTAATGTTTAATCTGGCGTTCCCTGCCATAATTTCAGCGAGCATATTGTTTCATAAGGAACATGTAGCACATGAGAGCACCAGACATCACAGGTGTGCTCTATTCCAACTCTTTATTTATTAGTAGGCCTGAGCTAACGGTTGCAGGGATGAAGGAGTGATGGTTTTTTTTGTCTTAGCTGAGTAATGTTGCCGCCCTGAGGGCATCAGAGTATATTCCTCGCACAACACATGTTGGTGGTGGGGTTGGGGTTGGTTGGGGTTGATTTGCTGGCAGCTTTGTCCCCCCCAGTTCAAAAAACGTATCTGCGCCCCTGGACAGTCAACAGGACCGGCTATTACTGTTTGCGTATTTTAAATTATTATTATTATTATTATTTTTTTTTTATTTTTTTGCTTTAGGAAAGCTTTATTATTATAATGCTGTACAATCTACAACCTCGATTCCAAAAAAGTTGGGACAAAGTATAAATTGTAAATAAAAACAGAATGCAATGATGTGGAAGTTTCAAAATTCCATATTTTATTCAGAATAGAACATAGATGACATATCAAATGTTTAAACTGAGAAAATGTATCATTTAAAGAGAAAAATTAGGTGATTTTAAATTTCATGACAGCAACACATCTCAAAAAAGTTGGGACAAGGCCATGTTTGCCACTGTGAGACATCCCCTTTTCTCTTTACAACAGTCTGTAAACGTCTGGGGACTGAGGAGACAAGTTGCTCAAGTTTAGGGATAGGAATGTTAACCCATTCTTGTCTAATGTAGGATTCTAGTTGCTCAACTGTCTTAGGTCTTTTTTGGCGTATCTTCCGTTTTATGATGTGCCAAATGTTTTCTATGGGTGAAAGATCTGGACTGCAGGCTGGCCAGTTCAGTACCCGGACCCTTCTTCTACGCAGCCATGATGCTGTAATTGATGCAGTATGTGGTTTGGCATTGTCATGTTGGAAAATGCAAGGTCTTCCCTGAAAGAGACGTCGTCTGGATGGGAGCATACAGTACGTTGCTCTCGAACCTGGATGCACCTTTCAGCATTGATGGTGTCTTTCCAGATGTGTAAGCTGCCCATGCCACACGCACTAATGCAACCCCATACCATCAGAGATGCAGGCTTCTGAACTGAGCGCTGATAACAACTTGGGTCGTCCTTCTCCTCTTTAGTCCGAATGACACGGCGTCCCTGATTTCCATAAAGAACTTCAAATTTTGATTCGTCTGACCACAGAACAGTTTCCTACTTTGCCACAGTCCATTTTAAATGAGCCTTGGCCCAGAGAAGACGTCTGCGCTTCTGGATCACGTTTAGATACGGCTTCTTCTTTAAACTATAGAGTTTTATCTGGCAACGGCGGATGGCACGGTGAATTGTGTTCACAGATAATGTTCTCTGGAAATATTCCTGAGCCCATTTTGTGATTTCCAATACAGAAGCATGCCTGTATGTGATGCAGTGCCGTCTAAGGGCCTGAAGATCACGGGCACCCAGTATGGTTTTCCGGCCTTGACCCTTACGCACAGAGATTCTTCCAGATTCTCTGAATCTTTTGATGATATTATGCACTGTAGATGATGATATGTTCAAACTCTTTGCAATTTTACACTGTCGAACTCCTTTCTGATATTGCTCCACTATTTGTCGGCGCAGAATTAGGGGGATTGGTGATCCTCTTCCCATCTTTACTTCTGAGAGCCGCTGCCACTCCAAGATGCTCTTTTTATACCCAGTCATGTTAATGACCTATTGCCAATTGACCTAATGAGTTGCAATTTGGTCCTCCAGCTGTTCCTTTTTTGTACCTTTAACTTTTCCAGCCTCTTATTGCCCCTGTCCCAACTTTTTTGAGATGTGTTGCTGTCATGAAATTTCAAATGAGCCAATATTTGGCATGAAATTTCAAAATGTCTCACTTTCGACATTTGATATGTTGTCTATGTTCTATTGTGAATACAATATCAGTTTTTGAGATTTGTAAAGTATTGCATTCCGTTTTTATTTACAATTTGTCCTTTGTCCCAACTTTTCTGGAATCGGGGTTGTAACAAAACAAAAGACAATAGTGCATCAACAGTGTTTCCGTATTTGAATGGTGCGCTGTGATTGGTCGAGCTGCGAAATCACGTTCTGCAGAAAACCAGCTGTGGTGTGTTGTGTTTTTAGAAGGAAAGGGGGAAATGCCATGCAGAGAAACGTGGTGGATATTGTGTTTTGCATAAAATTGATTTTGGAACTTTGAATAGTGAAGAAATTTCTTTCGGCGGGAAGTTGATTTTTATTTATTCGTTCCTTCATTTATTCATTAAATTGCGCTCATCACCTTTTGGAACCAAACTCTTCTCTCTCACACACACACACACACACACACACACACACACACACACACACACAATAGTTGGGTCAAAAGACAGGCTTTTCACATTAAAAAAAAAAAAATGTAACATGAATTAAACTAAAAGCGCTCTGTTCCAGACATTAGTACTGTTCTTATTATTGTTTCCTTTTTATTATTTTTAAAATATATTTTTAATATTATTCTAATATATTTTAACATTTTTTAAATTAATAGCGTTTTGATTTTTTTAATACATTGTACTTATTATATTACTTTTTTATATAAATAATGTAAAAAAAAAAGTGTCAAATGAATACATGTAAATGGCAACGTTTATAAAATATTAAAAGGGTTATTTTATATTGCTCTGTTTAATGTTATTTATTATTTTATTCTTCTTGAATTGAGTTTGTTTCACTTTTTAAAATGTATTTATTTAAAATACTATTCAAGTGAGTTGTCTGTATGAGTTGTCATCCTTTTTATATTCTCTTGACTCTGGAGGACAGGTATAGTGGATGACCAAGCAAAACCTTTTATATTTTTGTTTGTTTTTGTTTGTTTGTTTTTCTTGCTTTATAATCTTGGATTTTTCTCGTTTTTTTTTTTTTTCAGGGAAGCGGCCCAAGAAAGGCATGGCCACGGCCAAACAAAGACTGGGAAAAATCCTCAAGCTCAACAGACATAAACCGTTCTTTGTGTAGTGGAAAAAGAGAGAGAGAGAGAGAGAGAGAGAGAGAGGGGGATGTTTTTATGTCACAAACCCGTGTGTGTGAGAGAGAGAGAGAGAGAGAGAGAGAGAGAGGGTGAACAGGGTATTTAAAGAGCACAGTTTCTAAACAATGAATGTGTCTGAAGCATGGCGATGGCTGATGGGCAGATGGAGTTTGTTCCAGCTTTACCTTTTATCATGAACGTATCACATAAAGCATTTCACATCGTGTTCCAAAGACACAGAACCGAAGAGCAGATCATCATGATGATTATGCATGATGATGATGATGATGATGAGAAACGCCCTGTAAGGCTTCTGTTCTGACCTCCATTCCTACTTTCAGAGAGTGAATTCTTGGACATTCCTAGCGGCGTGTGAGCGATGAACCGATTTTCTAAAATGGTGCTTGACTTGCGTCCTACGAGACCAGTCTCAGGAGGGTGGAGGCTCGGTGCTGAAGCCACCCTCACCTTCCTCTTTCCTCCACCTTCCCTGCTCAGACTACCTGACCCCTTCACCTACTCTCCGAGCAGGGACCGCGAGGCGGCTTCAATCAGCGGATCAGGTTCTCTTATTGTTGTTTTTGGGGTTTTTTTTTTTTTTTAAGGTTTTGAAAGGTATTTTTCTTAAGATTTTTACATCCACAGACTGGTTTATACACCATAAAGCTTGCATTGGTATCAGTGATCAGGAAAAAGCTCTCTGGCGCCCCCTTGTGGTGGCCAGACATACATTCACAGGAAAACACAGGTTTCAGACAGGTGATAATAGAGAGAGACACGTTTTCAACCTAATTTATTACAATTTGTACATTTCTGGTGCTTGTTTTTGTTTGTTTGTTTGTTTGTTTTTTATTCAACTTGTTCCTATTGCTTGTGAAACGGTGTATTTATTACTGCTGAGCATGAACGATGAACGATGCTTTGATTTGAATGTGAATGTTTGCTTGTTGTTTGAGTTGTTGTTGACCGTGAATATACAGTTTACTATAGCGTTGACGCATTGCAGCAACATGGTTAGCATGTCCGAAACTACAGCTTCATCACAGTTCTTTTCGAGTTGGACTGTACGCTTCGACAGATGCCTGTGTTTAGAATGGAAAATAGCCGAGTGATCCTTAAGCTACTAGACGACTCGGCATGAGAGAGAAAATTCAGTCCTTACGCGCACACGTTCACTACGCGGATAAATAAATAAAACATCTGTAGGTGTGAAATTTCAGGGTCTGTCGATCCAGGAGGAGCAGTAGAGTTTTAGTTCAGTATACATCACGATATATGCAGGGGTGCCAATAAATATGGTTTCACGGTTTAACCATTTAATGTTTTCTTTAAGTTGATTATTTTCCCCTAAAAGCATGTCCCAGGACAGTGGTGGTGTCTTCGAGCCACTGTTTAAAATGAATTTGAGGATAAGGATCAATATTTTATGGGGAAAAAAAAAAAAGTCTAAATATTTTGAGAATGAAGTCAGAATTTTCTGATAACGACCCTGAAAGCATTCGTGTTTTAAAATGAGGGAAGTTGAGGATTTGATGTTGTGGTTTCTTTTGTTGAAGGGAAATTGCAGGCTGCGGTCGTCCTTGTCGTCGTCTTCGACCGTTTTTGGTTACACCGTGTCGTTCAACAAGAGTGTGTTGATGAATGATGAATAAAATTTTATAAAATCTAACCATCGATATCCGTGAAGGTGACGACGGGCTGCGATTCCTCCGTTGAAAAAAGGATACGTTTCTACAGGTTCATCTGGATCTTTGTTCTAAATAAACACAACTGATTGCAAAGTTCAGCGTTTTAATACTAATACGTACTAAACTGATGCGGAGGCCTCTGAAAATTAAGAATTTTTCTTTATTTGTGAAGTACATTTTTTTTTTCTTTGCCCTGATGCGCACTATTCTGTCGAGTATTAGGACTGTTCTTGAAATATCACATTTTTCTCAAAATGTTATTATTTTAGACTCAATGTTGCACTTTTTCCCCCTCAAAATATTCCAACTTTGGTCTCGAACTATTGACTTTTTTCCCCCTCCGAAATATTGACATTTTTCTCAAACTATGACAGCATTAGACTCAAACTGTTATGACTTTTTTCTCCGAAATATAATGACTTTTCCCCCCTCCGAAATATTACGACTTTTCCCCCCTCCGAAATATTACGACTTTGTCCCCCTCCGAAATATTACGACTTTGTCCCCCTCCGAAATATTACGACTTTGTCCCCCTCCGAAATATTACGACTTTGTCCCCCTCCGAAATATTACGACTTTGTCCCCCTCCGAAATATTACGACTTTTCCCCCCTCCGAAATATTACGACTTTGTCCCCCTCCGAAATATTACGACTTTGTCCCCCTCCGAAATATTACGACTTTGTCCCCCTCCGAAATATTACGACTTTGTCCCCCTCCGAAATATTACGACTTTTCCCCCTCCGAAATATTACGACTTTTCCCCCTCCAAAATATTACGACTTTTCCCCCCTCCGAAATATTACGACTTTGTCCCCCTCCGAAATATTACGACTTTGTCCCCCTCCGAAATATTACGACTTTGTCCCCCTCCGAAATATTACGACTTTGTCCCCCTCCGAAATATTACGACTTTGTCCCCCTCCGAAATATTACGACTTTGTCCCCCTCCGAAATATTACGACTTTGTCCCCCTCCGAAATATTACGACTTGTCCCCCTCCGAAATATTACGACTTTTTTCCCCCTCCGAAATATTACGACTTTTTTCCCCCTCCGAAATATTACGACTTTTCCCCCCTCCGAAATATTACGACTTTGTCCCCCTCCGAAATATTACGACTTTGTCCCCCTCCGAAATATTACGACTTTGTCCCCCTCCGAAATATTACGACTTTGTCCCCCTCCGAAATATTACGACTTTGTCCCCCTCCGAAATATTACGACTTTGTCCCCCTCCGAAATATTACGACTTTTCCCCCCTCCGAAATATTACGACTTTTCCCCCCTCCGAAATATTACGACTTTTCCCCCCTCCGAAATATTACGACTTTTCCCCCCTCCGAAATATTACGACTTTTCCCCCCTCCGAAATATTACGACTTTGTCCCCCTCCGAAATATTACGACTTTGTCCCCCTCCGAAATATTACGACTTTGTCCCCCTCCGAAATATTACGACTTTGTCCCCCTCCGAAATATTACGACTTTGTCCCCCTCCGAAATATTACGACTTGTCCCCCTCCGAAATATTACGACTTGTCCCCCTCCGAAATATTACGACTTTTTTCCCCCTCCGAAATATTACGACTTTTTTCCCCCTCCGAAATATTACGACTTTTTTCCCCCTCCGAAATATTACGACTTTTTTCCCCCCCCGAAATATTACGACTTTTTTCCCCCTCCGAAATATTATGACCTTTTTTCCCCTCCGAAATATTACGACTTTTTTTCCTCTGAAATATTGATTTTTTTTTTTTCCTTCGAAATATTACGACTTTTTTTTCCTCCGACGTATTATGACCCCCCCCCCCCCCCCCCCCCCCTCCAGGATAGTCACTTTTTTTTCAAATAAATATTGACATTTTTCTCAGAATATTGCAACTTTTTCCTCTTGAAATTTTGTCACTTTTCTCAATGTTATTTTTTTTCTCAAAATATTACAAATGTATTCTCCAATTATGATTTTTTTTTCTGAAATATGACTTTATTCTCATTATCTTGTATTTTATTTCTTTTTAAAACAATGGTCCCTAAAACGCTGTCGTACCAAATTCCTCTTACACCACAGCAACTTGCCAAGACGTTTTTCTGAAAGAAAGAGCATTAACTTTGCCCAGTGTAGTGTAGAATATAAAACCTGAGTGAATGAAAGGAATATGATGGACTGTATATGATGTACTTGATACTCAGATCTACAAATAAGTAAATAAATCTCTCACACTACAGCTGGAGACGGTTTACGAAGATAAAACTTATGTTGTATGATTATAGACATGCGCTTGTGTTCATTGTGCAACATTTGGTTATCACTTCAGATGATTTCTCCTCGTTTCTGCCGTTCTCACGGAGACGACTCGTTCCCGACTCGAGGTTTGGTGGTAAAATGAGTTTCTTTTCTCCGCAGTGTTGGCACCTCTGTGTATGCTTTATAATGAGAGCTCTTTCACGGTTTTCAGATCCAATTACGAACGCTCGATACTCAGTTGGAGCCCAGTGACCTCCTTTAACGCTGCGCTGATGTTGCCGCCAAATTAACACCGTTCCCTGTTTTACTGTGAGCGTTCATGTTCTTTTCTTCTCCTCTACAGTATAAGCTTTGCTGCCTCATCAAGCTCGAGTGAACAGAGACAATGACTGAACTGGTGCTGAATATTGTAAAAATAATAATAAGACTGACTTTTGTTTCATTGATTTGGTATAGTAATGCGGGGGGAGGGGGGTTGATGTTTCTGACGTTGAATTGAATTTGGCTAGTCATCTTTTTACAAAGAAATGAAAGTATTTATTTTTCTAAGACAAGTCTTAATTTGTGCGTGGAGGGAAAAAAATGTTTTGCAACTGCAACCAAGCATGTGTACAGAATTTTTTTTTTAAATTATTATTATTACAGCTTCACGTTTTTTTCTTTTTTGTGTGTTTTGCCAGTTTGTTCCATTTCTGTGTAGTCTGAACAACCTCGGGTAATTGTCAGACTCAAGCTCAAGGATTTGGCCCCTTTTTTGAATGCCAAACAAAGTCAAGAAGTTAATTTTCATCGTCCCTCGTGAAGCTGTACTGTGGCCTCATGACGCTGCTGGCGTCGGTAGAGACATGAGGGTGTGTGTGTTGTGTCTGCAATCAATGGAAACGGTCCTCACTTTCAACCCAGGCTTGTAGTACTCGAATCCAGGACTCGTGACTTGACTTGGACTCGGACTCGTACGTTAACTGCGTTTGGACTCGTAAATTGGAGACGAGGACTCGGATTTTTTTCTTTTTTTTTTGGAACATGCCATAATAATTTGACACAAGATATTTACATCTACATTAATTTTTGTACTAATTTCGTGCGAGAGTGTCACACCTGCGCGCCTTGGCGCGTGCATCATATAGACTCTCGGGCATGCTCCGGACAGCACACGCCAAGTGGACTCTCGCGCACGCTATAAAAGACTCGCACAGGATTAAGGCGCAATCAACACACCGATGTGAAAACACACACTTATTTTGCGAAGTATTGAGTTGCATTGCTGACACATTACCGAGCCTTATTTCCTTGTTTAGGTTCCTGATCCCTGATTTCCTGTTTCTCGTCTTTGATTCTGCCAAGTCTACGCTCGCCTGTTTGCGTCTCGCTCGACCTATCGCCTGTTTCACCGTTTTACGATTTCGCCTGCCGTTCTGGATTGTTTAGTCTTCACTTGTATTAATAAACGCACCTTCTGCACTTCCATCCGTCTCCCAGCCATCTCTGACAGAATACTTTTCTGTCACTCCCTGATAAAGAGAAGCACGTTCACCTGTTCATACGCCATGTTCAGGAACAAACTCGTGTTAATGGCGCTGAAACAGACACCGTCACATTGTGCGGCCGGAGTCTTGGACTCGGACTCGACTCCGTTTTCTTTTCGTGACTCGGACTGGACTCGGATTTGAAGTTTAGTGACTCGACTGCAACACTGCTTTCAACCTTCTTCATGTGATCAGGAAGATTTTAAAAAAGAACTAATAAAAATTCAGGCAATAAGACTCCCACAAGCTTCCAGGTTTTTCATGTTTTCCAAACCGATCTTCATAAACGCTCAGGGCTCCTGTGACTTTTGTATCACACAGCTTTTTGATATTTATTACGTGAATGGACTTGCACGCACAGGCTTTAACCAACCCAACCAGAGGTGTTGGATCTCCAAGACAAAGCAAGATCTCAAACCCCGATCACAAGGTTATCTCGAAAAACCCCAATAACATGAGAATCCCAGGATGGAATCTGAAGTCACCGGCTGATTGAGGCTTTAAAACACAAGTGTGCTCAACAACAACACCTTTATTTATTATGGTGCTCCTTCATCCAAACAGTACTCCAGCCAAAGTGTGTTCCTATAATACTGTTGGAACCGTGTGCTTTTGTTTGATTGTGTGTGTGTGTATTTTAAACGTCTCCCCCATGAGATACTGCATTAACGAAGCCCTGCACAGCTGTCCCACACTGCACGGCTCCACTGTCCTCTCCGCGTACTTCCTGTAACGTCGCAGGGCTGCAGGTGGGCTTCATCATCATCGTGCAGTACTTTTGCTTGTACAGTATTTATTCGGCATCCTCCTGTTTATTTTTATATTTTTGTGCTACCCGGTTTTACACAGAATGAAAATTGTGTTGGTTCCTAGTTTGGACTTGGACTAGTTTTGATACCCAAATGTATGTTTTATGGTTTTTTTTCTTAATTATTTAATTTTTACATCAAATGTTTTTCTTTTGTCACACTGTAAGACGTTGCAATGGAATTTTCAATAGGACATTTCAGTTGTACAATGTGGCCTGTACATATTAAAAGTTTTATGAGTGAACACATGGTGTTTAATTGTATGTTACGGAGTCATTTTTAATCAAGGTGTGTTTGTTTTTTGTTATTTTCCCTTGAAACAAGTCAAACTCTATGCGAACGGCCTCAAAAGGGATCAGGCAGGGATGTCTCCTGTACCATCGAGTCGTCGTCGTCTTCTTCCTGATGTGTACGCCAGAAATGGCCTTAAAATACACATCGAAACTGAAGGAAAGACACTTGACCTTGCTGTGACCTTCCAACTTGCTTTTGTTAATTCCTTTTATACTCCAGCAATTTGCTGAAGCTAAAAATGTTCAGTGCATTTTAAAATAATGACACTTTTGATCCATTCAGAGTTACATTTAAAGGGCCAGCTCACCCTTCCCAGAAGTCTCTGCGCTAAGCAACAAGTCGCCATTTCCAATGTCATCGATATTCCACTGTGTTACTTTTGAAAAACCATCTGTAACCATGTGGTGACACCCTGGACCATAGATCATAAATTGTAATGTAATAATTGTAAAGGAGGCGGGTGGATGATGATGGGGGGGGGTCTATAAACGTATATTCTATCCACATTCACTGGATATGAGCAATCGTGCGCTCTGATTGGCTACTCTACTACTAGGATATCAGCTCATATACCGTGAGTAGAGGAAAAACAAAATGGCGGAGTGTGTTGCTGAACCAACCGAGGACGAAATAAAAACTCTACTCGAAAACAAAACCACAAAAAAAGCAACAAAATATGGAATAAAAGTATTTAACGGTAAGAACGTATCTTTTGTTTTTCCCCCCCCCCAAAGAAATTGCTCCTGTAATTTCACCGGTTTGTTTACATTCTCAGCAGAAATTATGGTTTGTATAAAGTTTTTATCAAATTTGCTAAAAATAAAAATGCTGTTTCTCAAAATCCAGTGAATGTGGATAGAATAAAGCAGTTATTCTGCTCAATCTTGTCGTACATGGCTTATAGACAACTCGGTGCTACGCCCACTTCTGATTTAGACAGCGATAACATTTTTTTATTAAAAAAAATAATAATGATGCAGAGAAGTATCAAACATTTAACTCTGTCAGCATGTCTTGCAAGGTTCAGGATGATTTCAACCAGTAGATGGCTTTTTTTTTTTTGAGCAATTTTCAAACCATAAACTACCAGGTTTATTTTATTTATTTTAAGTTATTTTATAATAGTAATTTGGTCAATATTAACACATTTCAGTGTGCAGTACCTCTTTAAAACGAAAGCATGTAAATCTGTGATTTTTCAGTCAGAACTAAGGTCGAAGCTGCAGTTACAGAAATGATCACCACCTGACCAATCAGAATCAAGAATTCAGTCACCCAGGGACATCGATTGTAATGTTACACTCGAAACATTATAGAAGATGGAACTCGAATATTAATGATGACATTTACTGCACATAGAAGGAAACACTTCACAACACACACAGTGTATAAATACCTTAATTCTGCTTTTTTTTTTTATATCATCTAATGAACGACAGTAATGAGTGTGGGAGGAAAAGCATTTGTCACATTTTGTAAAATTTTTTGGATATTGTGCCCCCGATCTGATCCTGAGATCTCTGGTGACGGTCTGTGTGGAGTTTCTCCTCCTATCTATGTGGGCTTCCTCCGGGTTTTCTGGTTTCTTTCCATCTCACAAAAATGCCCTAGTACATGGATACGTGTGCGTGAATGTATTTGGTGCCTTCGAACAGATTGACTTTCCATCCTGCCTCATGCTCCACGTTCCCAGGATAGACTCTGGATACACAGCGACTCTGACCAGGGTAAAGTGGTTACTGAAGGTGTGGGTGGATAGATCCAGGGTACAACCAATACGTAATAATAAAATCATGTTCAGGACTGAGTGATATTAATCTTGTGACAAATTACATCACTCTATGCTTTTCTGAGATCTACCAGAACTTATTACATTTTGTATATAGCATTACATTGCAGATATATAGCAGACACACTTATCCAGAGCGATGAACAACAAGAGGGTACATGACACAGTGCTCCTGGAGTAGAGAGGGTTAAGGGCCTTGCTCAAGGGCCCAACACTGGCAGCTTGTCAGTGCTGGGGCTTGAACCCATAAACATTTAGATCAGGATCCTAGAGCCTTAACCATTGAACCAATGTTGCTTCACCTGGGATCATGTACAATCCTTCTCGAAACACCATAACAACCATCTGGAACCCCAGAACAGCCACCTAGCAACATCCTAGCAATCAACTTGGTTTGTATGGCGATGACTTAGCAGCACTACAACAAACAAAGAGAATGTGTTCGCAGCCACCAAACAACACTCAAGGAACAAACTGGGTTTCCATAACAACCACTTAACAATGGCCTAGGAACCAGCTGAAATATGATAGCAATCACCTAGTAACATCTAGCAACTAACTGATTTATCATTGTAAATCACCTAGCAACACCTTGGCAACCAACGGGAATATCATAGCAACCATCTAGTAAAGGCAGGCCTATGAATCAACTGGGTTAGCATAGCAACACCCAAGGAACTAACTAGAATATCATAGCAACACCCTAGCAAGCAAATGGTATATGATATAAACCATCAAGCAACACCCTGGCAACCAGGTGGGATATCGGAGCTACCATCTAGTAGCCAACTGGGTTACCATAGCAGCCAGTTGGAATATCATAGTTACTATTCAGTAATGCCTTAGTGACCAACTTGGTTAGCATAGCAACACCCAGACAACCAACTAGTATATGATAGTAACCCTCTAGCAACCAGCTGGGATATCTTAGCAACTAACTAGTAACCAGCTAGTAATGCCCTAGCAACTAACTGGGTTAGCATAGTAACCAACTGGTATATCATATCAACCAACTAGGTTAGCATAGAAACACCCTAGCAACCAACTAATATATGATAGTAAACACCATAGCAACCAGCTGGGTTAGCATTGCAACCACCTAACACAATAGCAACAAACAGAAATATGACAGGAACCACCAAGCAACACCCCAAAGCTTCTTTTGTCATGATAGTGAGTTATTTAGAAATAAAGATAAATTATCCCGAGAAAACAAACTTTGTAATCTCGATATAACTAAATAATTAACTCATTATCGCAAGTAAACGGCATTAAAAAATTCTTGTGTGTCTGTTTCTCCATTTCTGTACCATAACGAAAGGTTTAAAGCTTAAACTTTGACCAAACTGCATGCTATTAACGTCTCCTGTACACGTTACAAACTTTTAGCCTTTTAAACTTTACACGCTTAACTTTTAAACATTTTAAAAACAATAGCAAGGAAAAAATGTAATATTGTTGAAGTTCATCCATGAAGTTTAGCCCTTTAGTTCCAAACTTTTGTAGGTTATTATACATACAGGCCACTTTTTCGATGGAATAAAAATGTGTTCTATTCCCTTCTAGCAGGTTTGATTCATTTGGTTTGATAGCATGCAATATTGTTAGCATATCGCTTATCCTACATGTATTATGTCACTCTACCCAATGGAGAATGAGCGTTGAATATGGTTTACGATATTGCACGGTTTTCAAGACAACATGACGTCACACGTCGGAGCTGATGCGAATAGCCAATGAGAAAGTCTTCTGCTGCACATGCGTACAACCATTTCTTTGTTCGCTGGGAAAGAGAAAGACGTGTTGAACACCTGAAAGGCTACCAAAACTTCATTAGATATTCTTCACGCATATTTACAAGAGAAAAACATACCAACGGATATCGAAAAACTGGAAAAGAGAGCAATAGCTGAAATATTATCAAAGCTCTACTTGGAGGTGAGGAAAAGTGATGGAGACTTGAATTACACTGGATCAGAATCAGCACTGGATATTGGTAAGCAATCACCCTGTTCTTAACTTTTTGTAAAATCTATAATTGTTCCATCGAATGTGTATGTATAATAATAATAATAATAGTATTGGTTGGCTTTTTTTCATGGTCTATCAGATATATTCCATTCAGCTACTCATCTTCGACTTGTTCAATATCATGCTAGCTGAATGGAATATACAGTTGTGTTCAAAATAATAGCAGTGTGTTTAAAAACGTGAGTAAAGCTCAAAATCCTTATAATAGTTTTTATTTTCATGCATTGAGAACACTGCACATTATATTCTACAACAAAACATGAAGAAAAATGTATCAATATTTTAATTACTTTACAGAAAATGAAGAAAAATGAACATTGGGCTGTTCAAAAAAAATAGCAGTGTCTGCATTTTTCATTACAAACTCCAAATATTTACTGTATAAACTGAAAAAATCTTAAGGATTTAGTATTCCTGTGAATCACTAAACTAATATTTAGTTGTATAACCACGGTTTCTGAGAACTTCTGGCACCTGTGAACAGGTATTCCAGCCCAGGATGATTTGACAACATTCCACAATTCCTCTGCATTTCTTGGTTTTGCCTCAGAAACAGCATTTTTGATGTCACCCCACAAGTTTTCTATCGGATTAAGGTCCGGGGATTGGGCTGGCCACTCCATAACTTTCACTTTGTTGGTCTTGAACCCTGATGCTGCTCGCTTACTGGTGTGTTTGGGGTCGTTGTCTTGTTGAAACACCCATTTCCTCTTCAGCATAAGGCAACATGACCTCTTCAAGTATTTTGATATATGCAAACTGATCCATGATCCCTGGTATGCGATAAATGGGCCCAACACCACAGTAAGAGAAACATCCCCATATCATGATGCTTGCACCACCATGCTTCACTGTCTTCAGAGTGTACTGTGGCTTGAATTCAGTGTTTGGGGGTCGTCTGAAAAACTGTCTGCGGCTCTTGGACCCAAAAAGAACAATTTTACTTTCATCAGTCCACAAAATGTTTTTCCATTTCTCTTTAGGCCAGTCGATGTGTTCTTTGGCAAATTGTATCCTCTTCAGCACGTCTTTTTTTTAACAGTGGAACTTTGCGGGAGCTTCTTGCCGATAGATTAGCTTCACACAGGCATCTTCTAATTGTCACAGTACTCACAGGTAACTTCAGACCGTCTTTGATCACCCTGGAGCTGATCATTGGCTGAGTCTTTGCCATCTGGCTATTCTTCGATCCATTCGAATGGTGGTCTTCTGTTTTCTTCCACGTCTCTCTGGCTTTGCTGTCCATTTTAAAGCACTGGAGATCATTTTAGCCGAGCAGCCCATCATTTTCTGCACTTCTTTACAGTATACGTTTTACCTCTCCAATCAACGTTTTAATCAAAGCACGCTGTTCTTCTGAACAATGTCTGGAACGACCCATGTTTCTCAGGTTTTCAGAGAGAAATGGATGTACAACATGTGCTGGCTTCATCCTTAAATTAGGGCCACCTGACTGACATCTGTTTTTTCACAGAATGAATGATCTCACTAATTAAACTCCACACTGCTATTATTTTGAACACGTCCCTTTCACTTAATTATTCGATTACGCAGACTCAGGAGCATGCATATCATGAATGTTGGGTCTGTTGGTTTTCTATGACTCTACTACACCTACTGGTAAATTATTTGCCATGTAGTAATATAATTTCCACCAGAAACAGTGATTGATCTGGTTAGTCGTGTTGGACTGCTATTATTTTGAACACAAGTGTATCTGATACACCACTCAACGCCAGCCAATATTATTTAAAGATTTAATGTAGAAAGAGAAATGTTTCAAACATCATCATCACCATCCAAAATGGCGGAAATAAAAAATTTGGCCCAAACGGCTTCTTATTCTTATTCTCCTTCTTCATTTTTATTATTATTATTATTAGTAGTAGTAGTAGAAGAGCAGCGGTTACAATTATCGACAGTCCACCTTTTCAGTTTTACCAATAAAAAACAATTTTACAAAGGTGAGTTTCAGTTCCAACAGTTATTATTGGTTAATTAATCAACCAGAAGACCCCCCTCACCTTTTGATCGTCCTCTGATGATGCAGCTCATTACTTGAGATGGAATTTTTTTAGCACGATCAGCAATCTGAGGAAAACCCGGACGTTATCATCTCAGGTAAGCATGGTGGAAAGATCATGGACATGTTTTTACTGATCAAATTCACTGATATTTCATGATCTCCTCGTCGAAACCTACTTTGTTTCTGACTCTTTCATTTGACAGTCGCCATTTTATATCTAAACGCGCGTTTGAGAAGTCACATGAGGTGTTGATAATAGTGATCACTTTCACCGGTGTCCACCATTATCGACACCCTGTGGAATTAAGGGATATTTACGACTGTTATGGATTGATCTTTGTGTAACATTGTTGAAGTAGATGAAATACTTTAAAATAATAAAAGTGCTGTGATTTAGAATATTTTTTTTTCCTGATTGGTAACAGAATGGAATGTTTATAGAGGATTTGGAATCCGATTGAAATAAATAGAATTAGACCAGAATTAAATTCCTCGCATATAAAAAAAAAGTACATGCTTGAAATATTCAGATTTTTCTATTCCATTCAGAAATTTTTTTTTTTTGCAGTTTGTTGTAAATATCTACCACATATTACAATATCAGTAGACATTTTATATTCCGGGCGGCACGGTGGTGTAGTGGTTAGCGCTGTCGCCTCACAGCAAGAAGGTCCGGGTTCGAGCCCCGTGGCCGGCGAGAGCCTTTCTGTGCGGAGTTTGCATGTTCTCCCCGTGTCTGCGTGGGTTTCCTCCGGGTGCTCCGGTTTCCCCCACAGTCCAAAGACATGCAGGTTAGGTTAACTGGTGACTCTAAATTGAGCGTAAGTGTGAATGTGAGTGTGAATGGTTGTCTGTGTCTATGTGTCAGCCCTGTGATGACCTGGCGACTTGTCCAGGGTGTACCCCGCCTTTCGCCCGTAGTCAGCTGGGATAGGCTCCAGCTCGCCCGTGACCCTGTAGAACAGGATAAAGTGGCTAGAGATAATGAGATGAGATGAGATTTTATATTCCAGTTCGAGGAATGAGATGCGACCTTTGACCTGGATGTTCATGTGGTTATAGTCTCAATTGCCCGTTGATATTTATTGGTAAACTACAAAACTAGAAATTCATACAAACAACAACGAATGATTAACAAAATGTGATCTACGAAAATACTTAGAAAGTGGAACAAAAATGACGCAGGTTAAACATTATCAGTTTATTTGTTTCAAACATTAGAATTACTTCCTCATTTACGTAAACACCGACATCCATATATTTATATAAAAGATATTTTGTACTAAATATAAGTCTATGTAAAACAAATTTTAAATAAAAACTATGTTTTCTTAACTTAATACCACATACCGATTATTTTTTATAAATAATGATCTGGATGTCGATAATTGTGGACAAATGTGTCGATAATTGTGGAACAGCGTCAATCACTATGGACAAAGGTGTCGATAACTGTGGAATGGCATTGATAACTGTAGACAAAGGTATCCATAATTGTGGAACGCCGTCGATCACTGTGGACAAAGGTGTCGATAATTGTGGAATGGCGTTGATAACTATGGACAAAGGTGTCGATAATTGTGGAACGGTGTCGATCACTGTGGACAAAGGTGTCGATAATTGTGGAATGGCGTCGATAACTGTGGACAAAGGTGTCGATAATTGTGGAACGGCGTCGATAACTGTGGACAAAGGTGTCAATAATTGTGGAACACCGTCAAAAATTGTGGAACGGTGTCGATAACTGTGGACAGAGGTATCGATAATTGTGGACAAAGGTGTCGATAATTGTGGAACGGCGTCAATAACTGTGGACAAAGGTGTCCATAACTGTGGAACGGCGTCGATAACTATGGACAAAGGTGTCGATAATTGTGGAACGCCGTCAATCACTGTGGACAAAGGTATTGATAATTGTGGAACGGTGTCGATAACTGGACAAAGGCGTTGATAATTGTGGAACGCCGTCAAAAATTGTGGAACGGTGTCGATAACTGTGGACAGAGGTGTCGATAATTGTGGAACGGCGTCGATGACTGTGGACAAAGGTGTCGATAATTGTGGAACGGCGTCGATAACTGTGGACTGAGGTGTCGATAATTGTGGAACGGCATCAAAAACTGTGGAACCATGTCGATAACTGTGGACAGAGGTGTCAATAATTGTGGAACGGCATCGATAACTGTGGAACGGCGTCGATAACTGTGGACAAAGGTGTCGATAATTGTGGAACAGCGTCGATAATTGTGGAATGGCGTCGATAACTGTGGACAAAGGTGTCTAATTGTGGAATGGTGTCGATAACTGTGGACAAAGGTGTCGATAATTGTGGAACGGCGTCGATAACTGTGGACAAAGGTGTCTATAATTGTGGAATGGTGTCGATAACTGTGGACAAAGGTGTCGATAATTGTGGAACGGCGTCGATAACTGTGGACAAAGGTGTCTATAATTGTGGAATGGTGTCGATAATTGTGGAACGGGGTCGATAACTGTGGACAAAGGTGTCGATAACTGTGGAACGGCGTCGATGACTGTGGACAGAGGTGTCGATAATTGTGGAACGGCGTCGATGACTGTGGACAGAGGTGTCGATAATTGTGGAACGGCGTCGATGACTGTGGACAAAGGTGTCGATAATTGTGGAACGGCGTCGATGACTGTGGACAAAGGTGTCGATAATTGTGGAACGGCGTCGATGACTGTGGACAAAGGTGTCGATAACTGTGGAACGGCGTCGATGACTGTGGACAAAGGTGTCGATAATTGTGGAACGGCGTCGATGACTGTGGACAAAGGTGTCGATAATTGTGGAACGGCGTCGATGACTGTGGAACGGCGTCGATGACTGTGGACAAAGGTGTCGATAATTGTGGAACGGCGTCGATGACTGTGGACAAAGGTGTTGATAATTGTGGAACGGCGTCGATGACTGTGGACAAAGGTGTCGATAACTGTGGAACGGCGTCGATGACTGTGGACAAAGGTGTCGATAATTGTGTAATGGCGTCGATGACTGTGGACAAAGGTGTCGATAATTGTGGAACGGCGTCGATAACTGTGGAACGGCGTCGATGACTGTGGACAAAGGTGTCGATAATTGTGGAACGGCGTCGATGACTGTGGACAAAGGTGTCGATAATTGTGGAACGGCGTCGATGACTGTGGACAAAGGTGTCGATAATTGTGGAACGGCGTCGATGACTGTGGACAAAGGTGTCGATAATTGTGGAACGGCGTCGATGACTGTGGAACGGCGTCGATGACTGTGGACAAAGGTGTCGATAATTGTGGAACGGCGTCGATGACTGTGGAACGGCGTCGATGACTGTGGACAAAGGTGTCGATAATTGTGGAACGGCGTCGATGACTGTGGACAAAGGTGTTGATAATTGTGGAACGGCGTCGATGACTGTGGACAAAGGTGTCGATAACTGTGGAACGGCGTCGATGACTGTGGACAAAGGTGTCGATAATTGTGTAATGGCGTCGATGACTGTGGACAAAGGTGTCGATAATTGTGGAACGGCGTCGATAACTGTGGAACGGCGTCGATGACTGTGGACAAAGGTGTTGATAATTGTGGAACGGTGTCAAGTGATCTGATACTAAGTAATCGGGAATCAACTTATTTTTTTCCAGTGGAAGTTTGAATAATTATTCATGAATTGTAGCCGCGGCTCTAGTAGTAGTGTTGTTGTTGTTGTTGTTGTTGTTTCATCCCGCCATCCAGCTCTTTCTTTCTGTCTGTTTATTAATTTGCTTTGAGCCCATGAGCAAGTTCTGAGGGCCGTGTGTGCGCGCGCAGACGGGGGGGGGGATACGCGCGAGTCCATCATTTGATAGGTTGCTGTGTCACGGCGCTCGGGCGCGCGCATAAGAAGACTGCTGCACTCGGGCACGCGCGAACCTGTGACACAGACGCCATTTTATTTTTGAAAAATCAAACAGAAAGTGGGGGGAGGCTAAAAAAAAAGCCCCGACCTTTTAAAAATAAAAATCCTAGAGAGATCTTTTTTTTGTTTTTTTTTTCTTTTTGGAGACAAGAATTCTTGGAGAAAAAATGATCACCAACCCGTAGTTTTGTATGGTTTCGAGGTAATTTGTGTGTTTGAGTTGTCTTGTTAAATATTTCAACACCTTACGCTAACGTTAGCTCATGGCACCAGTGCTTGGCTAAAGCTAGTTAGCGCGAGCCTAGCGTGTAGCTTAGCTTCCTGTATAGCATAGCATAGCGGGACTTAGCGCTACAGAAACAGAGCTTATAATTTTTTTTAAACTTGGAGAAGCGTCTGTAATGATCTTGGTGTGAATTTATTTTCATTTATTTCACTTGGTTCCCTTTCCGAGTCAGTGATAAAGTAGGCCCAGATGCTAGCCTGTCTTGCTAACTAGCTATGCTAGTTTTATACATGTTTTTACTTTAACGTTTAATTCAACTCTCTAGCTAAAGTGCACGCGTTGTTGTGCCTCACTTTGGGCTTTAAACTTAATGTTTAATATTAGACCAAACAAAAGGTGACTAGTTTTATGTTAATATTTAGCTCAGCCACCTGGCCTAGCTTGCTAGCTCACTTGGCTAAAGCTAAAGCTGCTTGTAAGCAAGGTTAGCTAACAGGCTAAATCTGAACAATAGACTCCTCTAATGCTAGCTTTAACATTTTTCTTTATTTCTCACTTACTAATCTAATCTCAACTTTCATGGCACGTTTGTGCATTTATTTTGCATTCAGTTTCTAGCAATTTTCAGTCCTCCATATGAATATCAACTGTGTTTCAGGTTTGTGTTTATAACCAGTGGTGTGCCTTCCTTGGTATAAAGTATAAAATATTTCACTTTCTTTTTCCATTTAGTCAGCCTCCTAGAAATCTGGGTTTTGTCCTCAATACTGGGGTTGCAGCCGGACGGACCGTTTTGCTGGTACTTGATGTATCAGATGAGCAGCCCTATTCGGATGGGATTAGTTTATCAGGTGGAAGCCTGTAATACTTTTTCCCCCTCTCCCGGTGATAAAACTTGTATCTGGACAGCTCTAAAAGGACCGCAAGGATTTGAAAACGCAACGAAACAATCACACGGTACACGTTGTCTTGCGATGAGGCGAAAGAAAGACGTTTAACTGTTGCTACTTGACGTATCGGTGAATCTCTACTCTCTCGTAGATATTAAACACTTCTTTGGATTACGAAACACAAAGTTGATGCTTCTGATAGAGCTTGTAATTATGAATTGTGTCTTCAGATTGTAGTCGGAGCTTTGGTTTGGCTTCAACTGAAATAATGCTGTGTTCACACTTATACCAGTACGAAAGTGGTATAACTGTATCGATACAAAGGCGCCGTTTACACATACCCGGGTATTTTTAAAAACGCAGACCTTTGCCTTCGTTTGTGCCTTTCGTTTATACACAAACGGAGTTTTTTCCTCTGAAAACGATTCTTTCTAAAAACCCCGGCAAAAGTGGAGATTTTTTGAAAACTCCATTTTGCGTTTGTGTGTAAAGAGACCAAAACGGAGTTTTAGGCAATCTTCGCGCCACAAAAGAGCGACCATTTTACATATAACAAGCATGGAAACACTCAGAGTAGCAGCATTTCTGTTATTAAGAGCTTTGTTCGCCTGTTTGCTTTTGAGAATAAAGCTCATTGACCAGCAGAGACGCATTAGGGCTCGGAGGGCAGGAATTGCGGAGCTTCTGGTGACCAAAACAGCCCGACCGTACCACCGCCAGCGTCGGCGGCTTTGGGTTCGACCTGGACGGACTGCTATCTGGTGGGAGAATTTCGAGAATGGTGTTGTCGTCCCGGAGGAATGGCAGGAAAATTTCAGAATGTCGCGATCCTCACTCCTGTCACTCGCAGAGTTGGTACGTCCGTACATACAGGGTGAGTGTACTCACATGCGCGCTTCTGTCGATGTCATCAAAAAAGTTGCCTGCACACTCTGGCGTAGTTTAACAGCTCTTGACAGCGTATTTATGTGGATCAATATAAACGTAATTTAAAAAAAAACGCAGCTGTGTGCACGAAGTTATTTTGGAAAACGGAGTTTAGAAAATATGCGTTTTTAAAAATACCCCGGTATGTGTAAACAGCGCCTAAGTATACCGGTACAGTTTAGTGCATCTGTCCACGCTAGCGAGAAATGTTTGCGGTTTTCTTTCACGGTAGTTGAAATGCGTGTGCGCGAAATGTTTCCGTGGTTACCGAGTAACTTCCTTCTGAGAATATATGGCGGATGAAACGACGTGTGTGCGCTTTTTATTGTCAGTGTACAGTCTGTATTTCTGGTGGTCATTTATTCAGTTGAATCGTATAAGACGCGCGAGGCAGTTGAGAAAGAGACAAACGAATCTCCGTTCTTCACTATTTTATTCATCGAAGACATCGATTGAGGTGTGTGACTTTGCGCATGCGCATTATATTTGTATCGATACAGAGCCGCGTCATCTGTCCGCGCTACAGTACCGATACTGTACCGGTACGAAACCCATACATTTGTGGGTTTCGTACCGATACAGTTATACCGCTACAGTACCGGTATAGTTGCTAGTGTGGACAGGTGTTGTGGTATGAAAGTAGTTTCGTATCGGTACAAAATCCCTAGTGTGGACAGGGTATAAGAGACAGTGTCTTGTATGTTTCAGTGCTGCTTTGATCACTTGGGCACGCGAGACGCGTGACGCAAACAGCCGAGTTAGTGGAAAATGCAGCCTGTTAGAAACTTTCCTGCTGGGGTAGTTTTACTGCTGTCCAGATGTGAATGAAAACACTGAGGAAATGCATGTTAAAAAAAAAAAAACAACTATTAGATATCTGGCGAATAAATTAATCCAGTCCAAATAGGGCTCAAGTGTGCAGGACAGTGGAAAGGAAGCGCACATGGCGCTCATCTAATTTATTTACTTTTTTTTTTTTTTTTTGGTCTTAACATGAGATTTCATTTCTACATGGACCCAGAAATGCAATCTTTTCAAATCAGATTTTAATCGCTTTCAAGTATGGTCTTAAATCGGATACGTCTCCAATTCATGGCCGTGCTACGTGAATGAGAACGGTCAAATCGGACTGCATGCGACTTTTTGACAAAGCACCAATGGATGACCGCTATAATGGTTGCAAAAGCTACTGTCCGGCTTTTTTTTTTTTTTCCTTTTCGGTTTCTCGGCTTGATCATGTACAGCTGACGAGCCGTTTGCTGTCCTCCAGAGCAAAATTAGACATGTACGTTAACAATTAGCATGTCCATTTATTTGGTTTTAATACTACGAGTTGTCTCACAAATAGTTGAAGTTGTTGGTGTTTCTTATGGCTCGTCCGAATGTAAAAACATGCGCGTGCGAACGTTCACGTTAGTTATATACAGGTCACTTTGAAGCGTCAATGTGAACAGTCATGATGGGCAAAAAAATGGAATTGAACAGCGAGGTTTGTAATGTGAACGCAGCCAGAGATGCTCTTGAAATTAGCTTGACCTTTTATCCAGTTTCTTGTTTTGTAGAACGATGCTGGATTTCATCCTGTTGATATTTTCACAGAGAACAGTTTGGAGTTTCTTTGGATTGCCGCCTGTAAGCGTGAAATCCTGATCATCTTGTGTCGTCTGTTAGTGTGACGCTGTCCACAGCTTTTTACAAATAAGCACAGTATTGGACTGATTCGTAATTCTGGTATTGGCATCAACGCTGAGGAAACGTGATGACGATTGACCGACTGCAGCATCCTCGAAACCAAGTGACGGAAATTTTAAGAGCATTTTAAGTTGTTTTCAGTCGTAAGCTCAGATTAGCAGTGTTGGAACACGTGTCATGGCGTCCAGTTTCTTGCTGTTTAGACCAAAGCAAGCCGATGGGACTTCTGGCTGGGTCTGATATATTTTGCTCGGCTAAAATCGACCGAGAGCAAGACGATGTACGATGGCACTGAAAAAAAATGCACTCGCTACCTCGGGCTTACTCTTGAAGAATGTTTTTGTTTGTGGTTGAGTGTTTTCAGCACTTGCTGATTGAGGACCGAAGGCAGAGCGTAGTAATTTTCTTTAATTGCTGGCGTCTCGTTTGAGGATTATAATCCAACAATGTGAAACCGCATTAATCGGTAATGGAATATGTCCAAGATCCTTTTGAGACCTTGTCGTACATTGTAGACTCGTAATAGTCATCCTAAAAAAACCCCAGCTGAAATCACACAGCTTCAGCAGCCCGTGTCGAGTCAGCATTCTTCCAGAGTTATGCAAAACGTCAGCGGTGCGATTTCTTGTTTTCATTCCACTAATTTATGTTTCAGGTTTCAAATTAGTGTAAGAGGTACGTCTCGTGTCGTTCGTATTCATGGGGTTTTGACTTGCCTGGACGACTTGCTAACGTTTTCAAGAAAGATTGATTGTATATGGCTACTTTTTTTGGCCATGTTGCCGATTACACATTAAAGATGCGACTTAAAACAAGATCTGACCGTTTCGTGTGCTTTTCTAGCTGTGTAGTTTGTCACGACGACTTTTTCGAATGAGCTTCAAGGAAAACTTGGTTGCAACAGGAAGCTGGATCCGGTTTAAATCTGCTTTGTTACTGCAGGGTTCACGGCACATTAAACTGCTGAAGGTCTAGATTTCCATTCAGTAGGTATACTTTTTTTTGTTGACTAATCTTTTAAGATTCCTCTAAACGGATGCTAAAGTTTTAAGTAACTTGAAGTAACTGCTTTTTAAAAAAAATAAAATAAATTCACGGTCTTCTTTCTCTCCCTTCAAATTCCAGATGTCAAACCAGCACTCGGACTGAGGGACCGCACACCGAATCACGACCCACCGAGACGGACCTTACCGGAACGCACGGACACTTTGGCGCCTGTGGGGGGGGAGGGGAGCAGAAGTAACCTATCACTGAAGTGACTAAAGGGGAATAATGGTGATTTTGCGCCGGGCTCGGCCGCCTGCTTCCGCCCCAACCAGCAATGAATCTTGACTCGCTCTCGCTGGCTTTGTCTCAAATCAGCTACCTGGTGGACAATTTAACCAAGAAAAACTACAGAGCCAGCCAGCAAGAAATACAGCATGTGAGTGTTTTTTTTTTTTTTGGTGCACACTGATGACTGGCTTAGTGCAACTTTTTATTTTTTTTTAAACTATGAAGTGAATGCAAAAATTGCATCAAATCTCATTTCTTCATTTCACTCCTCACTGTAGTACTGACCGTGCCTCGACACACATTTTTGTTAAAGCAAGAAGTCGTCCTCACTCCTCCTGGTTAAACGTAATTCCCGTCAACTTGAAGGCAGCGATGCTTAAAGGGGTACCAAATATAATATATACAGTTGCTGATGTGACGCGGTGGTCCGGACTACCGTTGTGGTCCGGACCACGCCGTTTTCAGGTGTGGTCCGGACCACCAAGTTCAGAAGACAAATAAAAAGTCTTACTGTGATGTTGCATGGTTTAGGCCTATCCATAAAGATAAAGGATACCTTTTAAAAAAGCGGGCAGCTCCCGCTTTTTTACATGCGTTAGAACTGGTATCTTTTATTGCGCGTGTGTTTTACGCATGCATTTCTCTTCCGGTTTGAGAAAAAATAACAAATGATGTACGACTTTGTAAAAAAACTCGTATTAAATGACAAACACAGTATGATTTTGGTAAGTTTTTATTTATATCGTAATATAATACAGCATACGGTGAACCGGACCACAATCCAGGAAAAATAATTAATTAATGCCCTCGTTTTGTATGGAAAATACGGTGATCCGGACCACCGCGTACCGCGTCATGTGACAAAGTAACGTATTCTTAAGTATTCTATCAAATTTATATACTAGAAAACAACGAAATATCTTGGTAATTGTAAATATAATACTTTATACGCTAAACCGCAAAAGAGTCACCATTTTTAAAAGACCGTGACGTCAGCGCGACCCGCTGCACTAGCGGAACTCTCCGAAATAGAGGAGAGAAGCGTGTAATCATGGCGTCGGGCGCATCAAGTGAAAGCGACAGCTCTGTCGAATCATACGAAGAGATCCCGCAAGACACACTGCAAGCAGGCTATGGCTTAGAAGGGTACCGGTTTGAACCTAGGAGAGGTACTGTGTAGTGGAAGTTCATTATGTCTAACTATTAAAGCTATTTTAAGTTCGTTTCTTAAGACAAGGATTTTTTAAGACGTTCCCTTGTTGACAGTTTCGGCGAGAATCTTCCGCCTTCTTCAAAACAGTCACCCGATGTCGAGTGGTGACGTGCCTTATCAGCTGATGTTACGCTACGGAGGCGTGAACGTCCCGCCCAATTTGACAGGTAGTTCACGCCTCCTGCTGTCAGGTCGCTCCCCCAGGACGCGTCTGGTGACTGTTTTGAAGAAGGCGGAAGATTCTCGCCGAAACTGTCAACAAGGGAACATCTTAAAAAATCCTTGTCTTAAGAAACGAACTTAAAATAGCTAGGAGAGGTACTCTCGACTCCGGTGATGAAATAAGAGAAGAAAGCTCGGATGACGGCGAGGATGAGACTGATGCTGACCATGGGCGTGGCGAGCGTAGGGCAGAGCGTCTGCGTGCAGGTGACACGGCGTGGTGCTCGTGCGGAAAATGTAACGTGGAGTTGCTCACGAGAAATCGTCGCAAGAGGCGGAAACGGGTATTTCACACGTGCTATTCCCAACCTCAATGAGCCAACACAACTGGGCACATGCATGCGTCATGAGTGTTACGCAGAGAAAATGAACGTGCGTTCTGATTGGATAAAATTAATATCATGGCGGGCTGTTCAAACTGCGGAAATAGTTTGCTCGAGCTACTTTCAAAACACTATAACTTTCCAACCTTAGAACAAAAAACTTTTGTAAGTCTTGAATAAGGTTCGTTAATGTGTTTTATTGTTATATATTGCCCTCTGTTCCTCTTTAAATCAAACACTCGAGCAGTGATGTTAAGAGCTGCGTACTGAGCACGAGAAGGTAAAATGTGGATCATGGCACTTGGGTCTTACCCTAAATCTCTCTCTGCACTTTTGTACCGCCAGAGTGGAGGATTAAAAGCGGTCCCATTCTCTGCCGCATCTGCAAGTGAAATTAAATTGCAAGCGTGTTACGGATCACAAACTTCGCAACCTAAACGGCAGCCGTGTCAAAAGGAAGTCCGTCCGAGCACACGATGACTCGTCAAGCTTTGTATTTAAAAAAAAAAAGTGTTTTTCAAGAAGCTTAATTCTCAGCAAGAGTAAAACGTGGATACGTCTCGGATTCACGTAAAATTATGAACGTTGGCTCATTATGTAAAGTCATGGCTGAAACGGTTAAACGTGTCCAGAGACGACTGAGAGATTCCACTGAACGCTTCAGGACAGGTTTATTGCGTGTGTGTTGTATGGGCCAGAAAGCTTCTCATTCCTGACGTTTCCTCTTTTCAGGTCGCGTTAGATCGACCTGACTTGTTTGTTGCTGTCGTTTGGATTGGTTTAATTAACGTGACCAGTGGAACGCGATAAGAGCTTTCGGTTGCTCCTGTTAGGGTCAGATCATTTTGGAGCTACGTATTTGATTTGGCACAGGTTTTTACACCGGATGCCCTTCCTGACGCAGCCCTCCGCAGTCTATCTGGGCTCGGGACCTGCACAAAGTATGCGCTGGCTTGCGTATTGTAATTAATCTGCTTGCTTTTGAACTGTGGGAGGAAACCCACGCAGACATGACAAGAACGTGCAAACTCCACACAGAAAGGCCCTTGTTGGCCGTGAGGTTCGAACCCAGACTCTTCTTGCCGTGAGGTGACGGTGCTAACCGTGACACCGCAGTGTTGCACGTGAAACCCTATAAGAGCTCAGTGATGAATGAATATAAAATCTTTGATAATTGAATGGTCATGACTTCTATATTTGAGGAGGGAAAAAAAAAAAAACTCCACAGGTCGCTCTGAGAACCGCTAACGCACAGCATGCATATCTAAACTCTTGTTGAATTTGCCTGCTGAGCTAGTTGCCAGAAAATAAACCACCATCCTTGTGTTGCTTAGACAGAAATAAAATCAACGTAAATCACTATTCTTGGTTTTTAGCCTGGCAAGCCAGACTAAATGTGAATATTGTCTTTCAACCCGTTGAAAGACAACAGGTTGTTCCTACCCACACCCTTCGGAAATGTCTACGACCGAGACCAGACTAAGGCCCACTTTATTTATTTGTATAGCACTTTTAACAATAAACATTACACGGGAACGGTCTGAAACAAAAACGCAAAAGTCCGTTTTCGTTCTCACTTTTTTCCGCGTCTACACGACCGTTTTCAAGGAGGAAATCTGCGTCTATACGGTGACGCATAAATGTGTGGAATTCAATTGGATGTGCATGCCAGGCGGCTAGGTGGTGCTGTGAAAGACCTCCGCTATGTCTGCATGCATGCGCAACGTCTTCCGTCTTGTCTGATCTGCGCTGCGAAAACTTTGACTACTCTGGCTATGGTAAGTAAAAAAGTAAGAGCATGCTATACCCGCCTCTGTTCATTAGCGGTATATGTGCAGATTCGGTATAGATGTTCGAAGGACTCCTGGACGTTTATTAAAGCTGCCAGAGCAGCTTGAAGGTCAGTTGGATCGATGTAATCAGACATGCTCTTTCTTTTTTACTTACTTTCTTACTTCCCGGGCTGGCATGTACAGTATATGACGTACATGTATGACGTAAACGCGTACCCGACGTGAGCAGATCCGAGCAGAGTTTCGCGTATTGGGTAGTTTAGACGGATATGCAACGGGGGCTGTTTTTAACTTATCCACTCTGGAAGGCGTTTTCAATTTTTTTCTCTTTTTCAGCCTCGGAAACGCCGTCCCCGTGTAGACGAAAGGCACTTCCGATAAAATATTTAGTCGTTTTTACCCGACGGCGTCCTCGTGTAAACGGGCCCTAAATGTGAATATTTAGTCTGGTCTCGGTCGTAGACATTTCCGAAGGGTGTGGGTAGGAACAACCCGTTGTCTTTCAAACTGTCTGTGCGTATAGGCCAACGCTCTGACCAATCAGCGCAGCAGTGACTGTGACGTAGTCAGAGCGACAGAAAGCAGTGGGGGAGCCAGCTGGTAGATCAGACTTTTGCCATAGCCGGTCGGCAAAACGGCGAAAACGTCCTTCTTGAAAAGGAATGAGCGGAGAGCCTCTTCCTGCTCATGTTTCAACGAAAACTCCAAGTCTAATTCTTCTAAAACTGATTCCAAAGTGGAGTCAAACGAGCGCTGTTTAATAGCCGTAGCCATCTTTCCTGTTGTGCTTTCTCCAGCGTCGCGCAGCCTTGTCGTCACTCCTGCAAAAGCCCGCCCAAAGAATCCAAACAAAAACCTTGCGTTGTGATTGGCGGGCACGATTTGATGCCCGGGGTGTGTTGTTGATGTGGTCCGAGGCTAGACCCACTCGCAGGGGTGATAGTGTTCCGGCGCCGCGCCGGATTTCCGGCGTACCGTGGCTGGGGAAAAAAAAAAATCTAGTTCGCCCATTGTCCTGTGTCATTCTGAGATGCGCAGATAGACAGTAAAGGGAATTCGCATGATATGGAACTAGTGGGAAAAAAGTGCCGTCACGGAGGGTCTAATTCGTGCTGTGACGGCACTTTTTTCCCCACTAGTTCCATATCATGCGAATTCCCTTTACTGTCTATCTGCGCATCTCAGAATGACACAGGACAATGGGCGAACTAGATTTTTTTTTTTTTTTTCCCCAGCCACGGTACGCCGGAAATCCGGCGCGGCGCCGGAACACTATCACCCCTGCACTTGTAGGCAAAAATATTTTTGGCCGCTAGGCGGGTGGGTCTAGTTTACTAGGCTACTTGGTTTTATCAATTTCAGTACAATCACACGCTTCTGAAATTTGAAACCCAAGTTTCACTGTAGGAAGGAGTTTTTTTTTTTATTTTTTATTAATAATACCATGATATAAATGAAATTAATTCTGTGATGAACATGGGATGAGGAACATACTCGTTTGTTCTTTTTTTTTTTTTTTAGATTGTAACTCGTCACGGCCCTGAGGCAGACAGACATCTATTACGCTGTCTCTTTTCCCATGTGGATTTCAGTGGCGATGGTAAAAGCAGTGGCAAAGATTTCCACCAGGTAACCTGCTCTGTGGTGATTTTCCTTTTTTTCAGATGACGCAACTTTTGTATTCCAGCCTGTGTTTGTGATGATATTGGAAATTTTGTCAATGCGTTCCCATCTTCTAGCAAAATATGATCAGGATTCAGCCAAAAGAACGAGATCGTGAATAAACGAGTTGGCTCGAATGTTGCAAGGCAAAGTCATGTGTATCGATATTGCGATAAACCTTTTGGCGATGCACATCATCGTGTTTTTAATTACTTGTATAATTAACGGTTAGTAAACTTAAATGTACAAACTTCCTGTCTTGAATTTAACTACTTTTTTTTTTTTGTCTTCAAAGACACAATTTCTGATCCAGGAGTGTGTGTCCCTTATCACAAAGCCAAATTTTATTTCAACTCTCTGCTACGCCATTGACAATCCTCTGCACTATCAGAAGGTACGAGTTATCCCTCCTTCAAGACGCAGCTTGACCGAGTTGAGTCTTAACCGAACACGTTAATCTGAACGGTCGTGTATTTATTTCCCTTCTTCTTTTCTCCTTTCTCTTTGCATGATTTGTTAGAGTTTGAAGCCATCGCCACATTTGTTTCCTCAGCTGAGTAAAGTTCTCAAGTTAAGCAAGGTTCAGGAGGTGAGACGCTTTTATTGGTGTTCAAGTCTGATTTATAATATAATATATAATATACACAACTCCTTTCATTAATGATCTTGAGCAGGTTAGATAACTGTGTGTTGTACCATGCACCAGGTGATCTTTGGCCTTGCTCTTCTGAACTCCAGTAACGCAGACCTTCGGGGGTTTGGTAGGTGTTGTGCCTTTTTTTTTTTTTTTGTAGTTTTAATAACACGCTGTGTTTTTAAAAGTTTTAAACACTGCGTAAGGGGTGTTCACACGGCACATATTTGCATCGATGCTGCACCGATGCATTTTGTTGCGATATATCTTACACCGGTGTAAATTTTGTGGAGCGTTCACACGTCACAACCCTGCTTACTAGAGAGAAGCGTGTTAGCGCCGGTGCAGCCCCACTTGCGTTCACACGGCAGTTTTTGCGACCGTGCTATACGATAGTAATAACGCGGAAATGAAATACTCGCATGCGTGAAAATGTACTTCCTTTTCCCGGTTGTCATGGCATCACCAAGCGCCGGGAAAACAACGTGGATGAAGACACCAGTGTTGCCAGATACTGCTGACGTTTTCCTGCCCAAAATATGTTCAAATCCGCCAAAATGCACTTAAAACCGCCCAATCTGGCAACACTGGAAGACACGCAGTTCTGTTGTTGTTGATGTTCGCCATTTTGGAAGCGCAAAATACCAGGATGCAAATTATGCAATGCCTGTATGTAATCAACTCTCCTCACGTGTAGCGAGTCTACCCCGTAGCGTTCAGACGTCACATTTTATATCGGTGCTGCCCCACAAACTAGCATTTACTCCGGAGTAAATTTCTTAAACCACCTCCCGAGCAGGGTTAGATTTGCACCGGTTTAAGCAGCTTTCAGGGGCTACACCGGTATAACTTTGTACCGTGTGAACGCTTTACCGGGGCAGCCCCGGTGCTACACCGGAGTAAAAGTTGCCGTGTGAACACCCCTATAGATGAGAGAGCTTCAGACTTTTGAGAACTTTTTTTTTTAATCGCCGCTTTGTTGTATATTGTAGCGGCTCAGTTTGTGAAGCAGAAGCTGCCAGACCTCTTGCGCTCGTACGTGGACGCCGACCTCGGAGGGAGCCAGGAAGGTGGCTTCCAGGACATTGCCATAGAGGCTCTGCACCTGCTGCTCTCACACCTCCTGTTTGGGCAGAAAGGCTCGAGCGGAGTCGGGCAAGAACAGATCGACGCCTTCCTCAAAACACTGTGCAGAGGTACGCAGCCTTGGTCAGCCAAGAGATGTTTGATACTTAAAGTGCCATTCCACCATTGGATGTATTCTTTGGCATAAAATAGAATATATTTTATGACAACATGACTAGACAGAGAAATCTTTTAGCTTCAAAATGATATATCAAACATAATTTTTTGACAACGACAAGTATATTAATTTTGCGACCAAAGTCGCCTACCCTTTTAATTTCCGCGCGGTCGTGAAACGTGATGTCATCGGCAGGTTCACCTTCTTGTGTACCACGTGTCGGTCTATTTTTAGACCAGGAAACCCCCAAAGTGAGAGAGTCATTTCTCCTCGTATATGGGGGCCAAAAAAATTGCGAAAAAATTGAGTTAATCTTTCAGTTAGCTAGATTTATTGGTATTCGCTAGATTTATTGGTATTATTTTTATCGCGTTCTATCCGCCATTGCTGATAATATGTGCCACGTCACACGTCACGTGGTACACAAGAAGGGGAACCTGCCGATGACATCACACACGGAAATTAAAAGGGTAGGTGACTTTGGTCGCAAAATTAATATACTTGTTGTCAAAAAATTGTTTGATATATCATTTTGAAGCTAAAAGATTTCTCTATCTAGTGATACCATTTATATATCTTGTCAAAATATATTGTATTTTATGCCAAAGAATACATCCAATGGTGGAATGGCACTTTAAAGGAACAGTCCACCGTACTTCCATAATGAAATATGCTCTTATCTGAATTGAGACGAGCTGCTCCGTACCTCTCCGCGCTTTGTGTGACCTCCCAGTCAGTCAGACGCGCTGTCACTCCTGTTAGCAATGTAGCTAGGCTCAGTATGGCCAATGGTATTTTTTGGGGCTGTAGTTAGATGCGACCAAACTCTTCCGCGTTTTTCCTGTTTACATAGGTTTATATGAGCAGTGATATGAAACAAGTTCAGTTACACAAATTGAAACGTAGCGATTTTCTATGCTATGGAAAGTGCGCACTATAATGACAGGCGTACTAACACCTTCTGCGCGCTTCGGCAGTGCACTGATACGGAGCTCAGATATCAATGCGCTGCCGAAGCGCGCAGAAGGTGTTAGTACGCCTGTCATTATAGTGCGCACTTTCCATAGCATAGACAATCGCTACGTTTCAATTTGTGTAACTGAACTTGTTTCATATCACTGCTCATATAAACCTATGTAAACAGGAAAAACGCGGAAGAGTTTGGTCACATCTAACTACAGCCCCAAAAAATACCATTGGCCATACTGAGCCTAGCTACATTGCTAACAGGAGTAACAGCGCGTCTGACTGACTGGGAGGTCGCACAAAGCTCGGAGAGGTACGGAGCAGCTCGTCTCAATTCAGATAAGAGCATATTTCATTATGGAAGTACGGTGGACTGTTCCTTTAAGCACGTCAAGCATCGTGCGTTTTGCTCAAAGCATCCTGCCCTTGTGTGTTTGTGTGTGTGTGTGTGTGTGTGTGTGCTAGATTTTCCGCAGGAGCGTTGCCCTGTGGTGCTTGCACCACTACTGTACCCTGAGAAACGGGACATTCTCATGGACAGGATCCTACCAGACTCTGGAGAGTTAGCCAAGACCATGATGGAGAGTTCTCTCGCGGAGTTTATGCAAGAACTTGGCTATGGCTTTTGTGCAAGGTAGTTTTTCGATCATCTTTGGGAAATCCGTGTGTCCGTCCGGTCTCTGTGCTGTCGCTGAAGGTGTAACGTGTTTGCTTGCGTGTTCAGTGTTGATGAATGTAGGAGCATAATCCTGCAGTATGGAGTGCGTGAGGTGACAGCCAGCCAGGTGGCCAGAGTGCTAGGGATGATGGCTCGCACTCACTCTGGCCTTTCTGATGGAATCGCACTACAGGTAGCGTTAACGGTCTCACTATAGTAGTGTGTAACGCAACAAGTCACATTTCGATCGTGTTACTAATCGCCTCTCCTTGCTGTAGTCCATCTCGGCTCCAGGAAGTGGCATCTGGAGCGACGGGAAGGACAAAAGCGACAGCTCTCAGCCACACACCTGGAACGTAGAAGTTCTGATTGACGTCGTTAAAGAGCTTGTAAGTCCAGTTCACTGCTCTCTTGTACGAAGTTAAATTTATCCTTCTGGTTTCAGGTAATACTTAGTCTTAATTATTTAAAAAAAAAAATTTATTAATAATTATCGCTGGCTCTTCTGTCAGAACCCCAATCTGAATTTCAAAGAGGTCACCTACGAGCTGGACCATGCAGGCTTCATGATCCGGGACAGTAAAGGGCTGCAGATTGTCGTGTATGGGATTCAGAGAGGTCTGGGTATGGAGGTCTTCCCTGTGGACCTCATCTACAGACCATGGAAGCATGCAGAGGGACAGGTAAGAGACTCTGATTCAGTTTTCCAACATCTGGATGGTTGCACAAGTGTCCTTTAAATAAAGGACACGTTCTGTGTCCCAAGCGTGACGCTCATGTCTGTGAAACACTTGGTTATTCTCTTTGACTAAATCAGAGATGAGGTCTGTATTATACTTGACTCTTCACCGCGTGTGCACTAGGGCTGTAACGATACACCCAACTCACGATTCGATTCGTATCGCGATTTTTGACCCACGATTCGATACGCCCAAGATATTTTTTTTTAAATATTTTTTTAAAGTAGTAAATTTGACTTATTAACATTTACTTACTTACATTAACTATTTAATAACAAATAATTCAGACCACTGCAGAGAATGAGTAATATGTATGCAAAAATGAACAAATGTATATCCAAAGATTGTTTTATTTCTCAAAATAATACTGTTGAGCCGGAAGCTCTGTTTTTTCGGTTCTGAAAAAGTCATTTTTCCAAATCGTGTAAATCCGTTAAGATTTTTTTTTGGGGGGGTGGCTCTCTCACTGTCTCACTCTCATAGGGCCAGTGATTTTCTGTGATCGCGGAAAACAGATGGAAATTACGGAATTTTTATGGTGAAACATTGCTCGCGTGTCAAAATGTAACTGCCGCAGAAGGCTTCCGCCCAAGCAGACATGCCTTCAGTGTTGCCAGATATTGCTAACGTTTTCCACCCCAAAATATGTTCAAAACCAGCCAAAAAGCACCTAAACCCGCCCAATCTGGCAACACTGCATGCCTTTCCGGTCAAGTGATTGTGATTGGCTTGTGGCACACCTAGCCAGCCAATGAGCTGCTTGTTTACAGATTCGCTCCCCGCGTCGCAACCAGAATGGCGACCGCTTAAAAGAAATGAATGCTCTGCCAGTGGCGAGTGTAGACGTTGCGTGACTCGCAGAAGATTGTCGCAGGTCGGCGAAAAAACGACTTGCTAATAGATATTAAAAAAAAAAGTAATTTAAGTAAGTTTAAAATGTAATTTAAATAAAAAGTAAAGTATTCATAAATTGAAGTTTGGAAGCGCCTCTGGTTTTGGGCTGAGGAGAAGTTTGAAAGGGTGTACCTCGATTCTGCCTTCTTGTATCGCGATACGGATCGTGGCTCTGCGTATCGCGATTTCGATACACATATTGTTACAGCCCTAGTGTGCACGGATGCTACGTCCACTGGACGGCGCGTCAGACAAAACCTGCCTCTGTTGGATTTCCAGGTCGATCTGTAATGCTGAGCGATTTCATTCACAGCGACGTTCAACAAACTGGCGAGCTCGGTTTCTCTTTCAAACTTTCTGCCGTTGTCATGATCTGCATCTCAAATTTAAAAATACTTACCAGTTGAGGAAATCCAGGAGACTGGTACTCGAAGCAGACCCTTCACTAGCTTTAAAGTGCTGATGACACGAACGTGACTCTATGCAATTTCTTAAATAAACTATACAACATGGCAAACATGTTAGATTTCTGTTATAATTACGTGAGAAGAAGCTGCTGTTACGCGAATATCCAACTTTTAATTGCACAGCGCAAGAAAACTGGGTCCGTGGCTCGCGGCCATGCTGTGACGTCAGCAGAAGAACACGCTGTGGTTCACTGGCTGTTCTACTCGATGGAAATGGCGCATGAAAACGCCGGTGAAAACTAGTGCTAGCTCTTCAACAACCAAATACTGGTACTTTAAGCAGTGATCATGATGGCATGATTTTATCTGATTTTAAATAAATGAGATTGATAATAATGTGAATGTTCACAACTCGTACGTACAAACTCTGCAGCTTCTGATTCAGCAGCTGCGTCATACTCCGCAAAAACATCAGCAAGAACCTATAATATAAATGGAAATGCAATACACTAAGCTCAAATGACTTTTGGAAAGTATAATTTCTAAATTTTTTCTACATATTCTTGAAGTCGGTCATCGGGGTACTTGCTACCTAACAACGCAGGGTAAAGTGTAGTGTTGCTACGAGTACTTGCTAAAGCCTCCGGTGGAAGATCCTCGATGTGCTGATAAGACATACAGTTCTATATAACACACAAGTGTCATGATAATCACAAAACAGATGCACATTGTTAAAATACCTAATTTTTAAGCAATCATGTATTGATCTCTTCCGAATAGAATCTATGATAGCCTACCCTCTTTACCCTTTGCCTCTAGTTGCTAGGCGGCAGTTACATGAAAGCCGCAAGCTTTCACAAGCAAATACATGACTGATATCACGCCGACTTTATGATTACGTTTATGATTATCATGAATGTGTACTCTATGAGCGCTCTGGAGCGAGTCACTTCCAAGATGGCCGCGCAGACCGCATGGTTACTATTTTTAGCATCATGTCGGAGCACTCGATAGCTCTACGTACCTTTATCTTATGTCGTTTCTCAACACATGTTCTGACAGGAGGACTGTCTTTGGAGGAGTCGGTTTGTCCCAGGCGACTGCTGGATCCGGCATAGCTACTAGTAGACCCCCTCCGGAATACTGTAGGCGCTGCTGATGGTAGCAACACACGTTTGTGCTGAACTGAACACCCAAGAGATTCTTTTAAGCTGGGAAGGGTGTCAAAACAATCCAAATCGAAGTGTTCAGAGCACAGGACGGATGTTGGTGAGGGCTCCCACTTGTCACGAGTGCGCCTGACTTGCTTCACCCACTTCGCATGCAACTCGGGATCTCTGGGGGAAACTTGAATAAACTTACCCCATCCTTGTGGGTTTTGGAGCAAAAGCCGGCAACACAACACGAAGGCATAATTTTTTATATATATATATATATATATATATATATATATATATATATATATATATATAAATATTATAATAATAATGTCTAATAAAAATACTAATAATGATAAACTGAACACCTGCCGCATCAACAACAAACTGGTAAGTGAGGAGGAAGGTTCTTTCGCTGACGTCATATAGCTCCTCCTCCTCATTCGTCTCCTGGGTGCTGCAGCCCCGTCAAATTTGCCCAAATAGCCGCGTTTTTTTATCATAACTTGTAAAATAGGCGCCTTCGTGAATTAATATATGGATCATCGGGAATTACTTATGTTATAAAACATCGCCAAAGATGTCAAAAACGTGTCATCAGCACTTTAAGAGGGTTTTAAAATTCAAACGCAAACTGTAATCGGAAAACGTGCAGTTTGAGGTGTGTGTGTGTGTAGCTGCAGTTAATTTCTCAGGATGTGTACAAGTGGCGTGTCGAGTTACCACGGTGCATGCCGCGTCACTATACAGGGCTTTCCACAAGCGCCGGCTGCCGGCCATACAGCCGACTACACAATTAAGTCCAGCCGGCTACTTTAATGACTTATTTTTGTAGCCCACAGGCTCTAAATATTAATTTTCGATTTTAATAAAATTAAATGTTTATCTAACGGACTGACGATGTCAAACTGCTATATGCTGCACTTGAGTCATGGGTGGCAATTAATTTTGATCCACAAGATGACTGGTGTGATGGTGTGGAAGCAGTGTACACTGAGATGAAAGAGATGGGAAAATTAAAATACTTAAAGGAGATACGCAGAGCCTTTATTTTTAAATACATTTGAGTGGATAGTATCTCCATCCTTGACTCTTGTATGCTGCATAAATGGGAATTTAAAAAATATATTTTTGAGAGTTAAAATCGATCGCAAAGTTGGCGTTGGAGCTGCCCCGCTGAGCCAGCCAGCCCTGAGCGCGTGACGTCACAGCGGGAACCGGTTTTAAGGCCGAGGTCTTTTACAGCTAGAGACCAAAATCATATATAAAGAAAAATTTATAGTGAAAGTAAGAAATGCCGTTACTGACTTGCTCAACGAAGACTGATTTGACTTCATTGATTGTGGGTTGACTCTCATTAAAACAGGATGGGTGTTATAACTTATGCAACATGCATGCATTTTCACTGATGAAACGTAAAAGGCTAATTAAATAATCAGATGAACTAGGGCTGTGCTTGTTTGCCATCAGTTGCTCACGATATCGTACCATATATATCGCGATATATCGAGTTAAATGATGTCTTTAATATATTGTAAGCAGAGGGCGCGAATACGTTTGGCGCCAAAATTATTCAATGAATGAGTCTCGAGACGAGGCCATGGAGACATGGGGGACGTAATTAGCGGCTTGCAGCGTCTGTAGCAGAGCGCATTGAAACTTAACAATCTAATGATAGCAACATACCGATTGAGCCACTTCCAGTTGATATTATCCAAGCAAACTTCAGATTTGGGTCACCAAATGCCTAAAGATGTTATCTACTTCGTCATTTGTTGTGTTTCAATAACAAAAGTCGGACAATAAAGGCACGAATGACAGAGATGTTGGATACTAATTAGACAAACAGCCATTACGGCATGCTGCTGCCTTAAGACACTGATTCTGATTGGCTGGCTTATAATACACCAGACAATCAGAATGAGGATTTCAAAAAGTAGTTTGGATGAAAAAAAGGCTCATTTCTAGTGCGCATGCCCTGAGTAACTGGAAGCGCCATTTGTAAATAACGTTTTTGGTTGGAACAGGTTGCAAGCATGAATTTCCGTCGATTTCTGGCATGAAACGTGCTTTAAATCAAATGCAAATTGATGACAACCTGCTACAGAACCAGGAGATATGCATGAAATGTGTCATATATGGGATTTTCGATTTTCAAGTGAGTAAACGATATCGTATCGTACCCCCGAAAATCGTGCATGATCGAGTATCGTGAGCTGTGAGCACAGCCCTAAGATGAACTGAGTCAATCACATTCTGAAGCAAATTAAATAATCTCGTACCGCTAACTTAAACACTCAATACCAGTTACATGTATTAGGCCCACTTTACACGGGGACGGTCTGAAACAAAAACGTAAAAGTCCGTTTTCGTTCTCACTTTTTTCCGCGTCTACACGACCGTTTTCAAGGAGGAAATCTGCGTCTATACGGTGACGCATAAATGTGTGGAATTCAATTGGATGTGCATGCCAGGCGGCTAGGTGGTGCTGTGAAAGATCTCCGCTAGGTCTGCACGCATGCGCAACGTCTTCTGTCTTGTCTGATCTGCACATCTGCGCCGCGAAAACTTTGACTACTCTGGCTATGGTAAGTAAGAAAGTAAGTAAAAAAGTAAGAGCATGCTATACCTGCCTCTGTTCATTAACGGTATATGTGCAGATTCGGTATAGATGTTCGAAGGACTCCTGGACGTTTATTAAAGCTGCCAGAGCAGCTTGAAGGTCCGTTGGATCGATGTAATCAGACATGCTCTTTCTTTTTTACTTACTTTCTTACTTCCCGGGCTGGCATGTACAGTATATGACATGTATGACGTAAACGCGTACCCGACGTGAGCAGATCCGAGCAGAGTTTCGCGTATTGGGTAGTTTAGACGGATATGCAACGGGGGCTGTTTTTAACTTATCCACTCTGGAAGGCGTTTTCAATTTTTTCCGTTTTTCAGCCTCGGAAACGCCGTCCCCGTGTAGACGAAAGGCACTTCTGATAAAATATTTAGTCGTTTTTACCCGACAGCGTCCTCGTGTAAACGGGCCCTTAATCTAAATGCAGGTAAACAACGTTGTCTTGTATCCAAATGAGTCACATCTTACCCATCAGGGCGCTACATTAACTTTTGAAACCACTTGTCCTGTCGGGCAAGTTGAAAGGAAATTTACTTGTCCAAATTAGGGATGGCGAAAACTAAAAAAAAAAATCTTGACCGACCACCGAGCCTCATTAGCCAGTTGAAGTCGGTTAACCTATGAGTTTAAACAGGGATGCAAATGGCGCGCCTTTTTCAAGGCTGAATCGTGCAGATCCGAATATTTATTTATTTATTTATTTTTTAAGGGGGGGATGTTGGAGTGTCCTGAATAATTTCATCAGAGTAAATTCTGTATTAAAATGACTACATAAGCAAATGCCGTTACAGTCCATGAAAAAGTCGGCATCTGCGCCTTTAGTTTGTGTGGAGAGAGATGATGTGCAATAACATGCATTGTTGGCTACAGACCGAAACATACTTTCAGAATGCACTGGCCAAGGCAGGACTAAACTCCATGTGCCTTCTAATAATAATTGAAAAAAAAAACAGAATAGTAATTTGTAAGCTAAAAAGCCTGTGTCTACACTTTTTTTCTTTCGCCGAGTGGCAGCTGTGTTCAACTGGGGCGGGACATGACTGAATGGGTGTTTCTGATTTGTCAGCTGTCGTCCTTGCATCGCATGCCCCAAGTGTTTACAAACACAGAATTCCAAGTTCTCCGCTCCAAAATCGGCAGCTTCAAAACGGTTGATTTTTTTTTTTTTTTTTTTCCCACTGACAACCCAAAAAAAATTAACCGGTTGACGTTGATTTGGTCAACCACCGGTCAAACGGTCATCGGTTTACATCCCTAGTCCAAATGTGAAGTTGACTTGTCCGAAAAAATATTTGAGAAGAAAAACCACAAATAAACCATTTGTAACCCAACAATCTTTATTGCATTTGTTTCCGAATTCACAACATATGTGTAATCTCGATGAATCAAAAGTAATCAATACTTTATATACTGAGGCAAAAGTTCAAAAATATAGTAAAACAGACTGATACCATAATTCACCAATTATTATGCTGAAGTTAAGAAGCAATATATTCCAGTAGAGTAGAAATTAACAAAATTTTAAGAACAAAATAACTACACTACTGTTCAGAAGTTAGGGGTCACTTTGAAATGTCCTTATTTTTGAAAGAAAAGCACTGTTCTTTTCAATGAAGATCACTTTAAACTAATCAGAAATCCACTCTATACATTGCTAATGTGGTAAATGACTATTCTAGCTGCAAATGTCTGGTTTTTGGTGCAATATCTCCATAGGTGTATAGAGGCCCATTTCCAGCAACTCTCACTCCAGTGTTCTAATGGTACAATGTGTTTGCTCATTGCCTCAGAAGGCTAATGGATGATTAGAAAACCCTTGTACAATCATGTTAGCACAGCTGAAAACAGTTTAGCTCTTTAGAGAAGCTATAAAACTGACCTTCCTTTGAGCAGACTGAGGCTACATCCACACGACAATGGCAACGAGATTTTTTTTTTTAAATATTGCGTCCACATGGGCAACGGATCAGTAAAATATCAGGTTCATATGGCAACGCAACGCTTGCTGAAAACGATGCAATACACATGCCACACCACTACGTGCGCTGTAAGACGGTCCCATCGGAGACACCAGAACAATAGAAGTAGACGCATGCGCATAACTGCGCGTGCGCACAGTGACTATCCCCGTCACTGTCACGCGCACACACTTTCTCCCTATCCTATAGATATAGTCCCTTTAAATCACGTGCTCGTTTTTTGAATTGAGACGCGGAAAGAGGAATGAATGGGGGTAAATGGAAGCTGGTACGCCAACATTCTGATATCCTCCAGAATTCTTTAATGGTCCGGAATAAACATCTGAAGAGGTGAGATTGCTCCTTTTTTTTTTTTTTCCCTATTTTTGCTGGCGGGATTGACTCTGTCCTAAGGGCTATTCTCTCTCCTCTCTCTCTCTCTCTCTCTCTCTCTCTCTCTCTCTCTCACTCTCACTCACTTTGCACCATTACACAATAAATATTCACAGTGAAAATATTTTGTAAGCGCGTTTCATGAACCAAGTTATTAGGATTTGTTGACAACTCGTATCGAGTTCATTACACTTCTACCCGGCATGAAGCACATGTGGTTGTGACATCATCGTAAACAAATCTGTTCTACTCATCCAGATGACTTCACAACGGCTCCGTTGCCAGTTTTTTTTCACTCTGGAACCCATTCTCAAAAGATTTCGTTTTGGGGCACTCAAAACGCCGGTGCCGTGTGGACGCCAGGCCGAAACGATAAACAATTTTTTTTTTTTTTTTATCAGATTCACCTGAATCCGTTGCCGTGTGGACAGGGCCTGAGTTTCTGGAGCATCACATTTGTGGGATCGATTAAATGCTCAAAATGGCCAGAAAAATGTCTTGACTATATTTTCTATTCATTTTACAACTTATGGTGGGAAATAAAAGTGTGACTTTTCATGGAAAACACAATTGTCTGGGTGAACCCAAACTTTTGAACGGTAGTGTATACTATGAGATCCAGAAACACTAACCCTTATCTATACACAGATCAGCACTCTGCAGTTCAGTAACAAATATCACAAAAAATAACATTATCATAAAATTTATGACTTGAGATATCACTAGTTTGGACAAGAGAAACAATGAGCCCGCCAAGAGAAATGTCAACAAATCCACGTGTATGACACGATTAAAACCAATCATAAACGGCCGTTTACTTTTCAGCTCAAATACACGAAGCGGTGTTGGCCAGTTTCATAAGTGGAATATTGCGCATGCGCACATCGCTCTTTCCGAATAGAAACATCCGGCGATTCATCAAAACAACAAAATGTCGAGTGAGATGCTTCGGAAATCATGTGAAATAAACTGATAAATTTGATATGTAACCCGAATATCGGCGTATTTTGGCACTTGTTCGATCGGACAAGTAACGGAGACGATGAACTTGTCCGACGTAAAGTATCACTTGTCCCGGACAAGCGTTAATGTCAAGCCCTGCCCATCTGTGTTGTCGCTTCTCGAAGGTCGACCTTGTGGCCGATTTGTTTTTGAAACAACCTGACTTTCAGTTCTCCGTTCATTCGCTTCTTCCACATAAGGGCGAGATATTGCTGCTGACGCAAGCGTATCCAGCGGAGAAATCACAGCTCGCGCCACTCATTCTCCATACTGAGTACTCCGCCATTACTACTCAGCTCAGGCAATTACTAAAACCTGGGATGGGACGGGACGTCACCGGTTTTAGCAACAACCGTGGGGAGGTCACTGCCCAAGTGATGTCACGTCCCATTCTGTTCTGGGTTTTAGCAATAACCCTCGGCTCACGCCGGGAGAACTGGTGCAACTGAACTTGCTTTCCTTTTCTTGTTTTCTTCTCCTTTAATTGTTGGTACTGCACCCTCTTGCAATACGGGCTTATAGCCAACGCTCCTCAACAGATCAGAGGTCTCGTACGAGTCTTCAGTAAAATGTGCAGAGCAGAGGAGAGACCACTTCATAGGCGCCCAATCCATGAATTTCTCACAAAACGCATCCAAATCTTTGCAGTTTGAACATTCTTGGGCCATGAATGCAACATAAATCCACCTTCTGTTGTGTTGCTGCACCCGCCAGTGACACATCTATGTGGCATGGCGATAAATTAGCTCAAAATGGAGGATCGGAGTTGCAGTCAGCTCTGTGTTTTTAGTATAGCCGAAATGGCGATGAGACTGATAGACTTCCTGCGGTCACGTTACGGATGTCAAGGTCATTCACTTAGACCGCTACCTATATGAGTCACTTTAATGGTAAACAGGCTTTCGTCTAAACCGGGGAACAGGGGTGCTGCGCCCTCTTACCGAAATGCCGATTGAACCCCAAGTCACACTTAGGCCATGCACTTATATGCTACTGCACAACATGCGATCTTTCTCAAAACGATCTTTTCTCCATGAAAACATCCCAGCAACACCACGTGACAATGTGTCTGATCATCAAATACGTTATAATTACTCCAAAAATATTCCAATCATAGTAGATACACCGCCAGACGGTGCAAAAACAATCCGAATTGGCGTTTTCCAGACTGAGGCGCCATGTTTACTTGTCACGGCTGCTCTCGCGATATTTGACATGGGTTACATACAAGGTCAGCTGACTTGTAGAGCAAGAGTTCTCGAGACTGAATGACCTTTCACCCACCGGCGCGGGAGTTTTTGACAGAAGTAGTTTGCAAGTTTTTTTTGTTGACACTTGGGCATTTAAAGATGTCATCCCACGGCACGAAACGGAAGAAAGCCAAAGACTGTCCGGGGCAGAAGAAGATTACTACTTTGTTTTTCAATGTTGACAGACAATTTATTACAATTTCCCTCTCAGATAGCCTCAGAAGGTCCCATTGTAGCCTCAATTTTTCAAAGGCTTCGCATGGCGGGGGGGACGGACAACCGGCACCATCCCCTCCCCAGTCGCTTCGTTCCCTCACCATAGTGAGCGCCCTCATACTAGATTTTTCTAGAAAAAACCCTGGTAAAAATTACTATATTAGATTTATTGTTAATGCTTAACTATTTCTCTGCCATTCTTGAGGTCTCAAGGCATTTATAAACGAAAAGCGAGGCCATGGTTCTGCGTATCTCCTTTAAGTGCTCCAGCATTCTTCATTAAGCCTTGGTCACAACCGGCCGTACGTGCTCCTACGGCTGGTCTACGTGCAAAGAAACGCACGGAGGGCGCGCGTGTGACGTGCTGATTTTCGAGCCGCAGACCGGCCGCAGAGGTTCTTTGTCATGTCAAACTTTACGGGCGCTTACGTTTTTTTCAGGTTGCAAGACAAACTTACGGCCAACATGCGTCTTTCTCCACGAACAAAAAAACCGCAGCGATTTGGGGAACGCCAAAAATCGCACGGCCAAAAAAAATCGTACGTCCGGTTGTGACCTAGGCGTTGGATAGAGATGAAGTGAAGGCCAAGTCCGACTGCACCACTATTAGGTGGTTAAAAGGTATTTAGTATAAAGGTGGAGGTGATTTTTTTTTTTTTTTTTTTTTTTTAAATAGAAGGTTGCTCACTCTGCCCATGTTTACATTAGACCTTATCAGCGGATCATCAGATTTACGTTTTTAAAACGATTAGTGTGCACACAGCAACACCAATACACGGATACGCTCGGCTCCACAGGCATCCTGCGCTCCAAATCACTCCGCCCTGAACAGCGAGTGCCCTCTGGAGAGTGCGCACTCCGACCCTGCGCAGCTCACAGAGCGCGCGAGTGAAGCGCACGAGCAGTGATTCGGGACTGAGCCGCTGTGTGTATGATCCCAGCGCATTATCACTTACCACTTGCAAGTGGAAGGATGGCAAGCCTAAAGACAATCATAACTACACAATGGGCAGTATTTGCATCAGTATTTGCAGTATTTTCATACTTTTATACTCTTTAATGAAAGGTGATACAAGGCGGAAGTCCGCACCGTTTTTCAGCAGTCGCGTCACATGACCAACGCCAGCGAATCAGGAAGGTGGATGTCACAGTGACGTTGTCCAATGAGACGCCAGCTAGAGCTCAGCACAGCGTATCCGTGTATTCTCAATGTTTACACAGCACCGGACCAGACACGATCTGGATTGAATACGTGGACGCTGACGGATTCCCGTTTCCAGGCAGTTTAATGTAAACGGACAGTGCATCCGCGAAGAAAACGAGACAGATACGGTCTAATGTAAACGTAGCCTCTGATTGGTCGGGAGATTCGGACTATTCCTTGATAATCATCGACAGCGACTCAGCAAAATTGCGTCCGGTCGCTTCGTCACCGTAAGTGAGCTAAAATCACAATTGATGAAAGAAAATGCCGTTCCTGAAAGCAGTAAAGTTGCGACAAAGTTTGGTCTGAAACTATTCAAAGGTAAGGTGGAATTATGATTTATTTTTTATCCATTTCGGAGCATTTTATGTGAGTTGGCGTAGATAAGTGAAGTCTGCGCACATTACGTTTGCATGCCGCTTTTGAAGATTGAAATGAATCGTATTCAAAATCACGTGTATTTATACTCCATTATCTGCCTCGACTTCTTCACGGTTATTATTCACAGATATTCGGTGAATAATTGTTCATGATGTAGGAAGCTGTTAAAACAATACCAAAAAAAAAAAAAGCCAAGACTGATTTACTTTATAGAAACATTGGCACAAAATATTAGAAATATTGACCATTTAATTTGGGATTTTCATGAAAATATGTTGAAACGGACATGTTTTATTATAATAGTAAAATTTAGGGGGTTCTTTGATGCCTTCCGTAGTCGAGCATGTTCTAACATTTTTAATTTCTCTCATTTGAATGCATTTCAACCCTTTCACGCTCGTTCTTTCCAGCTCTCCTTCATCCAGCAATCCTTGATGAGTCCGGAGGTGTTCTGCTTCGCCGATTACCCCTGTCACGCCGTCGTAATCGACATCCTCAAAGCTCCACCTGAGGATGACAACAGGGAGATAGCCACATGGTCTGTGCCAGCACCTCAGAATTCACTTCTTGTCTAGTGTGCTGAGAATTTCTCTGACGTGTAAATTGCTTGTGTTGACCATGTACTTGGTGTTCAAAATTGACTTCACAGGAAGAGCCTGGACCTCGTGGAGAGTCTGCTGCGACTGTCTGAGGTGGGCCAGTACGAGCAGGTGAAGCAACTTTTCAGCTTCCCCATCAAGCACTGTCCGGACATGCTGGTGCTGGCGCTGCTGCAGATCAGCACGTCCTGGCACACACTGCGCCATGAGCTCATCTCCACGCTCATGCCCATCTTCCTGGGCAACCACCCCAACTCTGCCATCATCCTACATTATGCCTGGCACGGGCAGGTATGAGCGCTGTTGGGTTCTGGAATTTTCTTCTCTTTACGGTTTGACTTTAAGACGAAAATCCTCAATCCATGTTTACTTGACGATTAAGGTTATGAAGACTGAAAGGCAGCGAGATGTCATGAGCGAATTTTAAAATAAAAAAAAATTGGACAATTATGCTTGCAGTGCCTTTAATTGTAAAATATGCTATTTTATACACTTGTATGCACGGGGACCAAGAAACCCAAGATTGGTAAAATTGACGATAGTGGTTGGAATTAGGGATGGCGAAAACTTAAAAAAAAAAAAAATCTTGACCGACCACCGAGCCTCATTAGCTGGTTAAAGTCGGTTAACCTATGAGTTTAAACAGGGATGCAAACGGCGTGCCTTTTTCACGGCTGAATCGTGCAGATCCGATTTTTTTTTTTTTTTTTTTTAGGGGGGGCGTTGGAGTGTCTGAATAATTTCATCAGAGTAAATTCTGTATTAAAATGACTACATAAGCAAATGCCGTTACAGTCCATGAAAAAGTCGGCATCTGCGCCTTTAGTTTGTGTGGAGAGAGATGATCTGCAATAACATGCATTGTTGGCTACAGACCGAAACATACTTTCAGAATGCACTGGCCAAGGCAGGACTAAACTCCATGTGCCTTCTAATAATAATTGAAAAAAAAAACAGAATAGTAATTTGTAAGCTAAAAAGCCTGTGTCTACACTTTTTTTTTCTTTCGCCAAGTGGCAGCTGTGTTCAACTGGGGCGGGACATGACTGAATGGGTGTTTCTGATTTGTCAGCTGTCTTTAACTGGGGCGGGAGGGCGGGACATGACTGAATGGGTGTTTCTGATTTGTCAGCTGTCGTCCTTACACCGCATGGCATGCCCCAAGCGTTTACAAACACAGAATTCTAGGTTCTCCGCTCCAAAATCCGCAGCTTCAAAACGATTGATTTTTTTTTTTTTTCCCACCGACAACCAAAAAAAATTAACCGGTTGACGTTGATTCGGTCAACCACCGGTCAAACGGTCATCGGTTAACATCCCTAGTTGGAATTATGTTAGGTTCCAGCTTTCGCGGTGGTTATCCTGATTTTGGAATTTTGCAAGCATTCCTGACTTTTATAACATTTTATTAATGAAATGAAAATAAAGTACTATGCTAATACGACTGACCTAGCAGCTACAGCTAACTTGTAACCAGCTTCCTATATTTCTATCCGCCGTCATGGAATGTGTGGGTTTTTTTTTTTGGTCAATGAATGTCATGTTTTTAATTTCTATCAATTTACATGTTATCAGGGTTGTGGTTGAAATCAGTGATGTATCTGATATTTGTGATGAGGTTTCTTTGCTCTCCTGTGGTTTTAGGGCCAGTCGCCATCCATTCGGCAGCTCATCATGCACTCTATGGCAGAGTGGTACATGAGGGGGGAGCAGTATGACCAGGCCAAGCTCTCGCGCATCTTGGATGTGGCTCAGGACTTGAAGGTGCAGCCACAACTCCCTCGTACGCGCGTGCACATTTCTTCAAAATTCTTCAAATTTCTTCATCTGCTCACGCTTTTGTTTTTATGTTCCAGTCTTTATCGATGCTGCTAAATGGTACTCCGTTTGCCTTTGTTATTGACCTTGCTGCACTTGCCTCTCGCCGCGAATACCTCAAATTAGACAAATGGCTGACCGATAAAATCCGAGAGCATGGGGTAAGTGTGTGTGCATGTGAGTGTCCTACAACCAGTCTTGGATTGCTGCGACTCTAAGAGAAACGTGTCTGTTGTAGGAACCGTTCATTCAGGCCTGCGTAACGTTCCTGAAGAGACGCTGTCCCACCATCATGGGAGGACTGGCTCCGGAAAAAGACCAGCCAAAAAGTGCACAACTGCCTCCAGAAACGTTGGCGACTATGCTGGCCTGTCTGCAGTCCTGTGCAGGGTGAGAAACATGGCAACATGATTTATTTATTTGTTTTAATTAAATTTTTTTTTTTTTTAAGTTTGTCTCCTGCTGAATACACTCAACCGTGATTTCCCTGTAGAAGATTGATTTTTGGTGCTCTGCGAGCAGATCAGAGATATTTTGAAGATCTCTGGTGAATCTTGTGTGAACAAAAACAGCCACACATGCCAGCCAATCAGTCGAATAGTGAAGGACTGCTTTTATAAGAATTGGCCCTTTGTAACTAAATCATTCTCTCATCTCATCTCTAGTCGCTTCATCCTGTTCTACAGGGTCGCAGGCAAGCTGGAGCCTATCCCAGCTGACTGCGGGCGAAAGGCGGGGTACACCCTGGACAAGTCGCCAGGTCATCACAGGGCTGACACATAGACACAGACAACCATTCACACTCACATTCACACCTACGCTCAATTTAGAGTCACCAGTTAACCTAACCTGCATGTCTTTGGACTGTGGGGGAAACCGGAGCACCCGGAGGAAACCCACGGGGACAACATGCAAACTCCATACAGAAAGGCCCTCGCCGGCCACGGGACTCGAACCCGGACCTTCTTGCTGTGAGGCGACAGCGCTAACCACTAGCCTACACCACCGTGCCGCCCAACTACCGTATTTTCTGGACTATAAGCCGCTACTTTTTTTCCTAGGTTTTGAACCATGCGGCTTATACAAAGGTGCGGCTATTCTGTGGATTTTTCTTCCACCGCTAGGGGAGCTCTAACCAGAAGTAGAATCAAAAATAAGATAGACGAAAAATCAATGCAAAGAAGAATTAGCAGATCTTTAGCAGATAGAACACGCACGACAAATTACTAACTGGTAATTATTTTCAAATCCAGCGAAGATGATTAAAGTGACTTGTGGTTTCAAACACAGGAGAAATGAAGGTAAATAAATACCGGTTATTTTCTCTTGGTTCTGTTCCGTTTTAATCAGCAAAGTTGCTGCCGTGTTAAAAGGCACTGTTCGGAAAGAATCTGTTCAGGTACATACATGTACATTTACAGTACAAAATCGTTCTGTACATGCAGTAAATATCTAATTTTTCAACATAGATATCTGCGGCTTATATACAGGTGCGCTCTATAGTCCAGAAAATACGGTAAATCATTGTTGTAACAAAAATAAAATGCATGAATTTGCACGAGGGCTGAACGATTTTAAGAAAAAATTGAATTGCGATTTTTCTGGCAGATATTGCGATTTCGATTTCAACCACGATTTTTTTTTCCTTTAAACAGAGTTTCAGTGCAAATTAATTAATACAATGAATTCCATAAAGCTAATGCAAGAATGAAAACTGAGGTCAACAGATTTCAAATGTAGGCCTGTTTATTAACATTGAGTGCCTGAGGAACAAGTTATAATAACTTAAAATAAAGAGAGCCATCTTTCTTAAGTAAACTTTTGCTTCTTTTACTTTTCCCATCTACAACATATCAGACGTAAAAAAGGTTGATCAATGGCTCAGCAGCATCAAAATATTGCACTTTTGTAAAATAATGTAGATAAGCATTATAAATTATAACTAGAGCCAACAATTCCCCTGGGGGAAATAAGAGTGATGCAGTGGCTGTAGCAGTCGCTATTGCAGGGCCCCTCCCTCCTGTGTGTGTGAGAGCAAGCAGCCCCTCCCCCACCCGCACGCTCAGACACGGAGACAGAGAAAGCGCACTTTTCCCTCGGAGTGCTCCCTCCAAACAACGGGGATTTACACGAAAACGGAAGGAGATATTCACAAAATTCTTTCACACTGAGTGCCACAAGGCTTTCCTGACTGTAATTTTTGTCTGTAGTGTAAAAAATGAGGACAATTTATTGACGAAACAAGACATGGGTCAGTTTAGGAGCACTGAGAAAAATCGCGGCTTTGACGATCCCAAAATCGTGTTGTCTGAGATCGCGATTTTCGGTCGAAAATGATAGATCGTTCAGCCCTAATTTGCACAGTATAAAAATATTCATGTTTCACTGCATTAAACTTTCACTTCCCTTTGCTGGTCCAGACGAGCCTTGTCGTCAGCATCTCAAACCGGACTTCCTCCACATTGACCTGACTCATATTTCCTTTTTTTTCCTTCCCCCTCCTCCTCTGGACAAAATACTGTAGAAACTCGTGCCACGGTCAGTCGCACAGGCTTCAGTTTAATGACGTTAGATAATGGATAGCTTTTGTTAAAGGAGATACGCAGAACCTTTATTTTTAAATGCGTTTCTGAACGGATATTATAGCGCCGTCCTTGTCTCTTGTATGCTGCATAATGGGGAATAAAAAAAAATACAATTTTGAGTGAAAATTGACGGCGAAGTTGGCATTCGAGCTACCCCGCTGAGCCAGCCAGCCCTGAGTAGGTGCCGTCACAGCGGGAACCGGTGCAAAAGACCAAAGCTTGACTCGGCAGGCGAGAGTGGTCGCAATGGCCTCTTCGTTCGGATTTATTGGAGATTCTTCAGATTCCTCAGATAGTAATACATCTGACTGTATACTGATGGTCCTGAAATCGGAGTGTGTGTGCATGCTACTGCTATACACACAACTGTACGAGTTCAAACTATCGGAAAGTGAATCCGATAGCAACACATCGGCCACGGAGGCCCTCGCCTTACAAAATAAAGCCGGAGTACAAAGCCGCCTAGAGAATTGGATGGAATTAAACTGACTGTCTCATGTGACTCTCATTAAAACAGGATGGGCGTTATAACTTATGCAACATACATGTACAGTCAAGCCGGGAAGTCTGCACACCCCTTTCACCTTCTCCATGTTTTATTACGTTACAGACTTGTTCTACACAAAATAGCCCATAATAACAAAGTGAAAGCAGGTTTTTAGAAAATACGCACTTTATTTTACTGACAAAAATAGGCTATTGAGGGGTCACGTATCTGTTCACACCCTTAGCTTAATACTTGGTTGATGCAACTTTGGCAGCAATTACAGCTTGGGAAAGAAGCTATGAGCTTGGCACACTAGTTTCTGGACATTTTTGCCCATTCCTCTTGGTATATTCTTGCAAGCTCCGTCAGGTTGGATGGGGAGCATCGGTACACAGCCATTTTCAGCATCTTCCACAGATGTTCAGTTGGATTCGGGTCTGGGCTCTGGCTGGGCCACTCGAGGACATTTCACAGATTTCCTCCAAAGCCACTCCTTTGTTCTCTTGGCTGTGTGCTTCGGGTCGTTGTCATGTTGGAAGGTAAACCTTCGCCCCAGTTTGAGGTCCAGAGCGCTCTGGAGCAGGTTTTCTTCAAGGATCTCGGTGTACTTGGCTGCATTCGTCTTTCCCTCTCTACCAGGACTAGTCACCCCATTCCTGCTGCTAAAAAACATCCCCACACCATGATGCTGCCACCGCCATGCGTCACTGTAGAGATGGCATTAGCCAGGTGATGAGTGGTGCCTGGTTTCCTACAGATGTGACACTTGGTATTCAGGCCAGAAAGTTCAATTTTGGTTTCATCAGACCGGCGAATCTTGTTTCTCATGGGTTGAGAGTCCTCTAGGTGCCTTTTGGCAAATTCTAAGTGGGCTGTCATGTGCCTTTTACTAAGGAGTGGCTTCAGTCTGGCCACTCGACCATAAAGGCCTGATTTGTGGAGTGCTGATCATCTGAAAGGTTCTCCCATCTCCACAAGGATACGCTGGTGCTCTGTCAGAGTGACCCTCGGGTTCCTGCTCACCTTCCTGGCCAAGGCCCGCTTTCCCCGATTGCTCACTGTGGCCGCGTGGCCAGGTCTTGGAAGATTCTTGTTGGTTCCAAACTTTGATATTTAAGTTACGAATGATGGTGGCCATTGTGCTCTTTGGGACCTGTAAAGCTGCAGCAATTTTTCTGTCCCCTTCTCCAGATCTATGCCTTGACACAATCCTGTTTCTGAGGTCTTCAGATAATTCCTTTGACCCCATGGCTTGGAGTCTGCTCTGACATGTACTGTCAACTGTGCGACCTTTTATAGGCAGGTATTTGCAATCCCCAATCATGTCCAATCAATTGAATTTTCCACAGGTGGACTCCAGTTAAATTGTAGAAACATCTCAAGTAGTATCAGTGGAAACAAAATGCACCTCAGCTCATTTTTGGGTGTCGTATCAAAGGGTGTGCACACTTGTGTACGTATATTTAACATTTTGATTTTTAACAAATTAGCACACATGTCTAAGAATCTGCTTTCACTTTGGCATTATGGGCATTCTGTGTAGAATTTTGTGACAAAAAAATGAACTCGATCTATTGTAGAATAAGTCTGTAACGTAATAAAACCTGGAGAAAGTGAAAGGGGTGTGCAGACTTTCCGGCTTGACTGTACATGCATGCATTTTCAGTGATGAAACGTAAAAGACGAATTAAATAACCAGTTGAACCATCACATTCTTAAGCAAATTAAATAATCTTATACCGGTAACTTAAATACACAATACAAGTTAGATGTATTTAATCTAAATGCAGGTAAACGAGTGGTGTTGCTGTTATGTCACCAAATGAGTTGCATCTTACCCATCTGTGTTCTCGCTTCTTGAAGGCCGAGCTTGTGGCCGATTTTTTGTTTTGAAACAATCTGACTTGTAGTTCTTCATTCATTCGCTTCTTCCACGTAAGGGCAAGATATTGCTGCTGAGGCAAACACATCCAGCAGAGACATCCGATGACTGACTGGTCCACTCATTCTCCATTTTCTCCATACCGAGTACTCCTCCATTACTGCTCAGCTCATGCTCCCTCTTTCAGTACGGGCTTATAGCCAACGCTCCTCAACAGATCAGAGGTTTTGTACGAGTCCTCAGTAAAATGTGCAGAGGAGAGGAGAGACCACTTTGTAGGCGCCCGATCTGTGAATTTCTTGCAAAACGCATCCAAATCTTTGCAGTTTGAGCATTCTTGGGCCATGAATGCAGCATAAATCCACCTTCTGTCATGTTGCTACACCCGCCAGCAACACATCTTCGTGGCGTGGTGATAAATTAGCTCAAAATGGAGGACCGAAGTTGCAGTCAGCTCTGGTTTTAGCGTAGCGGAAATGACGATGAGACTGATGGCCTTCTTGCTGTGATGTCACGGATGTCAAAGTCATTCACTCAGACCGCTACCTATATGAATCACTTAATTGTAAAAATTGCTATATTAGATTTATTGTTAACGCTTAAGAATGGCATAGGAATAATTTTGAGCTTTCAAGGCATTTATAAACAAAAAGGCCATGGTTTTGCGTATCTCCTTTAAAGGTCCTAGGCAACGGTCGGAGGTGAAACATAGGATATCAACTTTATTGTCTAGAAGAACGACCCAAGAAGTGAAATCAATCTTCCGAGTGTCTAATTTGCACCCTAAAATTGAATAAAACAGTTAAAATATACTGTTTTGCCCAATTTCCGAAGGTTTATGTCTCACTTATGCACACTTTCACCGCCAGGGGACCGTCGTCATGACGTCATTCAAGCCAAACAGACCGGGAGCAGTTCTGTGTTTTACTTGTGAACCGAGCACACGTGTACGGACTTTGGTCGTGGGAGGTTGTGTAAAATGTCTGATAGCGATTTTGAAGCAGGAACTCTCCAAATTAAATATTGAGAGGTGAAACCATATATGTATGAACCTGTGGGTGTTGCGAAGCAATTGGTGAATGTGGCTCACTGGTTTGACCGTGCAGCCTCGGAATCGGACAGCGACTCTGATCGCGGTGACGCCGGACCTCAACAAGACTCGCGCCCAAACGATTTATCCTGGTAATTATGATAAATTCCTACTTTCGTCGTAATACGAAATAAGAGCCCTTTTGAAGAATAATTAAACCGCCCTCCCTAGTGGACTTCGGGAACGATTACTGGACAGCGCGCCGGTAGGCCACATTAGCCTGCCATCCGCGGCATTATACTATTTATAGCCGACTCTAAGCGAGGAAATATCCCTTTCTCTCATTTCCACAATGATTATACAGGATCCCTCAGGATTCTTGACCTGTCAATTGCAAGCAAAAGTAAAAATGTTTACGTCCAATCTTCTCCTTTTTGCTTGAGCGTTGCTGCTCCGTTTCTTCTTTGACTGCTTGATTTTGTTTCACGCGCACAATCCACTCTTCTCCTCTTTTGGAAAAAGCCAACCCACTCATTCTGCCTTTTCTCTCTCGGAAAAAGGTAAAAACTTCTTCCTGAACCGGTCCTGTTACAGTTCACTGTACAACAATAAGGCATGGTTTTTCTTTGGAAATTCCCGAGTGCACGTCTGCACTCAAGCTGAACGGCAAGGCAAGTAAACGGAAGTGGACTCAACTCAAGCGTTTTGTTTATCTTGAATGACGTCACACGCCGAGTGGTCACGAAAATCGCCGAACAGAAATTCGCCATGATCCGCGCTAACTTGTTTTAATTATTACTTTTTAAACAATACTTTTTGGGACCAGAAGAAAATTAGAGGATATTTTTTTTTAACATATAAAGTTTCAAATGTGCATAAATTGAAAACTGTTGCCTATGATCTTTAAACATCGATTTGATATCATGACAATGAATCGCAGTACAAATTTGACTATTGGTATCGATGACTTGAACAACTCTTGATCATCAAGCTGTGTAATATTTTTCCTAGCTGTAATTAGTCAGTAAATTTTTAATGTATAAAGCACGTTTAAAATGGTTTTCATTGACCAAAGTGCTGTATATAGGGTAGCTAGAAATCAGAAGTAAAATGCACAAATACACAAGACAAAAGAAAAGATGCATTAATAGCTGCAACAAAAATACACATTACACAAACAGAGATTGACAGACAAAGAGGCCAGAATACACAAACAACAAATGAACAACATTGAATAACACCCACTAGAAAAAGAACTAGGGAATGGGCAGCTAAGACGATGCAAAAGCCAGTGAGGAGAGGTGAGTTTTGAGTCTGGATTTAAAAGAGGAGATGGAGGGGTGACTCTAATGTCTGGGGGCAAACAGTTCCACAGACTTGGAATTACATTGTTTATCCAGCAGAGTGTACAATAGAGTAGGGCTGTGCGATATGGGAAAAAATGAATATCCCCGATACATTTTCTCCATTTCACGATATGCGATATATATCTCGATATATTTAAATCTCCTCTAAAGGACCCCATGAAATCTAACTTTTACTCTTTACTGTTTTCACTACAATCCCTGCAGATTAAATAACATTCTTGGTTAACTTTACAGGTGGTTTTCAACAACACATTTTAAATTTTCATGTTAGTGATTAATCACAATTGAATTGAAATAAGACTATTTTTATTCAACAAAGGTGTGGCACAAACTGCAAAAACAATCTTAAATTGCAACAAAGGGGCAGTACAATACAGAGCTGCTCAGAGCTCAAAGCAATAAAGTGCAAGCTCAACAGTGAGAAAGACATTTAGCCTAAATAAGAAAAGTGCTCATTCATTAAATTATTTAAAAAAAAATAGATCTCCAAGCTATTAACCTGACTACTGAGAACCACTGGAACATTCACAATAGAGAGAGAGAGAGAGAAGAGAGAGATCTGCAAGACATAATTTTTCTCTTTGCACACTTTTGAACTGAGTGTTTTCTGGCTCTGCCTCTCAGATGTGTATAATTCCGGTATTGCCTTCTCTGTAAAATGTCTGCGACCAGGCAACTCGTATTTGGGATCGAGTGTGTTTAGTAATTTTTGGAAGCCTGGTTTTTCCACTATACTAATCGGGATCATGTCTTCGGCAATGAAGTTAGTGATTGCATCCGTTATAGCTCTCCATCTCAGACTCGTTTTCTCATATGGGGTGGCTTTGGAGAACGAGGCCGCTATGGTCATTTGTTTAGCTCGTGGGGGGGGGTTAGCTTGTGGGCAAGTAGTTCAGAATTTAAGAGACTCTTCATACTGTACCGGGTGAGTTTTCAGGTGATGGAACATATTTGTCGTGCTGCTGCCTTTCGTGATGACAGGTTTTTTTGCACACTTTACAAACTGGCATTTGCTGTTCCATGTCCTCCTTGCGATATCCAAAAAATGCCAGATGACTGACCCCTTACTAGTTATTTTAGGAACCAATTCGTCCGCTTCCATTTTTAATTTGTCGCTGAAATTGACAGAGCTTACACGGTAGCCTATGCAACACCAGCAATTGCACGAACTGAGTCAGCGCTGTAAACCGGAACTAGGAAATCTTCCCGTCGGCAGTGTTGCCAGATACTGCTGACGTTTTCCAGCCCAAAATATGTCCAAAACGCACATAAACCGCCCAATTGGGCAGGAAACCGCCCAATCTGGCAACACAACCGAAACTAGAAAATCTTCCCGGAAGTTCCTTTCAGCACCGAGATGTTGCCCGGGATTGGTTGGCGAGTGCGTGATGTTATTGTTTTCTTTACTCTAGGCAGCCCCACGCGTTACTGCCTGAGGGACAGGGAGAAAACCACCGGAAAGTGTTTTAAACAAACACGAAACAAACGCAAGTTGGAAGATGACCATAAAATACTCGATAGTTACGATATAATAATTTTATGTATCTCGCACAGAATTTTTGGAGATATATCGAGTATATTCGATATATCGCACAGCCCTACGATAGAGGAACTGCATGTGGTTTCTTCCTTGGTGGAAGTAACGCAGCTCTATTGCCGTGACATGGGAAAGAGCTGTTGTGTGATTGGCTGTACAAATGGATTTAATTTAACAAGAAATCGGGGCTCTTTTTACAGGCTGCTGAAAGTTAAAGAAAAGAAGCAGATGGTGGTCGTACCAATGTTTAAGAAAAGCCCATTTGTTAACTGCTTTCATGTTTAATAAAAGGAATATTTCTAGTTAATGGGCTGTTTTACTCCAACCTTTGCGAATACGCTAAATTTGTTGGTTATTAAGGAAACGAAACAACAGCATTTTTATTTGAGTGAATCTAAGTTGACGAATCGGAAAATAAATGCTGCGTTTTTTAAAATATAAAATTATTTTTCCAAAAATATTGTGGAAAAATGGAATTATGAACCCGATATCAAATCGTGACTTGGGCGAATTGTTACATGCCTAGCTTGTGTTTTTTCATAAATTTGGGTTGCTTAGTTTGGGATTTTCCCATGTGAAAGATTTAGTACGAGAGCCCCGTGCACAGACTACTGTGTTCACAAACCAACAAACTGTGATAGTTGTGCAGTGTGAACAGTACAGTGAGGTGATTGAAAGGTGTTCGGTAATGTGTAGTAAAATTTGTCCTGGGTGCGTTTGGTATATCGTTTGACCTTTTTTGTGTTTTGTCAGGAATGTGTCACAAGAGCTGTCTGAGACAATCCTGACCATGGTGGCCAACTGTAGCAATGTGATGAACAAGGCTCGCCAGCCTCCACCAGGAGTCATGCCAAAGGGCCGGGCACCCAGCACGAGCAGTCTGGATGCTATTTCCCCGGTATGGTTTTGCTCGATCAGAATGTCAGCATTGTATTAGTGTCAGAATAATGTAATTTTTGCCGCGATGATGGCGGAGTGACCCCTGCACTGTGTAATTCAGGTGGACCCTCTCAGTGCGATGGGCTCTCTCAATCTGGGTGGCTCAGCCACTTCTCACACGCAGAACATGCAAGGCTTCCCCACGCCTCTGAGCTCGGCCTTCAGCAACCCTCAGTCCCCTGCCAAGGCCTTCCCCCCTCTGACCAACCCCAATCCCAGCACGGCCTTCGGCGGCATCAGCAGCCTCTCCTCGCAGCTCCAAGGTACGACTTGTTCATAGTGCCGGTTTTTAAATGATTCGAGTCACCATCTAATCTTTATACTTCAGAGTTCTGTATTAAATTAGATGCTTACCAGTAAAATGCAGTCACTGGAAAGAAATCTGGTTTTAGTCACCTTTTGTTTGCCGTGTCCTTTGTTTACTCAAAAGTGCATACTAGGTCAGTTTAAGCAGAAGTGTTTCTCACGCACGAGTGAAATATTGAGGTGGACAAACTCCCTTTTTAAATTTCAAAGCCAGTGCAAGGTGGAGGTCAGAAACCTTCAGACCTTAGATCCTGGGGTCATTTCCTCTTTTACATTTTACAAGTACTCCTGCTTATTTCTGTCTTAATTAACCACGTAGATGTTTTGCTCCGTCCTCCTCTGAGGATAAGTACAGCCCAAATTGATCCCCCCCCCCCCCCCCCCCCCCAACTTTCCTCCACAAACTCTGCAGTCATGTAGTAATTTTAGTCTAGATACACTAGACTGTTGCTGCTTGCTGTTTTTCTTCTTGTAGAAGGCATATTGGTGACCCTTCCCCAGATATTAAACTGCATATCACGGGTAAATTCAGGAGCAAGATCAATGTAATTCTCCTATTTTATATTAAACTTTATTTATTTATTTTTTTTTTACCTTGCGCAATACCAGAAAAATTCAGTTGAAATCAAGCCGTTTGATAGCCTAGTAAACTAGACCCACCCGCCTAGCGGCCAAAAATATTTTTGCCTAGCGAGTGGGTCTAGCCTCGGACCATATCAACAAAAACACCCCGGGCATCAAATCGTGCCCGCCAATCACAACGCAAGGTTTTTGTTTGGATTCTTTGGGCGGGCTTTTGCAGGAGTGACGACAAAGCTGCGCGACGCTAGAGAAAGCACAGCAGGAAAGATGGCTACGGCTAGTGAACAGCGTGCGTTTGACTCCGCTTTGGAATCAGTTTTAGAAGAATTAGACTTGGAGTTTTCGTTGAAACATGAGCAGGAAGAGGCTCTCCGCTCATGCCTTTTCAAGAAGGACGTTTTCGCTGTTTTGCCGACCGGCTATGGCAAAAGTCTGATCTACCAGCTGGCTCCGCTCGTAGCCAAAAGGATGGGGCTAGTTTGTGCAGTACGAAGAATTAATAAACAGCTTTGAAACATTACTTTTTGATTGTTTCTTATTTTCCCGTTATTTTAAATTTAAGGGAAATTATTTCACCAAACACCACTAAATAAAAACTCTCAAAAACAGTTTAAGCAAACCCTTGAAAAACACTTGAAAAAAATAAGTGTATGTTAAGTATGTGGTACAGACTCCAAACTTGTGGTCATTATCTCCAGACTTCTTAATATCTAGAACCTGTTTATTAATTAATACGCATTTTGAAAAAAATATTTATTTCAAGGTCTCCCCCACTGCTTTCTGTCGCTCTGACTACGTCACAGTCACTGTTGCGCTGATTGGTCAGAGCGTTGGCCTATACGCACAGAGACAGTTTGAAAGACAGCGGGTTGTCCCTACCCACCCCCGTCGGAAATGTCTACGGATCGAGGCTAGACTAAATATTCACATTTAGCCTGGCTTGCCAGGCTAGCCGTTTAAGGCAAATTGGCCCACCTCTGAAAAAACTTGGCATTTAGATTTCCCGGTAAATGTTGATGTGCGAGACGCCTCCTTCTGAATCCTACGTCAGCGCTGGTTTGTTTATGAGAAAACGACCTGGTGGTTTTCTGCAAATTTCTTCAACGTTATCGCGTAATTATTAAAATGGTTAACAGATGTATCGTAGGAGGGTGTACAGTAGCAACACCAATCTTGATGGGATTAGTACTCATCGTTTTCCAAAAGACCGGACAATGAGAGAGAAATGGGAGCGCTTGGTCTACACAGGCTGTGCACTGAAACCGTGCAAAGCTCGCGCAGCCTGCTGGCGCTTCCGCAGGTAACGTCACGAATCTGGCTCCAGACTCCCTTGGGATTTTTCCAGATGCTTTTTTTTTTTTTTTTTCTGCTGTAGACAGATGGCCTTGTGCAAAATTACCCTTCTGGATGAGTGTGTAAAGGGGCATACTTTCATATAAAAAAAAAAAAAAAACGAAATTGGTCCAGGATATGCACTTTAAACACTTCCTGAATTGCAAAACAAAAACTGATGCTTTAGAAGAGTGACTCAATGCTATACTTGGTCTGGACTGTAAAAACTGTGCATGCTACCCGGGAAAGCATTGTCGCAAGGAGAAAAGTCCTTGAGAAAAGCTTGGCCATGTGAATACAGTACCGTGGCCCTAAGCCAGGATGGTTAAGGTGCCAAACAAGACGTCAGTTCAGCTTGTGTCCGAATATCCTGTGTGTGGAGAACAGATTGCACACTGTGTTTAATTAAAAGGGAGGGGGGGGGGAATTTGCAGGGCAACGAGTTCAGTGTTTTTCCAAATGTTAAAAGTGCACAAACTAGAAAGTGGAGTTTTACAGGACGGTGGATCTAACAGCAGTTCACCCCATGAGACGAGCGAGCTATGGAGGTTGAGCTTCGGGTTGATGTCTGGCGATCTCTGAATACCTAATAATGTGATTAAAGTGGGACATTTTAACTACAGTACAGCAGCTTGCACAAGACCCCAGTACTGAAAAACTGGGTATATGAAAAGAAAATGAACTTTCATCTCGTTATCTCTAGCCGCTTTATCCTGTTCTACAGGGTAGGGCTGCACGATTATGGAAAAAATGATCACGATTATCTTGATCAGAATTGTAATCGCGATTATTAATCACGATTATTCTTGATGTTAGGGAAATCACTTAAATTTTATTTCACTATATTCAAACAAACAATATGAACAGCTTTCAGTGCAGAATGAAATTTAAAAGAGAGATTCTGATTTCCAAATGACAAATAAATGAAATTTATCCAAGAAATTACCAAAGGATGAAGGAACTGAAAACTCAATTGCAACAATTACATAGCATTATACTGAGGCCTACAAGTTTTTAGCTAGAAAGACCAGCCTATCAACATGCTCTGGCTTTAAACATGAGCGAAGGCAGGTCACAACATTGCCTCCAGTGATAGTCTGTTGTTCCGACATAGTTAACTTTTCTCTCTCACCTCAATCTGTTACCTACTCTCACGCTATCACCCCTTGAAGAAGAAACCGCTGCACTGAAGTTCTGCGCACTTGGCCAGATGCTGCTGACGTTTTCCAGCCCAAAATATGTTCAAAACCCGACAAAATGCACTTGAAACCGCTCAATCTGGCAACACTGCTGGCTGGCTTGCTTGCTTGCTTATTTAGGCGGAGTAATGAAACCTTGCATGCGTTGGTTCGCCCCCTAATGGTTTGGCGGAGTGCTGGTCAAAAAGTGCTTGATCAGATGTGCAGCAGAGCCCGCATTTTAAATGGAAATAAATCGCGATTTTCGATTAATTGTGCAGCCCTACTACAGGGTTGCAGGCAAGCTGGAGCCTATCCCAGCTGACTACGGGCGAAAGGCGGGGTACACCCTGGACAAGTCGCCAGGTCATCACAGGGCTGACACATAGACACAGACAACCATTCACACTCTCATTCACACCTACGGTCAATTTAGAGTCACCAGTTAACCTAACCTGCATGTCTTTGGACTGTGGGGGAAACCGGAGCACCCGGAGGAAACCCACGCGGACACGGGGAGAACATGCAAACTCCACACAGAAAGGCCCTCGCCGGCCACGGGGCTCGAACCCGGACCTTCTTGCTGTGAGGCGACAGCGCTAACCACTACACCACCGTGCCGCCAGAAAATGAACATAATCAGCAAATTGTCAGTATTGTTTCAGACTTGAACGCTATTTTGCGGGGCATTTGGGGCTATGCGATGGAAGGAAAAAAACATCTAGATTCTCCTCGATGTTTTTACGATTCATGATATGTTTCAGAATGTAACAAGTGTTGCCAGGCAAAACAAACCTCGCCCTGCAGTCTGGCCTATTCACCTTACAAGGTGAATCCGTGACCTTCAGTTTGACGTTTCAGGGTCACTCAAGGTCAACATTCATGGCGCTAAACGAAAGCCCAGATGGGACTACCTACAGTATACGAGGATAAGTCAAAAAGTTCTGAGACAAATTGAAGAAAATCTTTATGAAAATAACAAAGCCATTTCTCTACGTATCCTCCACTTAAGTCTAAAGACTTCTGGAAGCGGCGTTTCCATCGGAGAATTCCTTCTGTGTAGAATTCTGGGGGATGCCTTTCACACCTTTTTGAAATTCTAACATCTGTCTTAGAACTTTTTGACTTACCATCATATGTTGATAATGGTAATATTTCTCAATCATCAGCTGTCCGGTTATAGTCCTATGAAAATCCATGACCTTGAGTTTGACATTTCGGTCATTCAAGATCAAAGGTCATGGTGGCAACTGAAAGCCTAGATGGGACTTGTGTTGATAACGGTAAACATCTGTCTATCATTAACCATTTTCATGTTATGAGCCTCTGAAAACCCATGACCTTGAGTTTGACCTTTCAAGGTCACTCATGGTGCCAAATGAGACCCCATATATGACTTTCCAGGTCAATAATATTAAGTATCTGGTCTATCTTGAACTGTTTTACAGTTATAAGCCTCTGAAAATCTGTGACCCTGCATCTGACCTTTCAAGGTCATGGTGCCAAATGAAAGCCCATATGACTTTGTCAATATTAAGTATCTGTATCTTGAACCCGTTTCCCAGTTATGAGCCTCTGAAAACCCATGACCTTGATGCCTGACAGTTGACCCCCAACTGCTAAGAAAACTATATATGAGACCCCATCATGTAGCACATTAATGGAAGCAGAATTGAAAGACAAACATTTTGGATTTGGTTTGAAGTGAATATGAAGGAAATTACGGAGGAATTTTTTTTTATTTTTATTTTGGACCTTGACCGGATGACCCTCAAAATGTTGGAGGTTCTATTTGAGACCAATGCCCATCTATCCTGAAAGTTTCATGAAGATTTGTCAAGCCATTTTCCTGTAATGTTGCTAACAAAGAAACCCCACTGAAAACAATACCTCGCTGGCTGGTGGACTCTGTCCCAGGCGACGTAATCATGTGTAATTTAATAAACTGAGTTAGATATGCATTTTTTTAAAATAAGCTATTAAAGAAACTGAACACTGGGAGGGAAGAGGAAAATAAAATCTGTGCAAAATTGTACACTACCGTTCAAAAGTTTGGGGTCACTTTGAAATGTCCTTATTTTTGAAAGAAAAGCACTGTTCTTTTCAATGAAGATCACTTTAAACTAATCAGAAATCCACTCTATACATTGCTAATGTGCTAAATGACTATTCTAGCTGCAAATGTCTGGTTTTTGGTGCAATATCTCCATAGGTGTATAGAGGCCCATTTCCAGCAACTCTCACTCCAGTGTTCTAATGGTACAATGTGTTTGCTCATTGCCTCAGAAGGCTAATGGATGATTAGAAAAGCCTTGTACAATCATGTTAGCACAGCTGAAAACAGTTTAGCTCTTTAGAGAAGCTATAAAACTGACCTTCCTTTGAGCAGATTGAGTTTCTGGAGCATCACGTTTGTGGGGCCGATTAAATGCTCAAAATGGCCAGAAAAATGTCTCGACTATATTTTCTATTCATTTTACAACTTATGGTGGTAAATAAAAGTGTGACTTTTCATGGAAAACACAAAATTGTCTGGGTGACCCCAAACTTTTGAACGGTAGTGTATATTATGTCAGGCCCAGCTGTATGGAGGGACATCATGGGCCTGGCCCACCCAAGTGCAAGGCTGGCCTACCAACTCAAGGTGGGGGAGAGAGTCAGTCATTCATTTATTTATCTAGAGTGCCCTGCAAAAAGCTTCCTGGCCCACCCTGTTGGTGAAGGCTGGATCCGGCCCTATAATGCGTGCTAAAAATGAGGCAAAAAAAAATCTTTAACATTGATATCCTACCAGTTAGTTTGTAATTATTCTTAAAAAATCCACAATCTCAGAAATGCATACTGTGAAGTAATTCGTATCGAATTTGCACCATATTGCCCAGCCCTCCTGTTTTGGACTTTGAACTTGAACTATTCTATTGTGCAGATATTTTATAATTGGTGCTGTGATGTTTGTTTATGGTTGAGTTGGACCTTGGCCAAGGTTCTACAGGCTGTCACACCTGCCTCACACAGCCAACAAAAACAATGAATAGGTGCCAAGCTGTGTTGGGACCTTGGCTCTGCTCGGTGTATACGTCGCCCAGTGTTTCCCACAGACCAGGTAGCAATTTGTGGTGCTCCACTGTGCCGATGAGGGAATCGTGCATGGTGGTGTCGTGGCGGTCGGTGGAGTCGGTCATTGGGGTGTATGCAAAGTGTTTACAGCGGGCGGTGTTCAAACACACAGTATTTTTCTTCAGAGTCACCTGCTGGGACTATTTTAAAGCTACAAGAAGCATTTGAGATTATTCAGTTCAATCTAAATTCTTTTAAGTTCTTTAAGAGAAGACAGCTAAAAAAATTTTTACCAGAACCCTGCCTGGTTTCATTCCTCGACCCAACTTTACATTACAGGGCAGGCCATTAGTTTGCTGGGCTTGATGTTGGTGGAAAACCTGTCTTTTAAATTTATGAAAATTACTCACAAATTGAAGTTAAAGTTTAGTTTTTTGCCTTTTTGGTGGCAATCATTCTTTAGTTGACATTCAAGGAATAAATTGCAAAAAAAAGCTGGAGGTTTTTATTTTAAATATTGAACTCAACACTTACCTCAACCAATACTAAAATGAAATAAATAGTATAATGTAACAACAAAATAATAAAATAAAATATCAAAATTAGATGTAAGAAACCACTTAAAGTAACACCAAGGCAACTAACAATAATGAAAAAGCATTACCCTAATTGGTGCAACGCCTGCATTCCCTATCAGAATATTTAATTCTGCGTGGCTTCCTGAAAAAAAAAACACTCAAGTGCCCGATCGTAAGGGAAGTCATTGGGTTCGGGACCATTTATAGAGATTCGTAAGCAGGCTGCCAGGTGTTCCCCTTGGAGCCTATTCCTGAGGTCTGTTTTAATCTATGGATAAAAAGGTACATTTTCTTCATCAAAGCACTAAAAATTTCCATTACATCAAAAAAAAATACAAAGGAATACTGAATTTCTATGTGCTTACCCTGTTCATAGCTGAGAAATCCCGCTCGCAATTCTACTTCGCCAATAAAGCTAATAAAGATGTTTCTTAAAATATTCAGATTTTATGCTTCAGATAGCATCAACTAGGCATCCCCGCGAGTATAACATTTTATTTGGGCTAGTGGGAAATCCTTATTTATTGTGAATGTCAAGCCATTATTAATAACTTGCATGAATGCTGAAGCGGGATAAACGGGATAATGCGATAAGGCCGGTTCCTCACGTCAAGCTGCTACTGTATGCATCAAAATTGGTTTATAGCCTGACTCAGGGATGTCCGTTTCCTGTAAGCCAAGAAGGCTATGATAAAGCTCATCACGAGCACGACGGAGGCTACCTTTTAAAATAAGGGGTCGGAAGGCGAATCGGGAAGGCTGCGTTATTTTTAATTAGCCTAACAGGCCTACTTGCAGTCCGGGAATATGCGCAACGGCAGGCCTGTGTACACGCCTCTCCGTCTCTCTCTCTGTCTGTGTGTGGGTGTGCGCGCGTGAACGAGAAGAAAGAGCACTATGAATGAATGGAATGATACGCAACGGAATTTATTTATTTCAAAATCGTGAGTCTGGTTGTGTGGCGATAGGAATCCATTGTGTGGCGCTGCACCACACAATGGTCTACCGTATGTATGGGAAACCCTGTCGCCTATTGTCAAGATTATTGCAAAGCATGGTCTCTTGTATCACCTTTATGCTGCTGATTCCCAGCTTTTACGTGTCTCAAGACCGAATCTCAGGAAGATCTTCACACAGTCAAGATCAAAGTGGAGCAATGTGTCAACGATATGGATCTACAATGGACTAAAGCTCAATCAAGACAAGTCTGAGCTTCTCGTCATCAGTTCTAAGTTTCGCTCGATGCCAACTCTAGACTGTCTGAAAATTGTTAATGAGGTTATAAAACCTGTTCAGTGCATTCGTAACTTGGGGGTAATTTTTGCCAATACTCTATGAATGAACATGTTACTAAAGTCTGTAAATCTGCTCAGTATCATCTCAAACATCTGTAAGATTTGAAAATATCTCAATCTTAACTCCACTGAAATACTAGTACATGCTTTTGTAAGTTCTAAATTGGATAATTGTAATTCGCTACTTTATGGTTTGCCTGATTATCAACTTTGTAAGTTACAACTCGTACAGAACACTGCTGCTCGAATAGTTACTTTAATTCGAAAATATGATCACATTACTTCTACTTTACTAGCTCTACATTGGTTTCCTATTAACTCTAGAATTGTCTTTAAGATATTATTAGTATATAAGGGACTTAATGGTACTGCTCCACTTTATTGAACTGAGCTTTTACATTTTAGAAATTATTCGCGCTCCTTAAAGTACATATCCTGGACCAATTTCTTTTTTTTTTATATGAAAGTACACTACCGTTCAGAAGTTTGGGGTCACTTTGAAATGTCCTTATTTTTGAAAGAAAAGCACTGTTCTTTTCAATGAAGATCACTTTAAACTAATCAGAAATCCACTCTATACATTGCTAATGTGCTAAATGACTATTCTAGCTGCAAATGTCTGGTTTTTGGTGCAATATCTCCATAGGTGTATAGAGGCCCATTTCCAGCAACTCTCACTCCAGTGTTCTAATGGTACAATGTGTTTGCTCATTGCCTCAGAAGGCTAATGGATGATTAGAAAACCCTTGTACAATCATGTTAGCACAGCTGAAAACAGTTGAGCTCTTTAGAGAAGCTATAAAACTGACCTTCCTTTGAGCAGATTGAGTTTCTGGAGCATCACATTTTTGGGGTCGATTAAATGCTCAAAATGGCCAGAAAAATGTCTCGACTATATTTTCTATTCATTTTACAACTTATGGTGGTAAATAAAAGTGTGACTTTTCATGGAAAACACAAAATTGTCTGGGTGACCCCAAACTTTTGAACGGTAGTGTATGTCCCTTTACACACTTATCCAGAAGGGTAATTTTGCACAAGGCCGTCTGTCTGCAGCAGAAAAAAAATAAAATAAAACGCGTCTGGAAAAATCCCAAGTGAGTCTGGAGCCAGATTTGTGACGTCACCTGCGGAAGCGCCAGCAGGCTGCGCAAACTTGCACGGTTTCAGTGCACAGCCTGTGTAGACCAAGTTTAGCAGCGAGCGATTTTGCATTGAAATATGGAATTGTCACCTGAGCGCAATGTTGCTTCACCTTTGGATGAAGAATATAATGAGATGTCAGAATTGGACTTCATCTGTTTGGATTTGATGAAGATTCAAGTAGTGAAGATGACTGAGACGACACCGTGGATGTAAATAATAGGGTCATTCTACAAAAACGTGCCATTTTCCATTCTGAATATCAGATTTTCAAAGTATTATTTTTATTGTGTTTAAGGACTTATTTGGTTTAAGTAGACCCTTACCTGTCAAAAATGTCGTGCCATTTCAGGCTATCTTATTTATTAATTTATTTCCCTAAAATAATCAACATGCACATGTTTTGTCAATCGTGTTACCAACACCAACTTGTATTAAATAAGTATTTGAAGTGACACTTCAGAATAAATCTGGTATATTATGAAAAATGTATCATCCCTGTTTACATTGAGTGTTTAGAAATGAAAATAACAAGGAGTACATTTGTTTTATATGGATGGATATGCTCAAATGCATATCAGCCAAGCCACTGTATGTTAGTTTTTAGGAAAAAATCATGAAAAAAGTAATACGTTTAAAATCATATCCTATATACTCGAGGGTATTGTTATATTTTACTTAACATTTAAAATAGGTTATTTACATTTGCCTTTTTTCTATTTATTATATATATATGGAGAGAGTATGCTAAAAGTAACGCAATTGACAAATAGAATACGTGCTCAGGAGACGTGTTTGTTTTAGACTGTATGTAAGTGGATTTGGCATAGAAAATTATGGAAATGAACACTGACACTTAATACATGTAAAACAGTTATTTTATTAACATTAGTGGCTCTCCAAAGTAATTACAACGACAAATGACATACCCAAACATGGATTTTATGAATGGGGAAATGTTGATTTTATCAGACATGTAAAATACAAATGCCTATTAAATCACCTTTCTTTTTTACATTAGGTTATTTCATATTTTGACATGTATTTGAATGATTTTGAAGAAGACGGTACTATCTCAGGTCTATACACATCGGTATTAATTTGCTATATACATATTATAATAAGCTTACAAACATTTAGGGACAAAACGTGCTGTTCTTAATACAAATAAGATTAATAACTATGTATTGTATAAATAATTCTGGTTTGGGGACACAATAAGCATGGGGACATGGCAGGGAAAGGGTTAATAGTAATAGGTTTGACGAAATATGCTTTTGCGAGCCATTAGTAGCTATGTGGTTCACACCATGACGCCACATGGTGTGCATTCTAGACGTGCTAAAATGATTGTTTATATGTACATTTTAATTTAAAGTGTTTTAACTTTTTAAAACGCATTATGGTAACGCATTTTGACACACTATGACCGTCCCCTTCAGTCAAACTAAACACAACTCAATAAAAATTCATTAAAAGAGAGGAACACTTGCTTCTCTGTTTGGCAGCTTCCTGATAAAAGGCAGATAATGTCACATCCTTAAAATTATGTCACTTCTGGGATAGTGCATTGTCCCTGGGGGCGTGTTTATCCAAAGTAACGCATTTGACGTAACACACAGGGACAGTACTAAAATGTTTTTTCAATATTCCAAAAAGGTCAAGAAAAAACAAAAAACAAAAGCTTCATATGTAAACTAACAATTGAGGCTTTTCATACATTTTTTTTTTCAGATAATTTGATTTTATCCTCTCTAAAAGCCTGTTGCAATATAAGAAATGTTACCGAGGGACAGCCATTTTTACCATATTTAACAGATGTACAGTACAAAATCTTTAAAATAAAAAAAAAAATCAGTGTATGAACATTTAAAATGAAGATTTGTTTACCATATCATACCAACTACATTTTTAAATATTTTGTTGTTAATACAGCTTATATGGGTAGATTGTGTGAGGGACACAAAATGGCACGTTTTCGTAGAATGGCCCAATACGGTCGTTTTCTCATAAACCAGCGCTGACGTAGGATTCAGAAGGAGGCGTCCTGCACGTGACGTCACGAAAATCAATGTTTGCCGGGAAATCCAAATGCCAAGTTTTTTCAGAAGCGGACCAATTCGCCTCAAATGGCTTGATTTCAACTGAATTTTTCTGGTATTGCGCAAGGTAAAAAAAAAATTGCGCAAAATGTAACGGATATTTGACCAAAGTTTAATATAAAATAGGAGAATTACATTGATCTTGCTCCTGAATTTACCCGTGATATGCATTTTAAGAGCAGCATCAATGAATTATTTGCAAGTGCCTAGATCACACACGAAAACACATGGCGACCGTGCTTTCTCTATTGCTGGTCCAAAGTTATAGAACCAACTGCTGCTTAAAGGAACAGTCCACCGTATTTCCATAATGAAATATGCTCTTATCTGAATTGAGACGAGCTGCTCCGTACCTGTCCGAGCTTTGCGCGACCTCCCAGTCAGTCAGACGCGCTGTCACTCCTGTTAGCAATGTAGCTAGGCTCAGTATGGCCAATGGTATTTTTTGGGGCTGTAGTTAGATGCGACCAAACTCTTCCGCGTTTTTCCTGTTTACATAGGTTTATATGAGCAGTGATATGAAACAAGTTCAGTTACACAAATTGAACCGTGGCGATTGTCTATGCTATGGAAAGTCCGCACTATAATGACAGGCGTACTAACACCTTCTGCGCGCTTCAGCAGCGCATTGATATCTGAGCTCCGTATCAATGCGCTGTCGAAGCGCGCAGAAGGTGTTAGTACGCCTGTCATTATATTGCGGACTTTCCATAGCATAGAAAATCGCTACGTTTCAATTTGTGTAACTGAACTTGTTTCATATCACTGCTCATATAAACCTATGTAAACAGGAAAAACGCGGAAGAGTTTGGTCGCATCTAACTACAGCCCCAAAAAATACCATTGGCCATACTGAGCCTAGCTACATTGCTAACAGGAGTGACAGCGCGTCTGACTGACTGGGAGGTCGCGCAAAGCTCGGAGAGGTACGGAGCAGCTCGTCTCAATTCAGATAAGAGCATATTTCATTATGGAAATACGGTGGACTGTTCCTTTAAGCTTCGGCAAATTGAGAGTGTAAATAGTTTTAAGAGCTTTGAAGACTCACCTTTTTGAATTGGCGTATAATCCTACATTTTTAATTCCTATTGTGTCTTATGTAAGTTTGTTTTTAATAGATAGCTTTTAGTTTAGACGTTATAGAGTTGTTTTTTTTCAATAGTTTATTTGTAAGAATTATTTTAGTATTAAGCGCTTAGAACAATTAGTGATTTAGCGCTATATAAATGAACTTATTAAGCAAAATCCACAAAGGATCAGTTTCCAATCAGTACTTACTCTGTTAACTGCTTGCTGTGGTTCTGCTTCATGTTCATACTGAATACTGGTCTTCAAAGCATGTTCACAGTCCACACTTTCAGACAGGAATAATTTTAATTTTTCTTTGAGCTATATATGCCTAAGGTGCATTTTCTTTTACCCTGTCCACACTAGGGATTTTGTACCAATACGAAACTACTTTCGTACCGCAACACCTGTCCACACTAGCAACTATACCGGTACCGTAGCGGTATAACTGTATCGATACGAAACCCACAAATGTATGGGTTTCGTACCGGTACAGTATCGGTACTGTAGCGCTTCGCTGTAGTGCGGACAGATGAAGCGGTTCTGTATCGATACAAATATAATGCGCGAGCGCAATGAACCATTCCTATGTCTTCCGGGTTATTCATGCAATACAATACGCACGTGCTTTCCAGCTGTAAATAAAACGTCAAATTGGCTCAAAACGACCGTGGAGCTACATGGAGCAGAGAAAGGGGGAGGGAGGGGGAAAGAGGGAGGAAGAGGGGAAAGGGGAGGGGAAGAGGGGGGAGAACTGCCTCGCGCGTTTTATACGATTCGGCTGAATAAATGGCCACCAGAAATAGACTGTACATTGACAAGAAAAAGCACACACGCGTTGTTTCATCCGCCATATTCTCGGAAGGAAGTTACTCGGTAACCACGGAAACATTTCGCGCACATGCATTTCAACTACCGTGAAAGAAAACCACAAACATCAAATCAAATCAAGTTTATTTGTATAGCGCTTTTAACAATAAACATTGTCGCAAAGCAGCTTTACAGAATTTGAACGACTTAAAACATGAGCTAATTTTATCCCTAATTTATCCCCAATGAGCAAGCCTGTGGCGACGGTGGCAAGGAAAAACTCCCTCAGACGACATGAGGAAGAAACCTCGAGAGGAACCAGACTCAAAAGGGAACCCATCCTCATTTGGGCAACAACAGACAGCCTGACTATAATATTAACAGTTTTAACAGGTATAACCCTCAACTGTCCTCATGGGGCCGTCCTTCACAGGAGCGGTGCAATAAAACTCCGACCAGACACAGAGCACCAGGATGGATCAAGCAGGTCTGAGGAGCAGAAGAGGCCAGCATCTCAATCCCAGGATCAACATAAACAAACATTTCTCGCTAGTGTGGACAGATGCACTAAACTGTACCGGTGTACTTTGTATCGATACAGTTATACCACTTTCGTACCGGTATAAGTGTGAACACAGCATTAATACGGCATCAACACGAAGATCTGTTTTGATAAGTCGATACTGGAAGTTGGCGCAATTCATAAATGTTTTTCCTGAGTGTTTATCCATGCAGCAGAATGAACAATCTTTTGCATTGTGCATGGTGACTGTTGTATTGATTAACTGATCAGACATGAAAATGTATTCAAGGTCGTAGCTTGTTTGCTTGTGTCTAACTGGGGGTTGTGTGTTTGGGCAGGTCCGTTGAGTTCAGGCAGCTTAAGCGGGATTGGTTCAGGCTTGGGCATGCCAGCAGTGAGCAGCGACCCTTTTGGCCCACGGAAGATTAGCACACCAGGGCTGAACCCGTCCACCTTCCAGCATTGTAGGTTGAAGATCTGTAAGTGGTGGTGGGACTGAGTGAGCCTGGAGCCTTAACTGTGTTTCCTCAAAAATCTAAAATCCCACATTGACTGACTCCATGATGTGCATTCACTTATGAGTTTTAAATTGTTCTCTGGTTGAACATCAAAATCAGACCTGTTCTAAGAGGAAACGCGGATCAGTCTACATTACTGCGGCATTTTTCTTAGCAACCAGCTTGGGTTGAAGACCAAAACTGAATTTTTAAAAAAATTTTTCCTTTGAAATTTACACAAACAAGCTGTTTGCCAGGGATTGGTTGTTTATTTGCATATTTATAACTTGCAAAAAGTCTAAAAATTGTTTTTAATTTTTTTTTTTTTGTGCGTGCGTGCACGCGCTGCTAGCTGACCTCTCTCAGGTGTGGCCCGAGGCAAACCAGCACTTTAGTAAGGAGATTGATGATGAGGCTAACAGTTATTTCCAGCGAATTTACAACCACCCCCCTCACCCCACCATGTCTGTGGATGAGGTAAGGCAGCATGCTGCGTCTTCTCACCAAGAGTTTCTTTTGCAATGTGTAACAGCAGCAGAGCTTCACACGCTCGTTTCATCAGGACATGTAAAAACATGGATCAAACAAGGTGTGACCTTGATGTATAATAAAATCTTCCTCATACCTGTCCCTCTCTCAGGTGCTGGAGATGCTGCAAAGGTTTAAGGACTCGAACATCAAGCGGGAACGGGAGGTGTTTAACTGCATGCTTCGTAACCTTTTCGAGGAGTACCGTTTCTTCCCTCAATACCCAGACAAAGAGCTGCACATCACTGCCTGCCTGTTCGGGGGCATCATCGAAAAGGGCCTGGTTACTTACATGGCCCTTGGCCTTGCGTTACGATACGTCCTGGAAGCTTTGCGCAAACCCTACAGCTCCAAAATGTATTACTTCGGCATCGCTGCGTTGGATCGGTTTAAGAACAGGTAACCTTTTGTGTCCCCACCACCACTCAAATCTGTTTATTTCGATAATTTACAGCACCGTTGCTATAGACCCCTTCGCATGTTTGTAAACAAACCGACCGTTGCCAGGATGCGTGCGCAGCCTGGACCCAGAAACAATGGCGCTGCCCATAGACCGGCATTATGAGCTGTCAGATTATGCCAAACAATTGTCGTTACAAGATCGAGAACGCTACATAAATAAGTTAACTCTAACAAGTGGACATCGCCTACCGGATCCGCATTTAATTAAAGAGTGGACGGACGATGTTAGTAAGTTCCCTGGTATACAATGGGCAGATATATAGTCTACTTGTACCTTATTGACAAGACTTCAGTGTACACCCACGAAAAACTTAGTGCCTACAAGTCTTTAGACGCATATGATTGTGCGGGCATGTACAACTTGATTAACAATGGGACATTCATATTCATTTTGTTTTAATCAAATTATGCCAGTGATGTGATGGCAATGTGGCTTTAGCTACAACAGCAAATACCAACACTAAACAGCAATTTGCAGGAGGTGATGGCGAGAGGCAGAGATAGGGCTGGGCGATATGAGAAAAAAATTATATCACGATATATTTTTTTCAAAATTTTCGATAACGATATATATATCACGATATAAATCAAATCACCATTTTTGTATTTTCTTTAATTTTCTGCTCAAAATATGAACATTACAAATTAGTAGTTCCTTCCTAATTAACAAAAATAGCTTAACAAGCCTTCAAGTTTCACAGAACCAAAACAAACTGGATGCACATTCTTTTGTTCTTTTTGTTCAAATGAATAAACTGAAAAATAAAAACTATATACCATTGTTAATCATTTGTGCAAATTCTAGCAGCTTTCAAATAAACATAAGACATATTGACGTGTAAACCTTATGCTGCAAGGAGAAAAAAAGTGCAATCCTTTACGTCAGTGTGTTTAAGGTTTTGTGTAACACTTTGTTGTATGTCCGATTTTAAATATCCAAAATACCTCCACACAACCGAAGATCTCTGGCCCTTCTTTTCAACGATGTCCTCCAGGGCAGTGCTCTGACTTTCCTGTTCAGAACTCCGGCCAGTCGGCTTCTCGCTCATTTTTATAATCGCTTTGTTTCACGCTTTGTTGGAGAAATGCCGCGCTCCTGCAAACTTCACCACAGCCATGCTGTGCGTTGCTGCTACACGTGTGTGTGTTTGTGTGCGCGCGCAACCTAACTTGACGTGGCTCTCTTCCAACTGATTGGTTACGTGCGGTACTGTTTAGTTATGATTGGCTATTCGCGTGTCTGTCAAAACTTCGGATGAAGTAATTTTATTGAAGGCGTAGGCATATCGTACGTGTCTAATTTCTAATCGTAGAGATTTTATATCGTGAATAACATCGTAATCGTAAAATCGCCCAGCCCTAGGCAGAGACCAGAAATGAAACTGAACCTTTCCATCCTTGCTTTAAAATTGTGATTTTCGGCATACACAAATAATGATGGTACAAAATCTGGACTGCTTGAGTCAAGCGAGACCTCTCCTACAAACAAAATTACATGCAAAGCTAAGTTAACATGCTAACAATATTCATTACATTGTGTAACTATGACCCAGCTAATCAGACAAACGTAACCAAAGTATTTTGCTACATCAATAAACGAAGACTAGAAAGAATAAAAAAGAAAGATTTAATAAATGGCCTGATCTTGCTTGTGATGAAGTGGGCGCTGCAAACCTGCGCATTTTTGATGGTGCTTTCATCCCAGTCTACACGTTTGATGGCTTGTAGCCATAGACGTCGGTGTTTTTTTTTTTTTTTTTTTTTTTTTTTTTTTGGAATGGGTGAGATCCTGCTGGAATTCTGAACATTTTAACCCCATCACTGCTACGATTCTGACACCCGAAAACACAACAGCTAGGCATCGCTGAGTCTTTTTTGGGTCCAGGCTGTGCGCTCAATTTCCGCTTACGTATGAATGACGTTTACTGCGAAGGGGTCTATTGAGTTTTCGACTCTCCTCCCCCTCCAGTTTTCAATCCCTGTGTCTGAAATCGCTCCGTATTCACCTATATAGGGCACTATGTAGCGAGGATGGCATTTTGTAGTGCTGTCCGAAACGATGGTGAGGATTATTTACACCCTATATAGTATAGTGCACTCAAAGTATCCCATGATGCATCACGAAAAGTAGTGTACAACGATGGTCACTAACCAAAGCAATATATCCCATCATGCATTGCGGTCGCACTGAAAGAAATCAAATTAAAAGTCTCAAATGTGATTTAACCCTTTGGTGACTGACCCCTTGAAAATGGTTCCTCCAGGAACGATGACGTTTCAGTTGTCAAGACAACGGAAAAACTAAAATACAAAAACAGAAAGATACGTCACAATGCTCTTGTGCACAAAACAAAATGCTCTTGTATTTTAGTTTTTCCGTTGTCTTGACAACTGAAATGTTTAAAAACGTTTAATGGTTCCTGGAGGAACCATTTTCAAGGGGTCAGTCACCAAAGGGTTAATAAAAGGCAGCGGCAAAGAAGAAAGTATTCAGCCTTGATTTAAAGGAACTGAAAGCTGCAGGTATTTTGTATTGATTAATGTAGGAAAGTACGCTCCGTATAATACAGGGATGAGTTTCCCACTTTTTCTGAGTAAAAAACGAGCTTTTTATATTATGCCAAATACGTTGAGAATTTTTTTTTAATTAATTGAGGGGGGTTGGGGGATGTTCCTTCATGCTGTTCAAACTTTATTAATTCCAACGATGTTTACACGTTATTTGTAAGTCGCCATCTTTAGTCTCGTTTAATCTCGTTGAATGTGATGTAAAATTCGTGTTATCTACGTTGTTGTTGGTCAAAACATCGATGCCGAGACCATAATAGCCAATCAAAACAGTTTTTACAAAGACACCCACATCGCTTTCTTTTATCAAAACTTCTACATGTTCGTGAGCCGCATATCAAAAATACGTTCCTCTAATCGGCGTTTTTTCCTCAAGATGCTGAATACTATTGACAAGCGAGATGAAGCGAAGGTACGTGAAATTGATGCTGGTATAAAAAAAACAAGTTTAGCAAAGCAAGAGGGGAGTGTGAGAGAGCAGAAGAGAGCCAGGTTAGAGCATGTGAAAACACAGGAGGCGCTGGCTAATGAAAGACAAAGGGAAAAAAAAGAGGACTGATGAGCTTTTGGCTTTGGCCAAGAAGCTGAAGTCATGCACTACGTTCAGACTGCAACCTGAAACGACCCATATCCGATTTGTTGTGAAATTCTTTTTTTTTTTTTTTTTTTTTGTTAGGCTGTTCACATTACCAATTATATGAGACTTGTATGCGATCTCCAATATGAACGGAAAACGACCCAAAAGTGTCCTGCATGCGCAAATTGACACGTAATAAGCACATCTACGGAATACGTAAACAAAAAAAAAGCGCACTCTTCATGTTTGCAAGTAAAGCATGGAGATGAGGCGAGACCTGGCGATGTGGTTTTTGTGGCGGCGGCGGAACTCTCACAATAATCTGATGAATGTGGGCAGCAGACTAATGAGACCGAAGGTGTCAAATTACTGGAAATTTCCAGAACAATCTTATAATCTTGTAATACAGGATGGTTTAACATCCAGGTCCCTACCAAATCCACCATTAGCTTGATCAATTCTATAAAAGTCTATTTAAATTCTGAAAACTGTACAAATGTTTTCCACCAAAGAGGCGGGATTAGCCAACGCAGAATAGTGACGTTTGTCTCTTGTTGATGACGTGTAGGTGGCATGAATGCGACCTGTCCGGTCAGACTGCAGTCGCATGTGAAAATAACGGATATGCATCGGAATTAGGACCACGTATCCAAGCGGCCTGGGTCGCATGTGAAAAAATCGGATCTGTGTCGTTCTGATTGTCAATAACAAATCGGATACAGGTCGCATATGGGCAAAAAAATCGGATATGGGTCGTTTCAGGGTGCAGTGTGAACGTAGTCTAAATGATCAAATGAACATTTTGTTTCAAAAATAACTGGGAACTGTAAATAACTTAACTGTAAATAGACATTTTCCTTTTGAAGGAAACATCCAAGTGATGTAGACAATAAGAGAGACAGCCCCCATAAAATATGCATTTGTTTGATTCAGTACATTGAATATATGATAATGTGAATTATAGCGGACAGTGTTTAACTGTAACTTTTAAAGTTTAAATAGACATTGTGAAGAAATCATATGCAATTAATGTGGACATTAGGAAAAGGTCAGTTTCCATAAGATATATAAATGGTTTTTATTTAATTCAATATATTGAATATATGAAAATTTTAATTAATGGAACTGTAAATAACTATGAATTTTAATGGAAATTTTTTAGAAAAACAAGTGATGTTGACGATGAGTAATAACCAGTCCCCTTAAAATGTAGATATTATTTTGAATTAATGCAATACACATTGATACATATTGTTGTATATAATAGTGTTTTTATTTCAATAAGTATTAAAATAGGCGGGGGGGCGTCGTGGCTCAGGTGGATAAGGCGCCATGCCATAAATCCGGGGACCCGGGTTCGACTCCGGCCCGAGGTCATTTCTCGATCCCTCCCTGTCTCTCCCTCCTCTGTTCATTTCCTGTCTCTACACTGTCCTATCCAATAATAAAGGTGAAAAAAGCCCAAAAAAAATCTTTAAAAAAAAAAGTATTAAAATAGGCATCAGGTGTTTTAATTACCGTATTTTCCAGACTATACGTCGCTCCGGAGTTTAAGTCGCATCAGCCAAAAAATGCATTATGAAGACGAAAAAAACATATATACGTCGCACCGGACTATAAGTCGCACTTTTTTGAAGGGTTATTCTATCCATAGAATCTGTGATTGTATCTGATAAGCGGCGCGTGGTTACTGCGCGACTGCATTGTTTATTTAATAAACGAACAGCTGAGCAGTGATAACGCGCCCTTTGCCCTGTCAGTAGCCTAGTCTGATTATTTTAAATATCTATTACTATCTTTAATACTATCACTATCGTTATTACTAATAGCCTATATTATTATTATAACTAATATTAGTAGCCTATTACTGATGCGTTAATCAGTTTGCTTTTAGAATATTTTTACCGGTAGGGCTTATTATCGCCCCATGGCTCTTTCATCTGTGTTATTAAAGCTGTAGTCATCATCGAGGAGAGTCATTCTTCATTTTTGTCGAATTTTATTTCATCAAATCAGAGGTCAAGTAGGCTATAGGTATATCATCTCCAAAGACAGGTACGGTAGTAAAAACAACCGTCTAGTGAAAAAAAACAACAACAACCACCGCTTTTAAATCCCCTACTTAAATCCTTAAAATGAGTCATTTAACTCATGTCTTGTGTGATCTGATCTCCAATGGTGAAATAAACCAGTTGTGATGAGTACAGTCTGTTATTTTAGAAGATAAATGTAATATATAATTTAATATATAGACTAATAAAAATTAATATTTTATAATATATCACGAAATATTACTGTCTGTAACTGTCACTAAAGCGTTTTCTAAGATCATAATGTCTGATATTATTATTATTATTATTATTATTTTACACACACAATAAGCGCATGTGCGTAAAGTTATAGGAAACCATCCCCCGCCTTTTTTTTTTTTGAGTCGCCGGACCCACCCACCTCCTGCGTTCTGGGACCTCCCACTTCACAAATTAAGCACTGCCTAAAATCACTACATAACTTATTTAAATAACTATAGGCCTATCATTAATAATAAAACACAGGTCAATCAAGTTTATCAAGCTGATGATTTCACTCCAAATCAGCAAATCCATTGAATTCCTCATCCTCGGTGTCGCTTCTGAACAACTCTGCCTCTAGCGGCAGATGAAGCGCCGTTTCCTCTTCTTCTGCGTGGCTGTCGTCAGACTCCGCATCAGCTCCAGTTATTCCGCGGTGAAAAAAAAAAAAAAAAACATATATACGTCGCACCGGAGTATAAGTCGCATGGCCAGCCGAACCATGAAAAAAAGTGCGACTTATAGTCCGAAAAATACGGTAACTACAGCTCAGATTGCAGGAAATGGGGTATGTAAGGTCTCATTTTGAAAAAAAAAATTCCCGCGGGGGTCCCCCCCCCCCCAGACTCCTCTCATTACAGATTTTCTGCTTTTTTCATCAGGACCCACTCTCATCCCTGATAATATGGATTTATCACAAAAACACGTGCATGTATTTTATTTTGAAAACCCACCAGCCGACTGATCGGCACGTTTTAATTGCGCGACGGTAATGACGTAAATACCAGCGTGACGGATTAGTGTCCGAAGTGGGAGGGGGTTTAAACAAATGAGCTCACTGTATAGTTTTCTTTATAGTAATTCCCTATATAGGGAGTAGTGAGCGATTTCGGACACAGTGAATGAACAGCAGCTCTGACGAGTGTCGCTGCAGATCAAAAGGTTTATATTAATGCACTTTTTCCAAATGCGTTATCCTTTCTATATTAACACCCCATATAAATGTGGGATGATTATGGTGAACGTGTAATTATGGTGAAATTATTCCCAGGATAGAAGAGGAAGTGAACACTTTGGGAAGTGTGTTTTGGGTTTAAATTACCTCCGCAGGCTGGATTACAGCAATCCATTTGTTAAATATTTTTCCGTAACAGCATGCCTTCATGTTGTGCTTTGCAGCATGTTCTAATATTTGTTTGGAAAAATAGCACTGCATGAGGTTCGTTCAGGACTTGATTGCTCACTTTTCTTTTGTAGATTGAAGGACTATCCACAGTATTGTCAGCACTTGGCCTCCATCAGCCATTTCCTTCAGTTTCCTCACCATTTGCAGGAGGTAAACGGGTTTGTTTAACTCGATTGTCAGATTTCTCTGAGGAATAATTTGAATTACTTGTCACCAGTGTGCATGTACTTGTTAATTCCTGTGTGTTCATCATCTGTGTAGTATATCGAGTATGGCCAGCAGTCTCGCGACCCACCAGTGAAGATGCAGGGCTCCATTACTACACCAGGCAGCCTGGCTCTAGCCCAGGCCCAGGCCCAATCCCAGCCTCCTAAAGCCCCTCAACCCGGCCAAGCCAGCACCCTAGTGACGACGACAACGACCACCACCACCGTCGCCAAAACCTCCACCATCACCAGGCCCACTGCAGTAGGTTTTAAGAAGGATATGCCAGTGAGTAGACTTCATTGGGATGTGCGCATTCAAGAATAAGGCCCGACGACATGTATACGGATGTTTTTGAAAACATGGCTTCAAAAATATTCCCATCCACATGAGCACAACGACATGATTGTAGAACACTCACATGGGCTTGCCATGGTGTATGTATTGAACAGCAGAGAAGGGGGAAATTCTGAAAATACATTCCCAAACGTTTGTTCGTTCATCATTCCAGTGTTTCCCAACCTTTCTTGAGCCATGGCACATATTTTGCATTTGAAAAATCCCATGGCACACCACCAAACAAAAATATCACAAAAGTGTGTATATATAAAATGAAATATAATGATAATCTAGTCTCAATTTACTCACAATTTCCTTAGTGGGAAACCTGGGCCTGTTTAGTTGAACACAAAGCTGATATACTCGTAGGAATTGAAGAAAGACACACACGAAGATCTTCAACAGCTCTGAGTCACTCTCCTTTTTTTAGTTTTTATAGCAGTCATGCTTGAAAAGCCCAGCTCGCATAGATAGTTTGTGGAAAATCACCTTTTTTGCTTTCTTCTGACCTCTACTTATACTAGGGCCTTCATCTGGGTCAGAATTTTCTCCAGGGCCCAGTTTGGATTGTGTACTTTTTCTTTTCAAATATTTATCTATTGCTATCACCGCTGTCACACCCGAAGCATTACTAATTCTATTGTTTGAATGGCAACAGGTAGATACACAGGTTAATTGGCTACCTACTGCCGTCTATTGGAAGAGTATTTAATTGTTCTGCCCGTCACTATACATCGCTGGCATAGACGAACGAAGACAAATTATTTGCAGTAAATAAATAATTTTCAGAACAATTACAAATAAAATAAAATAAACTTGACTTAAGTGAAATTGGATAATGTCCCACGGTACACCTGATCTCTCACGGCACACTAATGTGCCGCGGCACAGTGGTTGGGAATCACTGCATCATTCAACCACTTCATCCTGGTCAGGGTTACAGTTCGTGAAAAGAGCTCAGGCTAAAAAAAAAAAAGCAACCAAGGCTTCCTGTGTATGGACTGATGAGGTGGGACTAGTGCGTCAGGTTACTCTTGGGTCTTATCTAAATTCTCTGTTGTGGTGCACTTTGTATTGGTGGATTCAGGAGCAGTGCAGCTCGTATTGCGTTCTGATGACTCCAAGGGTGCAAACGCATTATCGGAGCACCTAGCATATTCATAGCTGCAGTGGGTCTGTGCAAGTTGACATTGTGAGGACAGCTTTTTTTTTTTTCCTCAACAGTGAAAAGTTTCATGGTCCGTAACACACACACACACACACACAGAGAAACTACGTTTTTAGAAATATCCGTATACGTGTGGACGCAGCTCAAACGAATGGATTTGTTCATTCGGAGCTTTCTTTTCTGGGTGTGAATCAGAAGAGGGAAAACGGTCCAGTCCCAAAGTCTCCCCTAAATTGTGGTGACGGAAGACCTGTTACGAGAAAGAAAGTTGTTAGAAGTAAAACGCGTTTGCTTTTGCTCCGCAGCCTTCAATCAACACCACGAACATCGACACACTACTGGTGGCTACAGACCAAACGGAAAGGATCGTGGAGCCTCCAGAGAACATTCAGGAGAAGATCGCTTTCATTTTCAACAACCTCTCTCAGTCAAACATGACTCAAAAGGTAGACTTATCTACTGATTTTTTTTTTTTCATGTTCTCTTCCTTATGCTTTTTAAATGCAAATTGGGGTGTGTCTGCATGTAGGTTGAAGAGCTGAAGGAGACTGTGAAGGAAGAGTTTATGCCCTGGGTGTCTCAGTACCTCGTGATGAAGCGTGTCAGCATCGAGCCAAACTTTCATAGCCTTTACTCCAACTTCCTCGACACGCTGAAGAATTCAGAGTTTGTTAAAATGGTTCTGAATGAAACCTACAGGAACATTAAGGTAATCAGAAGGCCACCATTTGGTCATTTGAATAGGTTTTAAGATAAAGCTACTTAAAAGGTACTGTTGCGCTTTGTTTAGGTCCTCCTGACCTCTGACAAGGCAGCTGCTAATTTCTCTGATCGATCCCTGCTGAAGAACTTGGGCCACTGGCTTGGCATGATCACCCTGGCTAAAAACAAACCCATTCTTTATACTGTGAGTTCTTTGAGTTTGTAAAATCCCCACTGCAGTGTACATCTACTGGGAAAAATTGTTGCATGGCTCATCAGTAACCTTGATGCTGTGTTGCTGTGTAGGATTTGGAGTTGAAATCTCTGTTACTGGAGGCTTATGTGAAAGGTCAACAAGAGCTGCTATATGTGGTCCCGTTCGTGGCTAAAGTCCTCGAATCCAGTCTGCGTAGTGTGGTATTCATCTCTCAATCCCCATTTATGTAGATTTTTGTGTGTTCTGTAGATCTGTCTGGTGGAAGAGGACGCTGTTTTAAGGAATTAAACACTCGAGGGCATATCACACCACCCTAACTCAGTTGTTTTCCTGTAATCACGCAAACTTTGATTTTTATTCCTCTTATACCACAGCAATTTGCCAATGATAAGTTATTAATAAATAAATTTCTCGAGTTACAGCGCGTGTGCTATATGCTCACATGCACGTTACAGGAGATAAAGTACAAGAAAATATAATTAGCCTGTCTTACTCCTGGGTTAAACGCCACGAACCCAAGCAATAAGTTTTGCTCACTTGCATTTGGCCCGGCCCATGCAAAGCATGGTGCCTGACCCAGGTTTATAATATATAAATATAAATACCGATACTTGCCGTAAGTATATATTGTATACAAACTTGTATCTAACTAATGCTGTAATAGTAAAGAAAATGAATTGAATATGCTGTAATATAAACATTCTACGGGCAGCGATATGCCTCCCTGAATAGATGCGTTTTCAGGACATGTTTAAAAGCACTTAAATTTAAATGGCGCAATTTTTTTTTCCTCTTTTTAATCAACTTGTAGTCAAATGTAATGTTAGAGTCTCCACAAGACAGGTTAGTTTCAGTTATAGGTATACAGCGGGTATAGAATCGTTCCCTCACGAGCTTCTCTCTTTTTCTTTAAGTTAAAGGAACAGTCCACCGTACTTCCATAATGAAATATGTTGTTCTCTGAATTGAGACGAGCTGCTCCGTACCTCTCCGAGCTTTGCGCGACCTCCCAGTCAGTCAGACGTGCTGTCACTCCTGTTAGCAATGTAGCTAGGCTCAGTATGGCCAATGGTATTTTTTGGGGCTGTAGTTAGATGCACTCAGGAGTGAAGGTATCAATGCGCTGTCGAAGCGCGCAGAAGGTGTTAGTACGCCTGTCATTATAGTGCGGACTTTCCATAGCATAGAAAATCGCCACGTTTCAATTTGTGTAACTGAACTTGTTTCATATCACTGGTCATATAAACCTATGTAAACAGGAAAAACGTGGAAGAGTTTGGTCGCATCTAACTACAGCCCCAAAAAATACCATTGGCCATACTGAGCCTAGCTACATTGCTAACAGAAGTGACAGCGCGTCTGACTGACTGGGAGGTCGCGCAAAGCTCGGAGAGGTACGGATCAGCTCGTCTCAATTCAGATAAGAGCATATTTCATTATGGAAGTACGGTGGACTGTTCCTTTAAGCCAAAAAAAAACCCTCTCCACACCTTGTCATGTTGGAGAATCTGGGAAGTGTAAAAGTCCTGTCTCCTAAAAGCCTTCCCCATAATGTAAAACCTGCTTAGCTGCTACGAAGCACTGAAACTGGAGACTCCTACTAAACGTATCGAGTCGACATTACTTTACAGAACGCCTGGCCAGATCAATACCAAACCAGGTTTGAGAATTCAACAGCGCTGTGGTGGTTAAATACAATAAATCCGAAACTAGCTACAGGGGGTTTTGGGGTGTTGTTTTTTTCCTCTTTCTTCAGACAGCTTGCTAAACCCAAACTCTCCTGGTTTTATTTTAAGGTTTTCAGACCACAGAACCCTTGGACCATGGCCATCATGAACGTATTGGCCGAGCTACACCAGGAGCACGATCTGAAGGTCTGCGAAACCATTGAACAGATGTACCTGAGCGTTTATACTTGATTGAAAATTCAGTCTAAAATCTAATGGCTCTCATTCCACAGCTAAACCTGAAGTTTGAGATCGAAGTACTATGTAAGAACCTGTCCCTGGACATTAATGACCTGAAACCTGGAAACCTGCTGAAGGACAAAGAGAAGCTGAAAAACCTGGAGGAGCAGCTGTCTGCACCAAAGAAGGAAACGAAGCCACCTGAAGAAATGCTGCCGGTAGTCACTTCAGGTACAAAGCACAATGTCTGTTCTAGGCAACGGTCGGAGGTGAAACGTAGAATATCAACTTTGTCTAGAAGAACGACCCAAAAAGCGAATTCAATCTTCCTGGTGTTTAATTTGCACCCTAAAATTGAATAAAACGGTGAAAATATACTGTTTTGCCCAATTTCCGAAGGTTTGTTTACATCTCACTTATGCGCACTATCACCGCCAGGGGACCGTCGTCGTGACGTCATTCAACCCAAACAGACCGGAAGCAGTTTTGTTTTTATTTGCGAACCGAGCACACGTGTACGGACTTTGGTCATGAGAGGTTGTGTAAAATGTCTGATAGCGATTTTGAAGCAGGAACTCTTCAAATTAAATATCAAGAGGTGAAATCATATATGTATGACCCTATGGCTGTTGCGAAGCAATCGGTGAATGTGGCTCACTGGTTTGACCTAGTCTGGCTAACGCGACTTCAAAGCTCTGCGAGCATTTGGTCTGGCAATGATATTAAGCCCAACCGTTTCCCAAAGTGCGTCGTTGACCCGCCTCCCTGAAATGCCTCAGTTTGCTACTGGTCGAAGCCAGAAAAGGCTGTGACGAAGCTTAAACCAATCACATCACTCTTTCCTCTGACGTATGCGACGCGACGGGGCTAACTGGTAGATTAAACTCTTACCGAAGCCGGTCGGGAGCAAGGCGAAAACGTCCTTCCTTTCAGTAAATACCTCCAGGGCTGCTCTTTGCTCCGTTTTCAATGAGAACTTGCTCCATGTTCGTAATGTTTCTAGTGAATGAAGCGCTTCCGGCATAGATTCTGTAAACGATCTATGGCTTCCGGTCGCAGTTCTACTACGTCACTGCCTTGAACACGCCTCTACCCAGGGCCGTTGGAGATGCTCAAAGTTGATTGGCTCACGATTTTTCGGGAGCTTGGAAGAGCTGTAGATAGCTTGCCTGGCCAGACTAAGCTTGCAACAGGCCCTCGTGTTGCGTCACGCTTAGGATGGGCGGGCCCAGGCTAGGTTTGACCGTGCAGCCTCGGAATCGGACAGCGACTCGGCCGACTCTGATCGCGGTGACCCAGGACCTCAATAAGACTCGCGCCCAAACGATTTATCCTAGTAGTTATGATAAATTCCTACTTTCGTCGTAATACTAAATAAGAGCCGTTGTGAAGAATAATTAAACTGCCCTCCCTAGTGGATTTCGGGAACGATTACTGGACAGTGCGCCGGTAGGCCACATTAGCCTGCCATCCGCAGCATTATACTATTTACAGCCTACTCTAAGCGAGGAAATATCCCTTTGTCTCATTTCCACAATGATTGTACAGGATCCCTCAGGATTCTTGACTTGTCAATTGCAAGCAAAAGTAAAAATGTTTACCTCCAATCTTCTCCTTTTTGCTTGAGCGTTGCTGCTCTGTTTCTTCTTTGACTGCTTGATTTTGTTTCACGCGCACAATCCACTCTCTCCGCCTCGTCTCCTCTTCCGGAAAAAGCCGACCCTCTCGCCCCGCCTCTTCTCTCTCGGAAAAAGGTAAAAACTTCTTCCTGAACCGGTCCTGTTACAGTTCACTGCACAACAATAAGACGTGGGTTATTTTGGAAATTCCCGAACGCACGTCTGCACTCAAGCCGAACGGCAATGTAAGTAAACAGAAGTGGACTCGACTCAAGCGGTTTGTTTGGCTTAAATGACATCACACGCCGAGCGATCACGAAAATAGCCGAACAGAAATTCGCCGCGATCCGCGCTAACTTATTTTAATTATTACTTATTAACAATACTACTTGGGACCAGAAGAAAATTACGGAGTTTTTTTTTAAACATATAAAGTTTCAAATGTGCATAAAGTTAAAACCGTCGCTTATGAGCTTTAAACCGGATACTGTGGAAATACCTTCATGTGGTGTTGTGAGTTTAGTTATCTGGTTTTCAAGTCTTGACCTTGGTTGATGACTGACTTGGTGAGAACACGCCGAGTCTGATTTTAGTTTGTTGATAGCTTTGATTTGTTTTCCCGTTCTCTGCTCCAGTCTCCTTGCTTGTCATCTTTTAACTTTCTTCTTCCTTCACAGCTGCTCCTTCAGCTCCTGCTGCTGCAGCGACCACCACCACCACTGGGCCGCCCACACCACAGTTCAGCTACCATGACATCAATGTATATGCACTAGCAGGCCTGGCCCCTCACATTAACATCAATAGCAATGTAAGTTTAGTCCCCTTATAGATCATTTATTGCTAAAGATTCTGCTTATCACGCCAGGACTGAGTCGGTGCCGTTTTATTTTCCTGAGCAGATCCCGCTGCTGCAGGCACATCCCCAGTTGAAGCAGTGTGTGAGGCAGGCAATCGAGCGTGCGGTACAGGAGCTCGTTCACCCCGTAGTGGACCGCTCCATCAAGATCGCCATGACGACGTGTGAGCAGATCGTCAGGAAGGACTTTGCTCTCGACTCTGAGGAATCGCACATGCGCGTTGCTGCGCACCACATGATGCGAAATTTAACTGCTGGAATGGCGATGATCACCTGCAGAGAGCCGCTTATTAATAACATCACCGCCAACCTGAAAAACACCTTTGCTGCTGCCCTCAGGGTACACTCATTTCTTGTTCGACACGCATCACACACTTGATTTTACACTAGTGAGGTGTTTTTTTTTTTACCCTTCTTTTTCCGAAGCTCTAACTGACATTGTTGTACAGACTCCCACACCCCAGCAGAGAGAAATGATGGAGGAGGCGGCTAACCGCATTGCTCAGGATAACTGCGAGTTGGCCTGCTGCTTCATTCAAAAGACTGCTGTGGAGAAAGCTGGACCAGAGATGGATAAAAGATTGGCCACTGTAAGACGACGACTTTAAAATGGGGTTTTAATCACCACTCGTTTTGATCAACTCCGTGCTCCAGACATGTAACCTGTGCTGCTTGTGTGTTTGCTGTAGGAGTTTGAGCTGAGAAAACATGCTCGCCAGGAAGGCCGGCGCTACTGCGACCCCATGGTGCTCACTTACCAAGCAGAGCGCATGCCAGAGCAGATCCGCCTTAAGGTGTGCCTTACCCTCTAATTACAGAATCGTTTCTTAGATATTTATTTGCAGGGTGACTGATCGTATTTGTCAAAACCGTCCTCTTTTCTGCAGGTGGGTGGTGTGGACCCTAAGCAGCTGGCTGTTTATGAGGAGTTTGCCCGCAATGTGCCAGGCTTCCTGCCTAGCAATGATCTTTCGCAGCCCACTGGATTTCTGGCCCAGCCGATGAAGGTGCGTACAGAATCGGCTGCTGTTTCGGTGTCTGTTTTTGGATAAAACTGTGCACATTTGAGTTTCAACACTCAAGACTACGGAATTTTTGTTTTCCCAGTGACCTAAATTTGTCAGCAATCTGAATAAATTTCATAGTTCAATACTGTGAATTATTATAATGCTCCTATTATATTTACAGTGGTTCTTGAATGTTTGAGCTATTTAGAATTTGTCATTTCTGCATAAATGACCTGAAAATATCAGATTTTCACAAGTCTTAAAAGTAGATGAAGAAAACTGCATTAGGTACTTGGCAAAATGATCCAGTATTGTATAGGGCGTCAAAGAGTTATTGCTCATCAGGCTGGAAAAGGTTACAAAACCCATTTCTACGGGATTTGGACTCCACCAATCCACAGACAGATGGAGGAAATTCAAAATCAATGTTAACCTCTCCAGAAGTGTTTGTGTGTTTTTTTTGTTTTTGTTTTGTTTTTTCCACAATCTTTTATTTAGTTTTCATAGTTATCAATATAAGACAATCTTGTCAATAGTATTGGAAAAAACCAACCCAAAAGACAATCACAAAAGATATAAACAAACAAAAACTGAGCCTGTGTGAGATTGTATTAATAAATGTTACTTACATCTGATTAATCATGTCTTCCCTTATGTCAACCATTTCCCACATCTTTTTATATAAACATCATCTTTCATTTTCAACTTGTGTGAGATGCTCCATCACCAATATATCATCTATGATTGTCATCCACTGTTTATAACTTGGAGTGTCAGACTTGAGCCAGTTCTTAGTAATAGTCTTCTTCCCAGCCACCAAAAGAATCCTGACCAAATATTGGTCACTTTCATGCACCGTGCCCTCCAACACTACGTTCAGACTGCAACCTGAAACGACCCATATCCGATTTGTTGTGAAATCCGGTTTTTTTCTTAGGCTGTTCACATTACCAATTATATGAGACTTGTATGCGATCTCCAATATGAACGGAAAACGACCCAAAAGTGTCCCGCATGCGCAAATTGACACGTAATAAGCACATCTACGTAATACGTAAACAAAAAAAAAGCACACTCTTCATGTTTGCAAGTAAAGCATGGAGATGAGGCGAGACCTGGCGATTGTGGTTTTTGTGGCGGCGGCGGAACTCGCACAATAATCTGATGAATGTGGGCAGCAGACTAATGAGACCGAAGGTGTCAAACAGGGTCTCCGCGGATCCTTAAAAAGTCTTAAGTCTTATTTTTAATATGTGTTTTTTAAGGTCTTAAAAAGCATTATTTCGCTATTTTTTGAGCTATGGTATTAAATTTCACATGGGAGGTATTAAATTTCATCCGGGTAGCCTACGGTAAATGAAAAAAAAAACATATGTCTGGATTTTTTTTTCCGCGCTAACGTTATTTATTCAACCAGCGTCGTTTGTTATCAAGATGCTGAACAAGTAGCACAAGAGCCGTTGTGTGTCTAGCACTAGTTCTAATAGCGCAGGAACCACGCCACTGGGGGCAGTGTGTTCTTTTATCCATGTAGTAGACAGTGATGGGAATAACGGCGTTAGAAATTAACGGCGTTACTTTTTTTTAGTAACGAGTAATCTAACTAATTACTTTTTACATCGTTATAACGCCGTTCCCGTTACTTACAATAAAATGCTCTGCGTTACTTTATTAAAGCTGTTCTCATCTGGCACGCTGCTCGCTCAGCCTTTCTTTCCTCTGCTTTCGTGTGGGGCGGGGAGACACGAGACAACGGCACAGTAAGCCAATCAGAGTAGATTTGGACAACATACGTAGGTAGGCCACGCCTACTGCACTACTGCGCGCTCTTTCAATCGGAAGACCCAGCGATGGCGAGCGGTCAGCCCAGCACTGCGCTTTCACACTGGAAATACAGCCAGGACTTTTCATTACTTGAAATAAAAGGCAAGAGTGTTTACGTGCAATGCACATTATGTCGAGGAACAAAGCGTTTGTCCTCGTCAGTGGCCAGTAATTAGTAACAATTTTAATAACTACAGAAATATATTACATTTGATAGATGTCTTATCTCACATTGTCCCACAAAAATATTAATATAGTGTAGATAACATTTACTAATTGGTTCTGTTAAGTGTCCATTTCAGTCATTAAACATATTTAACATTCACTTTTATTATGATTACACTAATTGAATTTGATTTTTTTTTGAGGGGGAACAAAATGTAACGGAATAATTACTTTCTCTGGTAATTAGTTACTTTTATGACAAAGTAACTCCGTTACTAACTCAGTTACTTTTTGGGAAAAGTAACTAGTAACTATAACTAATTACTTTTTGAAAGTAACGTGCCCAACACTGGTAGTAGAACCATTGAGAGTAGAGCAGACGAGGAAGAAGTGGTTGAACTTGAACATGAACGGAGATGGGGAAGTGTAAGTTTAGTAACAAGTGGCTTGAGGAGCCAAAATACAAAAGTTGGCTAACAACAGCAACTTCAGAATATGAAGCGAGATGTAAGGTATGTCGGAAAGACATCAAGTTAACAACAATGGGCTGTAAAGCCCTTGACGCTCACTCGAAAGGGGAAAAGCATATGCGCTATGCTGCTAGTCGGGCAACAACAGTCCCCAGAGGCAGTTCGATCAGTAGTCAAACTTCCTTGCTTCCTCACTGTTTGTTCATGGCAGTACCCTACTATTAAAATATTGAGAAAGCAGTTAATGTTCTGTTTTGTTAACTGAAGATCAATTTGTTTCCTCACTGTTTGTTTACAGCAGTACCCTACTATTAAAATATCGAGAAGGCAGCTAATGTTCTGTTTTGTAAACTGAAGATGCACATTTTTTATAAAAAAAAAAAATGCTTTGAACTTAACCTAGAGTGTGCTTTTTTTTTTTTTTTTACTGTACGTATTTGTTCCGCGGTAGTGGTCTTATTTTTTATACTCAGTGGTCTTAAAATGGTCTTAAGTATTATTTTTGCTGGTCAGAAATGTGCAGAGACCCTGGTCAAATTACTGGAAATTTCCAGAACAATCTTATCTTGTAATACAGGATGGTTTAGCATCCAGGTCCCTACCAAATCCACCATTAGCTTGATCAATTCTATAAAAGTCTATTTAAATTCTGAAAACTGTACAAATGTTGTTTTCCACCAAAGAGGCGGGATTAGCCAACGCAGAATAGTGACGTTTGTCTCTTGTTGATGACGTGTAGGTCGCATGAATGCGACCTGTCCGGTCAGACTGCAGTCGCATGTGAAAATAACAGATATGCATCGGAATTAGGACCACATATCCAAGCGGCCTGGGTCGCATGTGAAAAAAATCGGATCTGTGTCGTTCAGATTGTCAATAACAAATCGGATACAGGTCGCATATGGGCAAAAAAATCGGATATGGGTCGTTTCAGGGTGCAGTGTGAACGTAGTCCAAATGACCCAGGTACAAAACAAGACAGGATTTAGGTATCGTATATCCCAAAACATCACAGAGAACTGAGTGAATATTCCCCTAGAAGGGTTGTATTTTTGTGCAATTCCAAAAAATGTGTGTATGATCTGGATCCATGTGGTTGCATAATCTCCAGCATGGCTGTTGAACATTTATCTGTTTACTTCTAATTTTAGGTGTAATAAAGTACCGAATTAGATTCTTCCAACTGAATTCCCTCCATTTCAAAGATTGTGTTGTAATTTGATGTGTTTTCCACATATCATACCATATCCCCTCTGGAATCTCCTCACCCAGCTCTCTTTCCCATTTGACTTTAACATATGTTGAATCTGTTCTAGAAGCCATCAAACATTCATACAGGACTGCCACAGCCTTTGGAATAGCTTGGCTACAAGCTTGTACAAGTAGCTTTATGATGGGATGTATTTTATCCTCAGTTGTTAAAATACTTTTGATATAATAATCCCTCATTTGTAGAGATCTAAATAAGTCCTGATTCGTTAGATTATGTGTATTCTTAGAAGTGTTTGCGTTTACGTTGGCCTGAGTCCACCATCAGGAGAACTCTGAAGAACAGTAGTTTGCCAGGAGAAAGCCACTAGTTCCCCAAAAGAACTATTGGAAACGTTTAATGGGCTGATGAGACCAAAATAGAACTTTTTGGTTTAAATAAGAAGCATGTTTGGAGAAAGGAAAACGCTGCATTCCAGTATACGACCCTTATCTCCTATATGAAACACTGTGGTGGTAGTATCATGGTTTGGGCCCATTTTGCTGCGTCTGGGCCAGGACGGCTTGCTGTCCTTGATGTAATGATGAATTCTGAGTTGTTCCAGAGAATTCAAAAAGAAAAATTCAAGATGCGTCCTTGAACTGAACCTCAAGAGAAGCGGGGTCGTACAGCAAGACAAAGACCCGAAGCACACAAGTTGTTCGACCAAAGAATAGTTGAAGAAAATGCGTTTTTCAATGGCCAAGTCAAAGTCCTGACCTTAAAGGGGCTGGCTCACCCTTCCTGGAATCTTTTGTCCCAAGAAACGAGTCACCATTTTCCTTGCAAGTGATATTCCAAAAAGAGTCGGCAACAATTCCATGACGTCCTAGGCCAGAGATCTTTAATTGTAACATGAAAATGAAGATATTTTCTCAAAGTATGGATTTTAAATTTTTTCAACCGTTGCACTGTTTGGGTGGGATTTTTTTTTTTTTGTCCCCGCCCCCAATATGGTGGCGGTTCCATTGTAATGAACCCAAGGCAAATGCTAAGGAAAGAAAAGGCATATTTAGTTCAGAGATTCCATGTCTTGATGAAGGAAAAGTTTGAGATTAGCTTTCAAAGGGATGACTAACGGTGACTTTGCAGGGTTTTTTTTTAAACTGCACTGAGCTAGCAGGTAAGGGTCATGTGCTTTCAAATAAAAAAAAATGAGTTGGATTCTGGGAAGGTTGAGCCGGCCCCTTTAATTCAGTGGGAATGTGTCCAGTTCGTGTGCGGAAACCTACTAAACATTCCAGAGTTAAAGCCAATTGAGGATGGTTTCAACTTAGTAATTTATTGTGGAAAATGACAGTCTATTTTAGGGCTTTTAGGAGCCTGGTGTTTTGGATAATATGCAGAAATTATAAAAAAGGAAAAAAAAAAGAATGGGTTCACAAATTTTCAAGCACCACTGTACGGATTTCGGTGAAATACTCATTGGAATGTTGCCTTCTTCTAGTTTTAGTCGTAGTTCCTCATGTTGCAAAAATACCAGCAGGATATTAAATAAGCACTTGTGCATTCACTTTCATGTGCGCACAAGCATTTGCGCATCGATTCTGAAAGATGTGCTGTACAAATTGTTGCTTAATATCTTGGATCAGTAATTAAGGTTTAAACAGATTGCAGCGTAGCTTTAAATCCTCACGTTTCTTGTGTATTAGCAGCAGCAGGCATGGCCTACAGATGACATGGCTCACATCTACGATAAGTGCATCTCTGACCTGGAACAGCACCTGCATGCTATCCCTCCAGCTTTGGCCATGAACCCACAAGCCCAGGCCTTGCGCAGCCTGCTTGAAGCTGTGGTGATGGCACGTAATTCCCGTGATGCCATCACTGCACTGGGCCTGCTGCAGAAAGTGAGTTGAAGTTCAGAGTCTAAAGATGAGGATTTGGCCGCATTGCAGGATTTCAATTTTTGTCTCCCTTTTCCTTGCTTGCTTTCTCTCGTCAGGCTGTTGAGGGTCTGTTGGACGCGACCAGTGGTGCAGATGCTGAACTGCTGCTGAGCTACAGAGAGTGCCACCTGCTGGTGCTGAAGGCACTGCAGGACAGCAGAGCCTACGGGCCACAGTGGTGCAACAAGCAAATCACCAGGTTGGTTAGAAACACGAGCATCAGAATAAGATCTTAAGGCTGTCAGGAATTAAGCTTGTAAGGGGAAACGATGAAATAACTATCATTCCCCCCCCTTCCCTTTGCACACAGTGTAGGTGCAATCCCATTCCTGCCACACCCCAATTAGTTTCTTGTTTTGGGAAACTTTACACCCCCCCCAGTTTTTCTTATATTTGCACTCTCAGCTAAACAAATTCCTTAAAGCAGAGATGCAGAACCTTTTTTTTAAAATAAATTTCTGAGTGGATAGTATCTTCATCCTTGACTCTTGCATGCTGCATAAATGGGAATAAAAAAATATATATTTTTGAGAGTTAAAATCGACGGCAAAGTTGGCATTGGAGCTGCCCCGCTGAGCCAGCCAGCCCTGAGCGTGTGATGTTACAGCAGGAACCGGTTTTAAAGCCAAGGCCTTTGACAGCTGCAGACCAAAGTCATATAAATAAAAGTTTATGGTGAAAGTAAGAAATACCGTTACGGACTTGCTCAACTCAGACTGATTTGACTTCATTAATTGTGGGTTGACTCTCATTAAAACAGGATGGGTGTTATGCAACATGCATGTACATGCATGCATTTTCATTGATAAAACATTAAAGGCTAATTAAATAATCAGATGAACTGAGAATCGCATTCTGAAGCAAATTAAATAATCTTATACCGGTAACTTAAACATACAATACAAGTTACATGGATTAATCTAAATGCGTGTAAACCAGGTTTTTTTTTTTTTATGTTTTTAAATCCAAATAATAGTTGGAGCTTACCCGTCTGTGTTCTCGCTTCTCGAAGACCGATCTTGTGGCCGATTGTTTTTGAAATAATCTGACTTTCAGTTTGTTTAGTTCTCCGTTCATTCGCTTCTTCCACGTAAGGGCAAGATATTGCTGCTGAGGAAAGCATATCCAGTGGAGAAATCAGATGGCTGGGCCACTCATTCTCCATTTTCTCCATACTGAGTACTCCGCCATTACTGCTCAGCTCAGGCAGTTACTAAAACTCGGGACTGGACGGAACGTCACTGGTTTTAGCAACAACTGCAGGGAGGTCACTGCCCGAGTGATAATGTGTCCCGTTCCGTCCCGGGTTTTAGCAACCCTCGGCTCACACTGCAGGAGGACTGGTGCAACTGAACTTGCTTTCCTTTTTAAAAAAAATAAGTACTTGTTTTGTTGGTACTGCACCCTCTTTCAATACAGGCTTGTAGCCAACGCTCCTCAACAGATCAGAGGTCTCGAACGAGTCTTCAGTAAAATGTGCAGAGCAGAAGAGAGACCACTTCGTAGGTGCCCAGTGTGTCCAAATCTTTGCAGTTTGAACATTCTTGGGCCATGAATGCAACATAAATCCACCTTCTGTCGTGTTGCTGCACCGGCCAGCAACACATCTACGTGGCATGGCGATAAATTAGCTCAAAATGGAGGATCAGAGTTGCAGTCAGCTCTGTGTTTTTAGTATAGCCGAAATGGTGAGACTGATAACCTTCCTGTGGTGACGTCACAGATGTCAAGGTCATTCACTCAGACCGCAACCGATACGAGTCACTTAAATCATAAAAATTACTATGTTAAATTTATTGTTAACACTTAAAACTATTCCTGTGCCATTCTTGAGGTCTCAAGGCATTTATAAACGAAAGTGAGGCCATGGTTCTGTGTTTCTGCTTGAAGATTTAACTTGTTTACTCGTGCACACACTACTAGATTGTTTAGAATGAATAAATAAATAATATGGCAGGCTTAATCAACTTCACCTGGCCAAAAACTTGACTACAGTCCACTTGCATGTGACGTCACAGCCGATCCAGATTGTAAACAGACGCCATCTTGTCGGTCAAACGCCATATTTCCGCCATCGCAATTTACCGACACTGACTTTCGTTGTTTTTCGCCCAAATCTGCAAATATTACCATGCCACAATGCCAGAGAGTTGTATGGCATATAAATGCCACAACAGGAGAGGTCAGAAATCGGGAAGAAAGTTTCATAGGCTGCCACGGGACCCTGACAGGCGTGCAAAATGGATTGCTGCTATCAGGTATACCATATATACAGTAATAGTGATAGACTACTGATACTTGATCTAACTGATAATATAAAATATTCAACCATAATCGGCTGGTCAGTGCTATACTAGATACTACTGATATATCTAGTATCAGTACTAGTAATACTTAAGTGACTTACCCGTCCAATGAGGATTGTTATTTTCTTGTTTACAAGATGCCACATCTTAGGGGGGCTGACAAATCCTGAATTTCTGTAAAGATAACTGTCCAGAGATTTATAAGCACGCAGTGCTTCACCACTGAACAGCGAGGGAAAGTTAATGAGGTAATTATACACGTCTGGGTATTCCACCTCTGGCAGTTCAATATCCACTGACACGGTCGTGAAAACTCCGTCCGGTAAGCCATAAGGGTCACTAATCTGTAGGTCGTTTATTTTAGACATATATCTAGTTATCTGTTCATTAGGAAAATGAGCCGTGTAGTCCGTCGGTTGAAATTGATCCGTTTTGTACACGAGTGCAACAATTTTCAGCTGTGTTGTTGACCGACAAGATGGCGGCTGTTTACATTCCAGCCGGGATTCGGTCACGTGACTGCAAGAGCTCCATAGGGTGAAGTTGTGCCGATTCTGAAACGGGTCTCGTTTGGTTTGTGCTCTTAAATGCAACAGGTGCTTGATTGAGTGTCGTGATGAGTACAAGTACAACGTGGAAGCAGTGGAGCTTTTGATCAGAAACCACCTAGTCAACATGCAGCAGTATGACCTGCACCTTGCACAGGTAAGGTTCATTTATGCACGTCCCTGTTTTTCTGCACCCTGGCTCTTAGAATCTGTCCCGAGTGATTTGGCTGTAATTTTTTTTTTAATGAAGCTGGTATTTGTCCTCCATCAGAAGCGGTGTGTGTGTTATATCTTTGGATGTCTTGCTTCTCTTTCCAGTCGATGGAGAACGGTCTGCACTACATGGCGGTGGCGTTCGCGATGCAGCTGGTGAAGTTGCTGTTGGTGGATGAGCGCAGCGTGAGCCACATCACAGAAGCGGACCTGTTCCACACCATCGAGACTCTGATGAGGACCTGCGCACACTCCAGAGCGAATGCACCAGAAGGGTTAGAACGCACACATTTCTATCTAGGGATGCGTACCTAAACCCACGTTCAGGTCCGGATTCGCATCCAGAGGTTTAGGTTCAGGTCCGAACCTAATAAGTCCGGACCTGAACCCATGGCATAGTTGAATAATGTTATAACAGCATAACGCGAGCAACTTGGCAAATGTCTTGCAATGTTAGAAGTACCTCCAGCAGTGTGGATAATGCTCTCACAAAGTTTACACTTTGCCTGGTTCTGTGGGAGTTTTGTTACATGGTCCCATACCTTGCTGCTAGTACGCCGCGGCATTGTGTAAACCAGGGAGGTCAAACAAACATGACCCCGTCTGCTGCCGAGAAAACACAAAAGACCTCTAAATGTCCAATATGGCGCCCACTGGCAGCCACGTGGTGTTTAGCCAATCACATCGCTAGCTTCTCTTGACGTCATCCAAATCTCACGAGCAGTTGCGACAACTTGCGAGACTTCGGGAATTCAGCAATGGCCGCCATACACAGCGATGCATGAGAATGTTTTCGTCTTTTTCCAGCACAAATTTCGCGATCTATGGAAGGTTCAAGATGGTATAGAACAAAAAGGATATATATGAGTGCTAGATTTTTTTTTTTTTTTTTTTTTACAAGTCCAGTACCGAATCACTGGGGTTTTGGTTTTTTTGGACCTGAACCGAAACGTTTTTACAAGTCCAGAACCGGTCCGGCGTACCGGTACGCATCCCTATTTCTATCTAATTCTAGCTCACGAGTCTGTCTATATTATGCTGTTCTGCAGTGAGCAAGTCCAGCCATCTTTTGAAATTTGTTCCAAAATGTGGCAGCCGCAACATCATGTGGCTGAAACACTGGGATATACTTTGTGTTGGTTCGATGCTCATGTCCGCTTAGAATTTTGTCACACCTCGCCAACATTGCATCAGGGGAAAATGTTGAGCAAAACCACAATTTATTTGAAATGCATCCCACGTTGGGCATGTAGCGATTGGTGGCAAAATTTAAGTGATCCTGACTTTGCTCTTGGAATTCAGCCCTTTGCTGAGAACTTTTAACACTCTAACATTGGTCTTTTTATAGCCTGCCCCAACTAATGGATGTCGTTCGCTCCAATTACGAGGCCATGATCGACCGGCACCATGGAGGACCCAACTTCATGATGCACTCTGGGATCTCTCAAGCGTCTGAGTATGATGATCCTCCAGGCCTGCGTGAGAAAGCAGAATACCTGCTGAGAGAGTGGGTTAATTTGTACCACTCCGCTGCTGCTGGCAGGGACAGCACCAAAGCCTTCTCTGCCTTCGTGGGCCAGGTTGGAACAAGTCAATTCACAAAAAAGCACTATATTCTTTGGCAGTGTTCATAACATTTTAAAATACAGCCATGATGTACTTATTAGACATATATTCTTGTGTCATCTTAGTTTTGTCATCAAGTGATTGATAGATATTGGATTCTGATATCCAGCTTCACCACTAGCTGCCATTGTGTGTGTGGGGGGTGTTTTTTAAATAAATTACAAGCCAATGTGGTCTAAAAGGGATGTTATGTTTCATGCACTCTTTCACACGTCTGCAGATGCACCAGCAAGGCATTCTGAAGACCGATGATCTCATCACTCGTTTCTTCCGGCTGTGCACAGAGATGTGTGTAGAAATAAGCTACCGTGCTCAGGCTGAGCAGCAGCACAACCCAGCCGCCAGTGCGGCCATCATCCGCGCCAAATGCTACCACAACCTGGACGCGTTTGTCCGCCTCATCGCCCTGCTCGTCAAGCACTCCGGAGAGGCCACAAACACGGTCACCAAGATCAACCTGTTAAACAAGGTGTGGGATGAAAGATCAAAGAACATGACCTGCCTCCAGCAAGTGGATTTGAAAAAGATCAACGGGTCATTCCATGTCAATTCACACAAATGCCCAAAACCTCCCCAGTGACACCTATTCAATTTGCCTTAATATTTATTTTTCTTAGTGCCTTATGATGTCAAATGAAAGAATCCAAAATTTTAGCTTCCTAGCTCGAACGTTTTTTGAGTTATGGCCCTTCAAAGTTTGGGTGCCACGCCCACTTTCGGGGTCCGGGAATTGCGCACTTAATTTGCAAGCATTTTTGGAGGCCCATATTTTTTGTTCTAAGGGGGATATAGACCTGTAAATTGCAATCAATTAATTATCAAATAATATGCTAATTTTCCCCACATGAGTGGCTAGGGGCCCCTTCCCCTTTTCTTGAAAAAAAAAAAACCCTGATGAGTCTAGGTTTAACTTCTAGATCGGATGTCAGAACAAATGTAGTAAAGCAACTAGGATGTTTTCCTTGGGATCATCCCCTTGTTTGCATCTTTCCTGTTCCTGTTTGAAAGATGCATTTAACTATTAAGTGTATAGTGGTCAGAGTTTGGTTGGATACAGGGAAAGGTGTCAAATGTAAAAAAAAAAAAAAAACAGCATCGTGAAACAGCCGGGAAAGGGTTTATCCCTTGTAATTGTCAATATAACTAATGGGGTATTGGGTATAAATAATCTTCCCATAGATTAAAATCACTATATGGGTGTGCTTTTACTACCTTAAACATGAATAGGCAGTCAAAACAACAGTTGATCTACTTTCCGGACTTAGGATTTTTCAGAAAATATGCAGAAATAGTACCATATACAAATGCTTAGTTTATATTGAAGGAGTTGGATAAAGTTTTTATTGGCTTAAAAGTTTGATAAAAGGTGTCTGTTGATAGGGTTAAAGGCTCATTCCAGTCATCATGTGCCCACATGGCCTGAAGTAGGACATACCAAACGGTAATTTTGTCCCGAAGCCATATTTGGGGCCCTCCTGTACCCCCACCAAACCTCTGAGTGCCCTGAAAACACTCCAAGTACACAGTAGAGTTCCCAAATATGATGATAAATCAGTTTAAACCCTATCAACACAAAAACTTTCCAAGATATGGACCCCTGAAATGTCAAAAAAAAAAAAATTGTCATTAAAAAAAAAAAAACCCACACTTTTAAGGGGTTAATATCTCTAAAGTTAGTAAACTTGTGCTATTTTTAGGTGCAGAATCTGATAGACAGCGCCAGAATACATAGATATAGCAATTTACAGGTCTATATTCCCCTTAGAACAAAAGATATGGGTCTCCAAAAATGCTTACAAATTAAGTGTACAATTCCCAGACCCCAAAAGTGGGCGTGGCACCTAAACTTTGAAGGGCCAAAATTCAAAAACCGTTCCAGCTAGAAAGCTAAAATTTTGGATTCTTTCTTTTGACATCATAAGGCACTAATAAAATAAATATCAGGCAAATTGAAGAGGTGTCACTGGGGAGGGTGTGTGTGAATTGACATGGAATGACCCTGAGTTGAGATTGATGAAACTGCAAAGACGGATCTGATTTGATTTTGCTTGAGGCTTTGGACTGATCGCCTTTCTGGTGTGTGCGCGCATGTAGGTATTGGGCATTGTAGTGGGCGTACTGATCCAAGACCATGATGTCAGACAGGCGGATTTCCAGCAGCTGCCATACCACCGCATTTTCATCATGCTGCTCCTGGAGCTTAATGCCCCTGAGCATGTACTGGAGACCATCAATTTCCAGACCCTCACTGCCTTCTGGTAACGCAAGCTTTTGTTAGTTCTTAATGACATTGTGCTATTCGACTAGTGCTATGTACTTATTGATTGATTTTGTGTGGGAGGGCTGGACAGGAAAATATTTATTTGGCTTAAGGTCATGCTGTACGGATTGAGGTCTGTACGCCAGGACCTCGTACCAAATATTTTTCCCATCTGGCCTGACCTAACGCAGTCAGTAAGCATTTTATCATATGACCTTTTTTAATGCCCGTACACAATGGGAAAGCAGTGAGCAATGGTGTGCGAAAAACAAACTAATCAGTGCCGAGTTTCCCAAAAGCATCGTAGCACAAAGATAATCGTTGAATGGTAGAGCGAGCAGCACGAAGAGGACACCAGGTTTTCATTCCAGTTGTAGTCCTCAGCCAAAACTGTAAGTGTCCAGAGCTGCCATCTACAGTGGTGCTTGTTTGTGAACCCTTTAGAATCTTCCATATTTCTGCATAAATATGACCCAAAACATCAGATTTTCACACAAGTCCTAAAAGTAGATAAAGAGAACCCAGTTAAACAAATGAGACAAAAATATTATACTTGGTCATTTATTCATTGAGGAAAATGATCCAATATTACATATCTGTGAGTGGCAAAAGTATGTGAACCTCTAGGATTAGCAGTTAATTTGAAGGTGAAATTAGAGTCAGGTGTTTTCAGTCAATGGGATAACAATCAGGTGTGAGTGGGCACCCTGTTTTATTTAAAGAACAGGGATCTATCAAAGTCTGATTTTCACAGCACATGTTTGTGGAAGTGTATCATGGCACGAACAAAGGAGATTTCTGAGGACCTCAGAAAAAGTGTTGTTGATGCTCATCAGGCTGGAAAAGGTTACAAAACCATCTCTAGAGAGTTTGGACTCCACCAATCCACAGTCAGACAGATTGTGTACAAATGGAGGAAATTCAAGACCATTGTTACCCTCCCCAGGAGTGGTCGGCCAACAAAGATCACTCCAAGAGCAAGGCGTGTAATAGTCAGCGAGGTCACAAAGGACCCCAGGGTAACTTCTAAGCAACTGAAGGCCTTTCTCACATTAGCCAATGTTCATGAGTCCACCATCAGGAGAACACTGAACAACAATGTTGTGCATGGCAGGGTTGCAAGGAGAAAGCCACTGCTCTCCAAAAACATTGCTGCTCATCTGTAGTTTGCTAAAGATCACGTGGGCAAGCCAGAAGGCTATTGGAATAGTGTTTTGTGGATGGATGAGACCAAAATAGAACTTTTTAGTTTAAATGAGAAGCGTTCTGTTTGGAGAAAGGAAAACACTGCATTCCATCATAAGAACCTTATCACATCTGTGAAACATGGTGGTGGTAGTATCATGGTTTGGGCCTGTTTTGCTGCATCTGGGCCAGGACGGCTTGCCATCATTGATGGAACAATGAATTCTGAATTATACCAGTGAATTTTAAAGGAAAATGTCAGGACATCTGTCCATGAACTGAATCTCAAGAGAAGGTGGGTCATGCAGCAAGACGACCCTAAGCACACAAGTTGTTCTACCAAAGAATGGTTAAAGAAAAATAAAGTTAATGTTTTTGAATGGCCAAGTCAAAGTCCTGACCTTAATCCAATGGAAATGTTGTGGAAGGACCTGAAGCGAGCAGTTCATGTGACGAAACTCACCAACATCCCGGAGTTGAAGCTGTTCTGTATGGAGGAACGGGCTAAAATTCCTCCAAGCCGTTGTGCAGGACTGATCAACAGTTACCGCAAACGTTTAGTTGCAGTTATTGCTGCACAAGGGGGTCACACCAGATACTGAAAGCAAAGGTTCACATACTTTTGCCACTCACAGATATGTAATATTGGATCATTTTCCTCAATAAATAAATGACCAAGTATAATATTTTTGTCTCATTTGTTTAACTGGGTTCTCTTTATCTACTTTTAGGATTTGTGTGAAAATCTGATTGTCTTGGGTCATATTTATGCAGAAATATAGAAAATTCTAAAACCACTATACATGTTCACCCATGTACTTGATGTACTTCTAGACGATCTGCACGCAAAGACTCATCACAGCCAAAGCATCCCTGTCCAGCACGTTCTTGGGGGTGGGGTTTAAATTTCATGCAGTTTGAACTGTTTTGGGATTTTGATATGCATTAGTATATAGATGTCAAACACTCAGACCAGCTGTTAGTTTCGTTGTGGTGGTCATGAGCTGCTTCTCACATCGAAAACTCTGACCTAGAGGATCCGGGTAGAGATGGGTACACAAAACAAAACTGTAAAATGGACACACTTGTACTCCTTGTTAATAATTCCTAGCTGTCTGCTATATTTACAAGCATCACTGTGAATGGAGTGTGGTGGTTATTTTTGTAGTTCAAGTTAAATTAACTTTTTATTTTTGTTAAAGCAACACCTTCCACATCTTGAGGCCAACTAAAGCACCTGGCTTTGTCTATGCCTGGCTGGAGCTCATCTCACATCGAATCTTTATAGCCAGAATGCTGGCACACACCCCTCAGCAGAAGGTAGGCATTTGTTGAAAATGCAAAACTTGCCATTCGTGCCATATTTCGATGATCCTAATTTGTTTGCATTATGTCCGGCTGCAGGGATGGCCCATGTATGCTCAGCTGCTGATCGACTTGTTTAAGTTCCTGGCCCCCTTCCTGAGGAACGTCGAGCTTAACAAACCTATGCAAATCCTCTATAAGGTATGAAAGCCCTTTAATTGCTCCATCATCCTAATCTTTGAAGGTGGAATTGTTAGTCTTGTATTTGGAGACGATCTACGTGTCGTAAATCTTTTAGGGCACCTTGCGGGTTCTTCTGGTCCTGCTGCACGACTTCCCAGAGTTCCTGTGCGATTATCACTATGGTTTCTGTGACGTGATTCCACCCAATTGTATCCAGCTGAGAAACCTGATCCTGAGTGCCTTTCCCCGCAATATGAGGCTTCCAGACCCCTTCACACCCAACCTCAAGGTAGTACGCCCGTGTCGTTCACAATGAAGAGGCATCTTTATGACTTTGTGCCTGTTGAAGTCTGAATTAAAGCAAAAAGGGGATAGTTTTGGTACTTAAATGTGCTCAGGCTGACTGAACTTCCTAGGAACTCTGCATTTTAACATCGGAGTACTCTGATATTAATGCATGTCTTTAAAAAGGGAAAATAGATGTGCTGGCAAATGCACGGTCTCGGCAGGGGACGGGTGTCCAGGAAAATGGAGAATGTTGAGTTTTAGTGTGAAATGAAGACGTATGACTAGTAGTCATTAAATTTCGTATGCCTACATGTAAAATCCAACACTACAAATCATTTTAATGGTAATTACAATCGCAGCTGCGTGCAATTTGATCCTTTCTTGTCGGATATTTGCGTTAACGTTTTTGCACGTCTTCCCCTTTAACCAGGTGGACATGCTAAGTGAGATTAACATCGCTCCACGCATCCTCACCAACTTCACCGGTGTGATGCCCTCCCAATTCAAGAAGGATCTGGACTCGTACCTGAAGACTCGCTCTCCTGTCACTTTCCTCTCCGAGCTGCGCAGCAACCTGCAGGTACAGAGTCCCAGTCTGATTCAATCACAATGGTGATGAGGTCACTTCATGGAATTTTATACACCGTTCTGAACATTTTGTAAGTGTGCTGTTAGAAAAACTATATCGTTAGCAAGATTAACTCACTCCAGCTCCGCTATATCTTATGACCATTGTGGCATTTAAAGTTAGTTCTTCAGCTGTTTTGATGGTGTCGGCAGCACTGTGTGTTAACGCGATTGTGTTTGCATCAGGTGTCCAATGAGCCGGGAAACCGTTACAACATCCAGCTGATCAACGCTCTGGTGCTGTACGTAGGCACGCAGGCCATCGCCCACATCCACAACAAGGGCAGCACGCCCTCAATGAGCACCATCACCCACTCGGCACACATGGACATCTTCCAGAACCTCGCAGTGGACCTGGACACTGAAGGTGAGACGCATGCGTATGGCAATAACGGCTCATAGATGTTAGTACCAAGCCAAGCTAACACTGATTGTGTGGCGTTTTAATAGAAAGCAAGTTAACGGCTTTGTCTGTAAGCCATGTCTGATGAGATTGCGTGGAATAACATTTTTTTTTTCTTCTTCTATCCACATTCGCTGGATTTTGAGAAACTGAGCATTTTTATTTTTTGCAAATTTGATCAATAAAAACTTGTCAAATAATTTCTGCTTAGAATGTAAAACCGGCGAAATGATGGTAGCAATTTGTGAAAAATGCTCTAATGCTTGAAAAAAAAGGATGTGTTCAAATACAAAAAAAGCAACAAAAGTGTGTTTTTGGGGGGTCTTGTTATTCTTTAGGGTTTTTTGGTGGTCGGTAAACCAACTTAAGCCTCGGTCACAACTGGCCGTACGTGCTCCTACGGCCGGTCTACGTGCAAGAAACGCACGGAGGGCGCGCGTGTGACGTGCTGATTTTCGAGCCGTAGACCGGCCGCAGAGGTTCTTTGTCATGTCAAACAAACTCTACGGGAGCTTACGTTTTTTTCAGGTTGCAAGACAAACTTGCGGCCAACGTGCGTCTTTCTCCACGAACAAAAAAAATGCAGCGATTTGGGAAACGCCAAAAATCGCACGGCCAAAAAATCGTACGTCCGGTTGTGACCTAGGCTTTAAAGGTGCATTACCGCCACTGACTGGGCTGGAGTGTGGAACAGGAGCTATTTGAAGTGGACCAAATTCTTTTTGCCGTTTTGTTTAAGTATTGAAGAGACATTTTTGGGTTTTGTTTTCGAGTGGAGTTTTTATTCCCTCTTCGTTTGGTTCTGCAAAATGCGCCGCCATTTTGTTTTTCCTCTACTCACGGTATATGGGTTGATGGCTTTGTAGTAGAGTAGCCAATCAGTGTGTGTGATTGCTCATATCCAGTGAATGTGGATAGAATAACAGCCATTACCGTGCAGCCCTGGACTAGAGGTCTGCGCGGGTTGGATTTTTCAGTCCCGCCCGCGCCTGCATTGTGCAGTCCCGCCTGCGCCCGCAAAGAATTATGATTTTCAGTCCTGCTCCTGCCCGCGCCCACAAAAAAATTGATTTTCAGTCCCGCTCCCGCCCGCGCCTGCCATATTTTGTCCCGCTCCCGCCCGCAAATCCCGCATGATGCAGACGTTCGCATTATTTCTCAGGAAAGTTCGTCTTGACACAGCGTGATGGTGCCCCGCCCCCTACTTTGAGTGGATTTGAGCATAAATATCTACAGCTCACGTTCACGTTTATTATTTACCTTGTTTTTGAATTCAGCATGTAGTGTCTCTAATAATAATAATTAGTGCTGTCAAGCGATTAAAATATTTAATCGCAAATCGCACATTTTTATCACATGAGAAACCATTGTAATTCTCTGATCAGCATAAAAAAGTGAATGGGTTTGCTTTGTACCAATGGTGTGTTTTTTTGCAAAGCAGAGCTAGTCAGAGAAGTGAATTGATTTACTGCTTGAGTTAGTCTACAACTCTGATCAGAGAGACAGGTTACATAGTGACAGTAGGCTTGACTCAATGCTATCCCAGAAATCCTTCCTGTAATATGCAAATTTGGCCGCCTCTGATTGGACAGCCAAATTTGCATATTACAGGAAGGATTTCTGGGATAGCATTGATTCAAGCCTACTGTCACTGTGTAACCTGTCTCTCTGATTAGAGTTGTAGACTTACTCAACCAGTAAATCACTTCACTCATGGTTCTCTTGCTAGCTGGGTGTGAACTGCGAGTCATTAGAGTGATCAAAGGATTTCCCGTTAGGGTGATCAATGGCAAATTTAAGATGCCATTCCTCATTCTCTCTGCAAATTTAGGCATTTTAAAATGTTTTTATTAATGCCAAATAAAATATCCAGCACAAATTGTATATGATAGACATAATTTATAAATTTTATTTCGAACACGTTTTTAGTTAGCGGGATTGCAGCTTATCACTGCTCCCGCCCGCGCGCGCATATGTGCACTCCCGCTCCCGCCCGCGCGCGCATATGTGCACTTCCGGTCCCGCCCGCGCCCACAATGAGCTTTCAAAATTTGTCCCGCGCCGCACTGCTTTGCGGCGGGTCCTGCGAGTCCCGCGGGACTCCCGCGGGAGTGCAGGGCTCTACCCTGGACTCCAAGATCACACTATTATAGCTATTTAGCCAAATTGGAGTTACTTTTCAATAATTTCACCATGTTAACGTGTCAATAAAACGTATCTAAGTTTAGCAGATTTGAATTAATTGAAACCAGAAATTATCAAACAATTGTGCAATCCTAATGAATGATTTTGGGGGGGCGGAGAGAGTGCCTCCTGAAATTTTGTATCCTGGTAGCTAGTTTAGTCCATTGTCCCGCTCATTTTCTTTTCTCCTCTGCTTCTGTCCCTCACTCAGGCCGCTATCTGTTCCTCAACGCGATAGCCAATCAGCTGCGTTACCCGAACAGCCACACACACTACTTCAGCTGCACCATGCTCTACCTGTTTGCCGAAGCCAACGCAGAGGCCATTCAGGAGCAGATCACTCGGTAGGAAAACTACTTCTGTCCACTGATTACGCAGGGAATCGGGATTTCATGAGAACCCGTTCTGCACGTTTTAAAGGTCTTTGTAAGCATCTTGTGGCATGTTTTGTTGCACAGGGTTCTATTGGAGAGATTGATTGTGAACAGGCCACACCCCTGGGGACTCCTCATCACCTTCATCGAGCTGATCAAGAATCCTGCCTTTAAATTCTGGAGCCATGACTTTGTGCACTGTGCACCGGAGATCGAGAAGTGAGTCGTTTGCTTCCTCTTTGAAGATTTGCCGTGTGTGTGTGTTGCATTTTTAACATTTGACTGTGGATGTCTTGGTGCAGGCTGTTCCAGTCTGTGGCTCAGTGCTGTATGGGACAGAAGCAGGCCCAGCAGGTGATGGAGGGCACGGGTGCCAGTTAGACTGCAGGAACCATCCTTCCTAAGCCCAGCGAGAGAAACACCTCTCCCGTCTTCCCTTTAGCCCTCCACTGACTTCCTGCTCATCTCCACTCCACTCCTCTCCTCTCCTCTCATCTCATCTCAGCCAGCACTGGACTACCTTTAACAGGGACTGCCGCTCGCCCACGCTAAACTATTTAGGGATGATGTGATTTAGCAAAGGAGGGACTGTTAAACAGTCTATAAATGAACTTCATTGTAAATATTTAGATAAGGGACGAGCAGATTTTGCGTAAAATTTTTTTTTTTCTTCTTCCCCCTCTTGCTAGCCAAAGCTGAGCTCAATAAGCATGAACCACATGCTTGTTTTTTTTTTTCCTTCCCTCCCCCCCCCCTCCCGACAATTTGTGCGCCTTTTTTTTTTTTTTTCCTTGCCTTCAATTTTTTTTGAAAGCCGTACACACAGGCTGTCTTTTTTTTTTTTTCTTTTTTTTTAATTTTTCCGTTTTTTTTTTTTTTTTTTCCTCCCCTTTTCCAGATTTTTGTTTTAAAGGGAGATCCATTGGTGTGGAGAGCTGATGGGCTCGGGACACATGCTGTCCTAGAGTGCAGTGGCGCTTTTTCGATTCACTGGTTTTTGCACCGATTTAAGACCGTGGGTAGGAGGTTCTCCCTGGCACTTGTAAAATTGTGGAAATATTCAGAAATTTGATGGTAATTTGAATCTTTACAGTTTGTACAAAGATCCAAATTGCAGAACACAAAGGAGGACCAATACAGCCCATTTTGTAAGGATTTTGAATGTTTTGTAAATGTATTGGTCCGTGTGTTTGTTGTATTTTGTAGTTATTTCTAGTTGCCTTTAGTTCTTGCTACTTATTTCCTGTACGTATGCATTCTGTAGTTGGCTGCATTAAACAATTGATCTGCAAACTGGTGTTTATTGATCTGGTTCTGGTTTCTGGCTCTTCTCTTATCTTCTGCATTTGTAGATGGAGATTAGGTTGAAAAGAACAGGATTACTGAAATTCTCAAGATATTAAGCTTTTTTAAAAATTTTTGAATTTTTTAAATAAAGTGGCTACCAATTCTTCAGGGATGTCTTTTAATTTAAGATGCTAATCTGCAATTCCTTTGAGAGGAGTTTTCCCACAAGCATTGAGGAAAAGGTTATAAAACCAGAACGTTTCTTTAAACACAAGGATTATATGGCTGTAATTCAATAGTCTTTCATTTCACTGAACAGCGTAAACACTACTCGGTTTATTCCTCCACCGTGGAGAGAGTTTGTCCGTCTGCCTGAGGTTCTTCACGCAATATCGAACAACTTTCCTGTTTGCTAACAAAGACATTCATGTTCAAGAACTCAAGACTCCTTTTTGCTTTGCTGCTATTTTAGCTATACTTCCATCTGAGATTCTCATTAGCGTAACGTTTCAAGAACATGTTGGTAGGATTTGCACTCATCCACTTGAAAAGGAACACTTGTACCCCTGATTATGTAGCTATCCAGTCAGGTAATTGTCACTCAGATACAGGGCAAGAGCTTCAGTTACTAATGTTCATCAAATATCAGAATGTATGGTGGGGGACATGATTTGTGACTTTAACATGATCCGGTGTGTTCTCACACAACAGTCTCAAGAGTTTACACAGAATGGTGTGGGGGGGAAAACAAAAAACACTGAGTGAGTGACAGTTCTGTGGGTGGAAACAAATACCTTAAGAAAGGTCAGAGGAAAATGGCCGGGGTGGGTTTCTCAAAAGCCTCTTCACGCAACGAGCATCTGCATTAGGAGAGTGAATGTTTATTGTGCTGCTTGTGCTACCGTTTAATCATCTTTGTGCTGTGATGCTTTTGGGAAACTCGGGCCAGATTGGTTTGAGCTGCCAGGAAGGATATAGTAACTCATATAATCGCTCTTTACAACCACACTGAGCAGAAAAGCATGTAGCAGCAGAAGACCACACTGGGTTCCACTCCTGCAGCCAAGAATGGGAATCAAGAACAAGTTCCGGGGCGGCACGGTGGTGTAGTGGTTAGCGCTGTCGCCTCACAGCAAGAAGGTCTGGGTTCGAGCCCCGTGACCGGCGAGGGCCTTTCTGTGCGGAATTTGCATGTTCTCCGCGGGGCCGCGTGGGTTTCCGCCGGGCGCTCCGGTTTCCCCTGCAGTCCAAAGACATGCAGGTTAGGTTAGCTGGTGACCTTTAGAATTTCCTATTCTGCATAAACATGACCTAAAACATCACATTTTCACACAAGTCCTAAAAGTAGAAAAAGAGAACCCAGTTAAACAAATGAGACAAAAATATTATACTTGGTCATTTATTTACTGAGGAAAATGATCCAGTATTACATATCTGTGAGTGGCAAAAGTATGTGAACCTCTAGGATTAGCAGTTAATTTGAAGGTGAAATTAGTCAGGTGTTTTCAATCAATGGGATGACAATCAGGTGTGAGTGGGCACCCTGTTTTATTTAAAGAACAGGGATCTATCAAAGTCTGATCTTAACATGTTTGTGGAAGTGCATTATGGCACAAACAAAGGAGATTTCTGAGGACCTCAGAAAAAGCGTTGTTGATGCTCACCAGGCTGGAAAAGGTTACAAAACCATCTCTAATGAGTTTGGACTCCACCAATCCACAGTCAGACAGATTGTGTACAAATGGAGGAAATTCAAGACCATTGTTACCCTCCCCAGGAGTGGTCAACCAACAAAGATTGTTCCAAGACCAAGGCGGGTAATAGTCGGCGAGGTCACAAAGGACCCCAGGGTAACTTCTAAGCAACTGAAGGCCTCTCTCACATTAGCCAATGTTCATGATTCCACCATCAAGAGAACAGTGAACAACAATGGTGTGCATGGCAGGGTTGCAAAGAGAAAGCCACTGCTCTCCAAAAAGAACATTGCTGCTCATCTGCAGTTTGCTGATGATCATGTGGGCAAGCCAGAAGGCTACTGGAAAAATATTTTGTGGACGAATGAGACCAAAATAGAACTTTTTGGTTTAAATGAGAAGCATTATGTTTGGAGAAAGGGAAAAGCACTGCATTCCAGCATAAGAACCTTATCCCATCTGTGAAACGTGGTGGTGGTAGTATCATGGTTTGGGCCTGTTTTGCTGCATCTGGGCCAGGATGGCTTGCCATCATTGATGGAACAATGAATTCTGAATTATACCAGCGAATTCTAAAGGAAAATGTCAGGACATCTGTCCATGAACTAAACCTCAAGAGAAGGTGGGTCATGTAGCAAGACAATGACCCTAAGCACACAAGTCGTTCTACCAAAGAATGGTTAAAGAAGAATAAAGTTAATGTCTTGGAATGGCCAAGTCAAAGTCCTGACCTTAATCCAATGGAAATGTTGTGGAAGGACCTGAAGCGAGCAGTTCATGTGAGGAAACCCACCAACATCCCAGAGTTGAAGCTGTTCTGTACGGAGGAATGGGCTAAAATTCCTCCAAGCCGGTGTGCAGGACTGATCAACAGTTACCGCAAATGTTTAGTTGCAGTTATTGCTGCAGAAGGGGGTCACACCAGATACTGAAAGAAAAGGTTCACATACTTTTGCCACTCACAGATATGTAATATTGGATCATTTTCCTCAATAAATAAATGACCAAGTATAATATTTTTGTCTCATTTGTTTAACTGGGTTCTCTTTATCTACTTTTAGGACTTGTGTGAAAATCTGATTGTTTTAGGACATATTTATGCAGAAATATAGAAAATTCTAAAGGGTTCACAAACTTTCAAACACCACTGTATGTATTGCATTGGTTATTATTGCACTACTGAAGTAGATACTAATGACATAATAAATAATATGGAACAGTCAACAGGGAGTGGGTTTAGCGCAGGTTAAGGGCAATAACCGCTCAGTCAGCTGCATCAAAGTCCTGCTGTATTTGGTTAATAATTTCTGCATTCATCATGAGCTCCAACTTTTAACATTTCCTCTGATCCTTGAGGTCATTGTGTGTGTGTGTATTGTGTTTTGTTATTTCTTGTTATGTAGGATGTTTCATTTTTGCACTTAATTTACAGGCGATCTCAGTAATCCACTAGATTCAATGGACTTAAATTTTAAATGAACTGATGCAGGAATTATCCAGGAGCTGTAGTCTGATCTTATTGCACATTTTCAAATGTATCCTACTTGAACTACAGATGTTTGATTTTTGTTAAGTCACTAATATGTGAAACACATCCAGTTTCCCTTGTCGCTCAGGTTCCGCTTCATTTCATCACGCCACAGTAAAAAGTTGTTCCAAAGCTCATCCACGCTGCAGTCTGAGTTTCCATCTTCCCTCGAAACCCTAAACCACACATCATGACAATGATGTCCAAGATTTGCCATTAACCACGTCATTAACTTTAAACAGAATTGAGCCTGTGGTTTATTATGAAACATTTTACCTTCAGCAATATTACAGCCCTCTAACACAAACCTTCTGTTTGCTTACCTTTTGGTATCTTTGCATTTGATTACTGAGAGAGAGAGAAAAAAAAGTGCTTTGCAATGTCAGGAACACATGCCCCTCTGGTCACTCTTCTTTGCCTCGTCATTGGGAAAATGTTGCACAAGAACACTGAGAAACTTACACTACCGTTCAAAAGTTTGGGGTCACTTTGAAATGTCCTTATTTTTGAAAGAAAAGCACTGTTCTTTTCAATGAAGATCACTTTAAACTAATCAGAAATCCACTCTATACATTGCTAATGTGGTAAATGACTATTCTAGCTGCAAATGTCTGGTTTTTGGTGCAATATCTCCATAGGTGTATAGAGGCCCATTTCCAGCAACTCTCACTCCAGTGTTCTAATGGTACAATGTGTTTGCTCATTGCCTCAGAAGGCTAATGGATGATTAGAAAACCCTTGTACAATCATGTTAGCACAGCTGAAAACAGTTGAGCTCTTTAGAGAAGCTATAAAACTGACCTTCCTTTGAGCAGATTGAGTTTCTGGAGCATCACGTTTGTGGGGTCGATTAAATGCTCAAAATGGCCAGAAAAATGTCTTGACTATATTTTCTATTCATTTTACAACTTATGGTGGGAAATAAAAGTGTGACTTTTCATGGAAAACACAAAATTGTCTGGGTGACCCCAAACTTTTGAACGGTAGTGTAAACTAAGCACAATGGGTTAAGTATGGATATATGCATTCATGTACAATTTTTCAAAAATGGTAATTTGCACAAAACCAAGTGTACACTGTCCAGTAAACATTGCTGTGTTTTTCCTTTTGAAGAGCCTACCCCCCTACACTCTCATTCACCACCAGAGACCCATAATTTTGGATAGGGCTCTAAATGATGTTTTTCTGAGCATATACAGTACCAGCATTGCGTCAGGGATTTCAAAGGAGATTCTCGTGCAGACTGCACTGTCCACCAAATACAGTTTGAGATAAATGAACAAAGTGTGATAATGCCCCCCAGATCTGTCCCTCTGAGTTACATGTTGGTCCTGGGATCGAGATGCTGACCTCTTCTGTTCCTCGGACCTGCCTGATCCATCTTGGTGCCCTGTGTCTGGTTGGAGTCTCATCGCATCGCTCCTGTGGAGGGCGGCGGCCCCATGTGGACAGTTGGGAGTCGCGCCTGGAGGACTCTCTGGACTCTTGCAGTGGTGCTTTTGTGGCTGGGGACTGCAGTTGTCGTGAACGGTTTTGCGCTCGGGTTTCCGTCGGTGGGGGGTTTATAGCATCAACGAAGCTGACTTTATGTTAGGACTGTTAATGTTATAGTCATGCTGTCTGTTGTTGCCCAAATGAGGATGGGTTCCCTTTTGAGTCTGGTTCCTCTCGAGGTTTCTTCCTCATGTCGTCTGAGGGAGTTTTTCCTTGCCACCGTCGCCACAGGCTTGCTCACTGGGGATAGATTAGGGATAAAATTAGCTCTTATTTTAAGTCGTTCAAATTCTGTAAAACTGCTTTGTGACAATGTTTATTGTTAAAAGCGCAATACAAATAAACTTGACTTGCCTTAATGCAGTGAGATATTTGATCATTTCGCTTGCTAAAATGCTGAATTCCATCAAGACTAATATTAACAGACACAGGTTGTCTCCCCCCGGTATTTCATAACAGTATTTTGTTTCAAGTTTAACGGAACTAGGCTTCCCATATTATCTATAAACCTGAGCTTTAAGGCTATGCTTGTATTTGTAAGTCTGGATTTGTGCCAGGAAAGCTTTGTGAGTTGGTGATAGGTGGCATCAAAGACCTCCCTATCTGTTCAGTTCAGCTGCCCTCATCTTTCAGGTAGAGGTAGAACAACTTACTTCAATTTTAGATTGACATGAAGTACAAAGATAGATTTAAGCAAATATGTTTGTTTTAAAAATGTTTCTCCTCATATGTGAGGAGTGAAAATAGTTCAGGAGTTATGTTCTCAGGTCAGTCAGTTGTGTTACTTTTCCTGCTTTATACACCCATGTAGTCTACAGTTATTAATTTGAAACAAAAATATGAGTAGATCTTTCTTACTTTCCACACAAAATGCATCATTGTTCTGTTGAGTACAAGTAGAAAGAAGTTTAAAGCTAAAAAGCCTTTATTTGTCACATTTACAGTACATTACAATCCAGGAATATTCTTCTCTTTGCACATCCTAGCTTTCTTCATGGCCCAAAGGGTAACCTTTAATCAGTAGAACAGCACCTTAAACACTGAGCCACCAATTTTTTTTCCCCCTGGGTATGTAACAAATAAAAGTTTTCTCACTTTCTAAGTATTAAGTTAATTTAAGGTAAGAGTGTGTCAAAGTAATTTATTAACTTCAACCATTTCATATTACAGTAGACAGAATAGGCTACAATCCCATACTAAAACACTCTGTAAATAATTGACAGGAGTCACATTTTGATTTATTGAAAGAACTTAATGTAGCAGCAGTCTGCAGAGCAGCAGTACGATGGTTATCATGTTGGGCTCGTTAATATGTGTAGGGTTTTGTGTCTACCTCTTCATCCTTTTAGTCAGGATCCAGAAGCCCAAGAACTCCCCCCCCGGTCCGCAGCCCCTACCTATATTTGGAAATCTTCTTCAGCTTCACATCAGAAATCCTCTGAAAGACTTTGACCTGGTATGCTATATCATTTCAATGCTGGTCTGAGTGATAACTGAAACAAATTGATGCCTTTATCACTGAAATTGTCTTAACATCTGTCTTAACTGTGATGATATATCTGTGCTTTATTTTTTTTAAGATTTGAATGGAAAACTTTTCTATTTGGGTCTTTGGTGTATTAGACATCTGGAATAATACTATAAGGATACTGAGCAAAACTCCTAATGGAAGAAAATGTACTGGGAAATTGGACAAGGCAAAGAAAAACAAAAGTATTATTAAACATTAATACTTGAATGTAGGCAAGACCTCATTCACAGAGAAATGCCATTTTCAGGGGTCAAACTGCTATAACTGCTGTCAGTGTTGTCCATTTTGCTTTTTAAGTTTACTAACCTCATTTCCAGAAAAGTTGTCATATTTTCCAAAATGCAATAAAAACAAAAATCTGTGATTTGTTAATTTACGCGAATCTTTATTTCAATGACAAAAGTACAAAGAAAAGATTTTCAATAGTTTTACTGACCAACTTAATTGTATTTTGTAAAGATCTATAACATTCAAATTTGATGGCTACAACAAACTCAAAAAAAAAAGTTGGAACAGAGGCAAAATAAGACTGAAAAGTTTATAGGATATTCAAGTAACACCATTTTGGAAGATTCCACAATAAGCAGGTTAATTGGCATCATGATTGGGTATCAAAGGAGCATACACCAAAGGCTCAGTCAAGTCAAGTTTATTTTTTATAGCACTTTTAACAATAGACATTGTTGCAAAGCAGCTTTCCAGAATTTGATTGACTTTAAACAGGAGCTAATTTTATCCCTAATCTATCCCCAATGAGCAAGCCTGTGGCGACGGTGGCAAGGAAAAACTCCCTCAGACAACATGAGGAAGAAACCTTGAGAGGAACCAGACTCAAAAGGGAACCCATCCTCATTTGGGTGATAACAGACAACATGACTATAACATTAATAGTTTTAACATGAAGTCAGTTTTGTTGATGTTATAACTCTTCATTGATGGAAACTTGACTGCAAAACTGTTCATGACAACTGCAGTCCTCAGCCATAAAAGCATTACTGTAAGTGTCCAGAGCTTCTTCCAAGTGTGACTTTCAACTGTCCATATGGGGCCGTCCTCCACAGGAGCGATGAGATGAGACTCCAGCCAGACGTAGGACATCAGGATGGATCAGGCAGGTCTGAGGAGCAGAAGAGGTTCAGGATTTCGATCTCAGGATTGACATGTAACTCAGAGGAACAGACCGGGGGGGACCAGGTGGCCACCTCACTCGCAGGATGCCGATACGGTTGGAAGTCAGGGGTACAAGGAGTAAAACAAGATGTCCAAAATTGCAAAAATAGGTTTCAAAAATAGGTGGTTTTTTTTATTTATAAATGCACTTTCCACCAGCAAACCAAAATGTCCAAAAATAATAAAGCTTGGGAAGTATTTAAAATAACAATACAAAAATACTAAACACAAAATCAAAATACTAGGCTTGAAAATCACTTTGCGACAAGACTACACAGCTCTCTCCGGTAAACAGCTCCTCCCTACACCCCCCCCCCCCCCCCAACTGCAAAATGAGCAGAGTTTAAATACACCCATGCATTCCCTCAAAATTGGACCAATCATTGAGTAATAGGATGATTGGCCCATACCACTCTAACTGACAGGTAAATACACTCAGTTAAACAAAATCTAACACATACAAAACAATACCATATAACCCAAACATAAACCACACACATTATAAACACTATTTACAAATGTGATACATATTTTGACACACCAGAAAAGACTACAAACACAACATGCACTTTCACACCCCCTTCACAAACATTTCCCCCCTTACCCAAAGTCACGATGATTGGAGAAATACTACCAATGCGGCGCGCACTTCCGTTTGGCAGTACAGCTATGGTGACAGAGCATGGAGGAAACATGAGGCGAGTATGGCGTTTGTGCACATGAATGAACCGGAGATTTAGACGGCTATATGGGTGTAAAGTGTTGCATGAGAGTGGGTACCTCACCCTAATGCCGGAGATGTTAGACTAAATGCTTGGCACGTAGATATCTGTGTTATGGCTGGTTTGTTTGTTAGCGCGACAAGCGCTAATTGTTTTTAATGATGGGGGTAATGCAACATGACAAACAATGAGTTTGGGAACACATACCTGAGGGCTGTAGGTCAACTGGAGACAACTTTCATGCTGCAAATAGTGTAGGCAAACTTTAAAAGCTGTGTGTATGTGGGTAGCATATGTGTAGTGTGCGTGTGTATGCATGCGTGCAGGCGCTCAATGTCTCTCGTAGCCCCTCCTTGTCTCGCGGTGCTATCATAATACACACAGTTAATCAAAGAAGGAAAAAGTCCACAAATGTCCATAATTCATATATAAACACCATAAAATCTATAAAACACTACACTCGTGAGAAGGGCAGAGCTACCTTCTCACATTTCCCCCCCCTTCTGCAGTCTCGGAGCCAGGGGTGGAGAGACAGGCCCTCCACCTCTGGAGTCACCCACACGGGTGACGGGACAGGAAATCAGCCACAGTGTTGTACTTGCCAGCACGGTACTTCACTGTGAACTGGTATGGCTGCAATGCCAAAACCAGCGAGTAATCCTTGCGTTTGTGTCTTTCATGCGCCCAAGCCATTGCAAGGTGCAATGATCAGTCTCAAGCGTGAAGTGCCCACCAAGCAGATAATACCTGAAGGAATCAAGAGCATATTTCACTGCCAGGCACTCTCGCTCCACTGCAGCGTACCTGGTTTCTCTTGGAAACAATTTGCGGCTAATAAAAGCCACTGGTCGTCGGTCCTCCCCCTCACCCTGGAGAAGGACTGCACCAATACCGACACCCAAGGCATCAGTATGTACAGTGAAAGGCTTGGTGAAGTTGGGACTCTGCAGCACTGGACCCCTACACAGAGCCCCCTTTAAATCCACAAAGGCCCTTTCCTGCTCCTCCCCCCACTGCACTTGAAGGTTGCTGCCCTTCCAGGTCAGGTTAGTGAGGGGAACAGCCTGGCTGGCAAAATCCAGAATGAACTTCCTGTACCAGCCCACCAGGCCTAAGAATGACCTGACGTCCTTCTTCGTCCGAGGTCTTGGGCAGTTCTGCACAGCCTCCACCTTGTCCTGTTGTGGCCGGATGACTCCCCGGCCCAACATATGCCCCAAGTAGCGCACCTCCTCCTTGGCAATGGCGCACTTCTGGGGATGGATGGTGAGGCCTGCCTGCTTAATCCTGTGAAGTACCTCCTCCAGATGTTCCAGGTGGTCTCTCCAGGTGGCACTATAGACCACAATGTCGTCCAAATAGGCTGCTGCAAACGACTCTGTACCTGAGAGCACAATGTCCATAAGCCTCTGGAAAGTGGCTGGCGCCCCCTGCAGCCCAAAAGGCATAACATTGAAATGGAACAATCCTTGGGGAGTACGAAATGTTGTGTAGGGCTTGGGCTCTTCTGTCAAGGGAACTTGCCAGTAGCCCCTACATAAGTCCAGGGTTGTAATGTAAGTGGCCTTTCCCAGCCGCTCTATTAAATCCTCCAGATGTGGCATGGGGTATGCATCAAATTTTGACTGGGCGTTAATCCGCCGAAAGTCAATGCAGAATCTCAATGAGCCGTCTTTCTTGGGAACCAGCACCACGGGGTTACTCCACTCACTGGTTGATCTCTCAATCACCCCCAGTGCCAGCATATCCTCCACCTCAGCCCTGAGGGAAGGCAGCAGACACTCTGGCACACGATACATTCACTGTCGCACCGGGGTTGTGTCATTCAAAGTGACGGAGTGCTCCACCACTGTGGTGAAACCTGGCCCCTCCTGGAACAGGTCTGGTGGGATAATCTTAGCCAGCTCTGCTTGCTGCTGTGAGGCCAAGTGTGACACGTCCAGGGCCATAGCTGGTTGGCTACTAGGGAGGAACTGCTCCGGTCTATCGTCTTCCTGCACCACCGCCTGCACCCTGAGCTGTAATTCTGGGGTAGCTGTTGGCTCCTTCCATTCTTTCAGCAGGTTCAAGGTCTGCCTTGGCTTCCTCCTCCCTGGTAGCTCAATCTCATATGTCGCTGGACCCATCTGCCGGACAACCCTGTACGGGCCTTGCCACTTGGCCAACAGCTTGCTCTCTGACGTGGGCAGAAGAAGCAGCACTTTCTGCCCAGGCACTAGAGTCCTCTGCCTGCCCGTCTGGTCGTACCAGGTCTTCTGCCTGGTCTGGGACTTCTCCATGTTAGTCCGCACAAGCTCAATCATCTGCTCCATCTTCTCCCTCATCTTGAGGACATGTGCTAAAATTGACTGAGTATCTGCAGTCTGAGGACCCTCCCAGGCCTCCCTCAGCATGTCCAGAGGCTCCTTCACTGGCCAGCCAAACAGCAGTTCAAACAGCAAGGAGCCAGTAGACACCTGGGGTACCTCCCTATATGCAAAAAGGAGGTAGGGCAGCCAACGGTCCCAGTCCTTTTCGGTCTCAACAACAAACTTCCTTAACATGTTCTTCAAAGTTTGGTTAAAACATTCAACAAGGCCATCGGTCTGAGGGTGGTAGGGGGTAGTCTTAATGCCCTTAATGCCTAACATGCCATAAACCTGCTTCAAGCTTTTGGAGAGGAAAGCTGTGCCCTGATCAGTTATTATCTCTTTCGGGATGCCTACACAGGAAAATAACTGCAGTAAAGCCTGTACAATGGGTCTTGCAGATATCTTGCGAAGTGGGAATGCCTCAGGGTATCTGGTTGCGTAGTCGCACACCACTAGAATGTATTTAAAACCAGTCTGTGTTCATTCTAGTGGGCCTACAATGTCCATGGCTATGCGTGTGAATGGTACATCAATACAAGGAAGTGGCTGAAGGGGGTAAAGGCTAGCTTTGTGCTTACTGGTGACCTGACACACTGAGCAAGCTTGGCAAAACTCCTGCACCTCTTTGTACATCCCTGGCCAGAAAAAATCTTGCTACAATGCGAGCGCATGTTTTCTGGAGACCAAGGTGACCTGCCCAGGCAATGCTGTGCCCCATGGCTAACACCTTGCTACATAGCTGTGTGGGTACTACCAGCTGCTCTTCTCTGCCCCCCTCTGGCTGATGGTAAAGTATTCCCCCTCTTAGGACATACCCCTCCCCAGCTAAAGTAGGTGGAACCCCTGTCTTGACCCCATCTTCCTCAATGACTTTCTCAAAAGCCTTCTTAAGTGACCCATCCTCCCGCTGCAACTGTTTAATGTCAGTTATCAATTCCTCCCAGTCTTCATCTGGCTGAGTGACCTGCATTTCTTTGATTCTTTTAACAGTGCCCTCTAGCCTGTCCTGCCGTCTCTGTTGCCGGGACTTTCTGAGTCTACCCCTACTAACACACTCCACATCACTGCTAGCAAAAGGTAACTCATGTAATGTGTTAGCAACATCTTGCTCTGCACTTCCTGTAACTTTCTGGGACCTGGTTATTACCATGTTAACCACTCTACTGGACTGTATGAGCTCTGGCAACACTAACACATCCTGACCAATTAACACTGGGTGACTCAACCTTTCTACCACCCCAACTGTCAACTGATAAATCTGACCATTAACTTCAAGGTACACCTCTGCTGCTGGGTAATCATGGGCATCTCCATTAACACAAACAATAGAGACCTTACTACCAGGTAACAGGTTTCGCCTCTCTACCAGGTGTGGCTGTACTAGTGTCTGGTTGCTCCCCGTGTCCAACACTGCCATGGCCTCCTTCCCATTAACCAAAACCTGCACTGTCTGCAACCTCCCCAGGACCCCCACTGTTTCCCCCTCTGGATGTGGAAGACAGCTATAACTAGCTCCTTTGGGTTTTCGGGCTGGACAGTCATGCATAATGTGTCCCCCCTTATTACAGTGATGACACACTATCAAGGTGGATGCTCTGGGACCAACGGGATAACTCTGGGTAGGTGCTCCGGGACCTATGGGATAACTAGGCTTTATGGGGAGAGTACCATCTCTAGGGCGACCGCTAGGCTGATGACCACCACCCTGACCAAAACCATCGGACCTACCTCTGGCCGCTGGTCTGCTGTCATGGTTCAGGCGAAAGCTGGTGTGTCTCTGCCGAGCTGCAACACAGTCCTCAACCAATTCCGCCGCCCTCTGGCCACTCTTTGGGTGACGTTCCTTGACCCACACTCTGATATCTGGGGCCAAGGTGCGCAGATACTGTTCCAGTATCATCTCCTCACAGATTTCTTCAACCGACTTAATCGCCGGTCTAATCCATTTATGGAACAGATCTTTCATTCGGTTGTAGAGCTTTCTAGGTGTTTCACCGGGCTTTATGTCAGGCTCTCGGAACAGGTGTAGGTATGTTTCCTCATTAATTTCATATTTTTGCAGGATGGCTTCTCTCACCCAATCATAATTCATGGTGCAGTCAGGGTCCATTGCCACATATGCTGCCCTGGCTTTCCCTGTAAGGTGGGGGACCAGAATCACCGCCCATGCGTCTCTTGGCCAACGGTACGCCCATGCTAGCCACTCAAATGTCGTAAGATATTGCTCAATGTCCTCCCCTTCCTCCAGTTTAGGGATGGCGCGCCTGGACCACTCAGGTACTGCTGCCGCCGATGCCACTCCCCCGGATGACTGGAGTGGTAGTGTCACTGACGCTGATGGTGCTGCCGCCGCTGCTGCCCCTGATGGTGGTGTTGCCACCGCTGCCGCTGGTGGTGGTACTGGTGCTACTGCTATTGCTGCTGCCACCGGTGGTGGTGCTGCTGCTGCCGCCGCCAGTGGTGGCGGTGCTGCTGCCACAGCTGGTGGTGGTGGTGCTGCTGCCACAGCTGGTGATGGTGCCCGCTTCTCTGTTTCAAAGTCATCGCGGAGCTGGTTCAACTGGACCTGGATGCCCATCCAGCGCTGCTCTTGTTTGAAGGCCTCCCTTTCCTGGTTCTGTAATGACCGCTCCAGGAGCCGTTGCAGAGCAGCCAGCTCTGACTCCTGCGTATGACTCCCACCTGGATCCATGGCTCCAGTGTCCTCATGGTCCTCTGCTGGATCTGCATCCTTGTTCAGGTCATCTCTAATCAGTCGGCGGTAGGCCATCTCTTGCCTTGTCAAATACCGCTTCCCCTCTGACTCCAGTGTCTCTTGGCATTTGAAACCACTTCAGGACACTAAATGTGAGGGACCAGGTGGCCACCTCACTCGCAGGATGCCAATACGGTTGGAAGTCAGGGGTACAAGGAGTAAAACAAGATGTCCAAAATCGCAAAAATAGGTTTCAAAAATAGGTGGTTTTTTTATTTATAAATGCACTTTCCACCAGCAAACCATCTCGTCTCGTCTCGTCTTCTTCCGCTTATCCGGGACCGGGTCGCGGAGGCAGCAGTCTAAGCATGGAAGCCCAAACTTCCCTTTCCCCAGACACCTCGGCCAGCTCCTCAGGAAGAACACCGAGGCGTTCCCAGGCCAGCCGAGAGACATAGTCCCTCCAGCGTGTCCTGGGTCTTCCCCGGGGCCTCCTCCCGGGGGGACATGCCTGGAACACCTCCCCAGGGAGGCGTCCAGGAGGCATCCGAAAAAGATGCCCGAGCCACCTCAGCTGGTTCCTCTCGATGACAGAAAGAACCAGCAAACCAAAATGTCCAAAAATAATAAAGCTCGGGAAGTATTTAAAATAACAATACAAAAATACTAAACACAAAATCAAAATACTAGGCTTCAAAATCACTTAGTGACAAGACTACACAGCTCTCTCCGGTAAACAGCTCCTCCCTACACACACACCCCAACTGCAAAATGAGCGGAGTTTAAATACACCCATCCATTCCCTCAAAATTGGACCAATCATTGAGTAATAGGATAATTGGCCCATACCACTCTAACTGACAGGTAAATACACTCAGTTAAACAAAATCTAACACATACAAAACAATACCATATAACCCAAACATAAACCACACACATTATAAACACTATTTACAAATGTGATACATATTTTGACACACCAGAAAAGACTACAAACACAACATGCACTTTCACACCCCCTTCACAAACATTTCCCCCCCTTACCCAAAGTCACGATGATTGGAGAAATACTACAAATGCGGCGCGCACTTCCGTTTGGCAGTACAGCTATGGTGACAGAGCATGGAGGAAACATGAGGCGAGTATGGCGTTTGTGCACATGAATGAACCGGAGATTTAGACGGCTATATGGGTGTAAAGTGTTGCATGAGAGTGGGTACCTCACCCTAATGCCGGAGATGTTAGACTAAATGCTTGGCACGGAGATATCTGTGTTATGGCTGGTTTGTTTGTTAGCGCGACAAGCGCTAATTGTTTTTAATGATGGGGGTAATGCAACATGACGAACAATGAGTTTGGGAACACATACCTGAGGGCTGTAGGTCAACTGGAGACAACTTTTATGCTGCAAATAGTGTAGGCAAACTTTAAAAGCTGTGTGTATGTGGGTAGCATATGTGTAGTGTGTGTGTGTATGCATGCATGCAGGCGTTCAATGTCTCTTGTAGCCCCTCCTTGTCTCGCGGTGCTACCATAATACACACAGTTAATCAAAGAAGGAAAAAGTCCACAAATGTCCATAATTCATATATAAACACCATAAAATCTATAAAACACTACACTTGTGAGAAGGGGAGAGCTACCTTCTCACAGGGGGGAAGAGAGAGAAAACACACGTTGTTAGGTATGCCCATTGTCACCTGAATAAATAGAAACAGTATACATTTTGCACTGAGTGCAAGCAGGGACTCCAGCAAAACTAACTATGACAGCATAACTAAAAGGGGAGAGCCCCGGGGCATAAAGCAGCAGCCACTACACTGTCAAAAAACTCGAGTGAGCAAGCGAGTGGAGGACTGACAGCATTCATACATCCCAGTTTACCAAAACGCTCCATGTCTGAGGACCCTCTAGAGCTACTCCTTTACCTCCTAAGCACTATTAACAAAAGGCTTGACTAAACAGATATGTTTTCAGCCAAGATTTAAACGCTGAGACTGTGTCCGATTCCCGAACACTACTTGGAAGGCTGTTCTATAACTATCGGGCTTTGTAAGAAAAGGCTCCGCCCCCCTGATGTAGCCTTCACTATATGAGGTACCAGCAGATAGCCTGCACCTTTTGATCTAAGTAGGCGTGGCGGGTCATAAAGGCCCAGAAGTTTGCTCAGGTACTGTGGCGTGAGACCATTCAGTGGTTTAAAGGTCAACAGTAGTATTTTAGAATCAATACGAAATTTGATTGGGAGCCAATGCAGTGTGGATAAGACAGGGGTGATGTGGTCATCTTTTCTAGTTCTAGTAAGAAGTCTTGCTGCTGCATTTTGAACTAACTGGACCTTGTTTATGCACTTATTGGAACATCTAGACAGTAAGGCATTATAATAATCCAACCTGGAGGGAACGAAAGCATGAACTAGTTTTTCTGCATCATGCAGTGACATTAAATTTCTTATCTCAGCAATATTTCTGAGATGAAAGAAAGCTATCCAGGTAATGTTATCAATGTGAGTTTCAAATGAAAGACTGGGGTCAGTAATCACCCTGAGGTCTTTTACTGCTGCATGTGAAGAAACAAAAAGGCCATCCAGAGTTACTATGTAATCAGAACACTTACTTCTAGCTGCATGTGGTCCTAGTATAAGTACTTCAGGCTTGTCAGAGTTAAGCAGAAGGAAGTTAATAAGCATCCAGTGTCTGTCATTTACACATTCCTCAATTTTATTAAGCTGGTGTCTCTCATCTGGTTTTGCAGAAACATACAACTGTGTGTCATCAGCATAACAGTGGAAACTAATACCATGTTTATGAATAATATCACCCAGAGGTAACATATATATATATATAAAGAAAAAAGCAGTGGACCCAAGACAGAACTTTGTGGAACACCAAACTTTACCTCAGTAGGTCTAGAAAAATCACCATTTCCATCAACATACTGATAGCGATCAGTTAAATAAGAGCTGAGGCAGGAGAGGGCCGTTCCCTTAACTCCCACAGCATTTTCTAGTCTATCCAGAAAAATGGAATGATCAGTGGTATTAAATGCTGCTCTAAGGTCAAGCAACACAAGCAGCGAGACACAGCCCTGATCAGATGCCAACAGTAGGTCGTTTACTACTTTAACCAGAGCTGTCTCTGTGCTATGATGAGGTCTAAATCCTGACTGATACATTTCATGGATGTTATTCCTATGTAAATATGAGCATAACTGCTGTGCCACAGCTTTTTCAAGGATCTTGGAGATAAAGGGGAGGTTTGATATTGGCTGATAATTGGACAGCTGACAGGGATCAAGGTCAGGTTTTTTAATCAGGGGTTTGATAGCTGCAAGTTTGAAGGATTTGGGTACATAGCCAATCCTAAGAGAAGAATATATTATTTTTAGAAGCTGTTCAATTATTTCAGGTATATGTCCTGTTATATCCTATCCAATTATCTGTTTGAATAGATGTGTAGGTAAGGGATCTAGTACACAAGTTGAGGATTTTGATGCGGAGATTAACGAAAGTAATTCGATTTCTCCAAGGGGAGTAAAACGCTGGGTAACCATGGTTCTACGACTGGTGGAAGACCGCCAGATGGCGCAGTTTAGACTGTGTGAAACCCCTTGCACTAGCCGCATCTCTTGCCGAGAATTTATACCCAAGTTGTCAACTCGTGACGTATGACGTGCCCTAAATGATAAAACAGTAGCACGCACGTCTATCATTGCCTGGAGCCTTTCTCGCCAGAACCAGAGTCCCGAGTGACTGGTCTATCTGGCGGTCTTCCACCAGTCATAGAACCACGGTTACCTACGTAACCAGCATTCTACTTCCTTGTCTCCAGACCGCCAGATGGCGCAGTTTAGACTGTGTGGAAGACTTATGTCCAAGCTGTCACGAGGCCCCAACTAATACATAAGACATAACAAAGGAAAAAAAAAACCCACCACAGACTAGTGTTATGTTACTGACTTCACTTTATTGAACAAGTCAGATTAGTTACACTTCTATTATTGCATTTGTAACAATCAAGAACTGGTGGAGGCTGTAAAGCTCACACCTCCCATGAAAGGAACTGCTGTTGTCCACAGCTAATGAACAGATGGAGCAGCACTAAACACAGCTTGCATGCATGATGAAGAACTAGTAGCAACATTTATCCTGTAGAACCTGGAAAATGTGCAGGCTGACGTCCAGGTTGCGGCCGAACAAATATCCAATAGACTCACACCATTCAGGGCAGCCCAAGAGGTAGACACAGAACAAGTGGAGTGACATTTCACTACCGTCGGTATGTCATGGCCTGTAGAAGAATAAGCGTAAGATATAGTGTCTGTAATTCAATGAGCCAACCTATCCTTAGACAAGGCCGCTCCTTTACATCTGTCACTGAAGCACACAAACAATTGGTCAGTGGTTCGCCAGTCTGCTGTGGCTGTCACATACTGCCTAAGTGCCCTAACAGGACAAAGGTCCATGTTCAGTGTATTACCGTATCTGAAGGATCCAAAGCAGGAATAATCAGAGGGCTGTTAACAAAATCTGGACCCAACACTTTAGGTAGAAAAGTAGGGTTTGGCCACAATGTTACTCGTGAGATCTCTGGCCCCCACTGCAGACACAGTGGGCTGACGGAGAGTGCTTGCAGCTCACTTACCCTTTTTGCTGAGGCCACTGCAATCAGGAAAGCAGTCTTCATTGAAAGCCACTTAATGTCAACACTCCCCAGAGTGTTGTGGAGTATGGAGGGCTACAGAGACTGTTCAACACAACATGGAGGTCCCACTGAGGTACGACGCATTTGGAGAGGTGGATTCAAACGTTTTGCACCTTTCAGGAAGGTCACAATCATCTTATGTGCCCCGACAGGGTGCCCATCAATTGGACCCCTGTAGGCTGACATCATAGCCACATATCCTCTCAGGGTCGATGCAGAGTGACCAGCCTCCAAAAGGCCCTGCAGAAATTCCAAAATGTTCTTCAAAGTACTTGCCACTGGGTCAGTACAGCGTTCAGAACACCATGCTGAATAATATTTCCATCTGCCACTATACAACAGGCATGTAGATGGAGAACGAGCATTTAGAAGAGTGTTCCTGAGCCCCTGTGAACATTCCAGTATGCAGGATGAGCCCCCAAGGGCCAGACCCAGAGCTTCAGTCTCTGCAGGTCTGTCTTGACTGGTAGAGGGCTGGGTGGACCTGTGAACAGTGCTTTCAGAAGATAAAACCAGGGACTGTATACATGGTATGGTGCGACCAGAATCACAGGCTGGTTGGTTGTCCGTATGCGCTCAAGTATCTGCCATATCAGTGGGAATGGAGGGAGCGCATACAGCCTCAGGTTTGGCCACTGATGGGCAAATGCATCCTGCCCCAGGGACCTAGGCTTGCCCCGCAGTGAGAACCACTTTGGACAGTGGGTCGTCTCTCTGGTGGCAAATAGGTCCACCTCCGCTTGCCCGTCTGTTTTCCAAATCATCTGAACTACCTCCTTGTTCAGGCGCCCTGAGAGAGTGTCCCTTACACAATTCTTCTTCCCGGGCACATGTATCACCCTCAGAGATAGCAGGTGTGCATCCGCTCACAGCCAGATCTGCCTGGTTAGGGTGTTCAGCAAGGAGGACTTCGTCTCCCCCGGTGGTTGATGTGATATACTGTTGGAGTGTTGTCCGACCAAATAAGGACACGATTGCATTCCAGCTGTCCTCTGAAGTGCTATAGCATCAGCCAGACAGCCCGCAGTTCCAGGTAGTTTATGTGGCAGGACCGGAACCTGTCCTGCCACACACCATGAATCCCCTGGTGATTCCACACTCCGCCCCAGCCTTGTTGACTGGCATCCATGATGATGACCTCCCTCTGAGCTGGGGGTGGTCCCAGTGTGACTCCCCTCAGAAGAAAAGATCTCAGTGCCCACTGCTTCAGGGAGGCAACGCCCTTTGGTATCATCGACACCAGCACATGCTTTTTGGGTCTGAGCTGAGAGTCTCTTGGCCCTCAGCCGTGATTGAAAAGGCAGGAGATGAAGCCTGCCTAATGTAATAACAGGTGTTGCAGCCGCCAACATACCTGCAAGACACAGCAGCAGGCCATAGTGGACGGTCTGACTCGACCGGACTCGTGTGGCCAGCCCCAGTATGTTGCGAATTCTTCCCTGAGTCAGGCACGCTTGCATTCAGGTGAATGCCTATGAAGTCGATGGTCTGAGTCGGTTCCAGTGTGCTCTTCTCGAAGTTCACCGTCAAACCGAGAGCTGAAACATGATTGAGTAGTATCTGAGCATTCGCACGCGCTTGCTCTGGGGACCGTGCATAAAGCAGCCAGTCATCCAGATAGGGTAGGACATGGATGTCCTGGTGATGTAATGGAGACAGGGCCTCGCGCATGCACCTGGTAAAGACCCGGGGGGCCAGTGATAGCCCAAAAGGAAGCACCTTGAACTGCAACGAGTGACCTTCGAAATGGAAATGAAGGAAGAGACGATGCTGAGGATAAATGGGTACGTGAAAATACACGTCTCATAGATCCACCGTAATGAACCAGTCTCCTGTCTCCACTGAGTGGAGCACGTCCGAAGTACGAAAGGGCAGCTGCTTGAGGTAAGTGTTTAGATGGCGTAGGTCTAGTATTGGCCGGAGCCCGCCATCTTTCTTGGGTACCATGAAGTAGGTGGAGAACACACCCCGATGTGTCTGGGGGTCTATTTCTTCTATGGCATCTTTGTTTAAGAGGGACTGAATTTCGGGGCATCGTGGCTCAGGTGGATGGGGTGCCATGCCATGGATCCAGAGACCTGGGTTCGATTCTGACCCGGGGTTGTTTCCCAGTCCCTCCCCATCTCTCTCTCCCACTCGTTTCCTGTCTCTGCATTGTCCTGTCCAATAAAGGTGAAAAAAGCCCCCCAAAAAATCTTTAAAAAAAAAAGAGGGACTGAATTTCCGATAGTAGGGCAGAACGTGTTCCCGGGCTTTGAGCCCTAAGTTTAGAGGAGGCCGGTGGTGAAATTGAAGGCGATAGCCACCTTTGAGGGTGTTCAGGACCCACAGGTTTGGCATTGTTGAGCCCCAGTACTCCAGTTGTTGAGGAGTAAAACGCCCTGCCACCGGCCGCACACCATCAGTCTCGTGACTGTGGGCGGTGTGCAGCTTTGGGGGAATGGCTGTGAGTTGCCCTTGGAAAAGAGGTAGGGGGTCTGCCACGTGTTCTGCGGTGGGGAAAGCCATATTCTGTTTGCCTCCGCTGAGGCTGCTGGAAGGCTGCTGCTGTATGGTGGCGATAGAAAGGGGTGCTGCGAAAGGTAGGTGGTGGCAATGCCTGAGGTCGTCTGAAAGCAGGTCTCGGTTTCATATGTTGGGAGCGTGTTTCAGAAGCAAGTTGGCGGTGGTTTAGAGCCTCTTGCACTGCTGGGCCAAACACCTGCCCAGGGGCCAAGGGTAGTTGGCGCAAGACATTCCTAGCTGCATCAGGAAGAGGGGACTGTGCTACCCAGATCTGCCTGCGGGCTTGGAGTAGCAGTCCCATAGACTTACCACACTGCTTAGTCATTGCCCCCACGCCCTGAAGAGCAGTGTCTATCAACTCAGAGGCAGCCGCATCTGAGGTTGGCTGTAGGATTGTCTGCAAAGCAAGTAGTAGATGGGCCATGGTATTCAGGACCCACCCCATTGTAGCCTGAGTGTTATAAGCTCTACACACCAAATTGTCAGTGCGTCTGCACTCTGGGCTAGGGCACCGTGGGTCAGCATGAAGGGCTTCATCAGGTGGGGCAACCAGTGACACCACTGCTGACTCCACCGGTGGCATGGGGCCCAGGCCTACAGAGCCTGGGTTTGCCATGGAAGCCAACAGTCTAGAGGGATGGTCCATTCTGCTGGTATTTGCCTCCTTTAGTGCCTCAGTAAACATCTTAACAAAGTCCTCGCAGTGAGGGACAAAGAGATCATTGCTGTGTGTGGATAAGTGGCAAAGATGGTTTGTCTGTACCAGACTCTGAGGAAGAGGTTCTATGTTAAGCTTTGCCAGGGCCATTCGAATGGTTCCTGCTAGAGTGGCATTGACCACTGATGATTCTGGCTTGTCCTCTGACTCCCAGCCACTGTCTGTAGCAGGAGAGTGGAAGGCAACATGGTCATCTGGGAATGAAAAATCTCTGCCTAAAGGAAACAAGCTATCTGTGGCAGCAAGAGAAACCGTATCCTCCTCTCTGTGTAGGGGAGATGAATGAATGAACCCTTTATTATCACTGTACCAGTTAAATTGACCATCAACCTGTCCTTACATACATACATACATACATACATACATACATACATACATACACACACATATTAACAGAGGGACAGGACAGACAGGACAGAACAGACAGGACAGGAAGACAGGGGGAAAAAAGAAAAATTACAGAGAACATGAGGAAAGGAGAGGAGAAAAAAGCAACCCCCACGCTATGCTCCTGTGAGGAGTACAGTGTGGGAACATTAAAAAAACCCTCAGCACATAAGCACAAAAAACACAAATACACTTTACAACATGAAAACACGGGACTTGGGGGGAAGGGGGGGCGATCAGGGGTGGGGGGAGGGGGGAGGGGAGGAGGTAGAGGTAACCCAGCGCAAGCAAGCAGCCGTCCGCTCCTGCAGCCATGAGGGTGCTGGTCCAGGCCCGGCGCCAGGAACAGTTTACTAAGGGGGCAATTAGAAATCGCAAGGGGGCAAATATTTTTCATATAGTGTGTAGTAGTGATGGTGGTCTGACAACGTGTTTCAAACAATTAACTGTGCCAACCACAAAACCACGGCCCCGAAGGTTGCTTTAGTACAGGAAAATCATGTGACATATTACCAGGGCAGTTGCACTTTATCAACTCCCGTGCCCACCTGTTAACCCTCCCCTCCAATTTTCTCACAGACACGCGGTACAACCGGAAAGATGCCAAACATAAAACAACACACACAAACCTACAGGCAAGTCCTTTAAATTTAAAATACATACAAATAGCTCCGCGGCATGAAAACAAAACATCAGTGCAAGTCTAAGGTACTTGGCTCAGCGGCCAAAATCATAATTAAAAAAAATCAACAGACCCCACGGCTGCACCAGTAATAGCCTTCCTGACTCGCACTGAGTCAACGCTAACCACTTAATCCACGATCCCAGTTTAGGCGTGTAGGGGACAAAGCACTCTGAAGTGATGAATTTTCACCTCCGCTGCATGGGGGGTGACGTCAACGACACATATTCTTACGCTATTTATGTCTATAATGCATTATATTTTCATAAGAAAACAATTAAGTGATCTGAGTCTCCGTTGAGGGGGCGGGGCTGTAGCCACGAGGGGGCGACGCCCCCTTTCGCCCCCCCACTGCGCCGGGTCCACACTGGTCACGCACTCGCTTGTCACACTGGGGGTGAAAGCGGCGACCGCAGGAAGTGGGGGAAGAAACGTGAGGAATGTGAGAGCGTCTCACAGCAGTGACCTTCAGGGGGAGATGTTGTCTCAGCAACGGCCTTGGCCGAAGCTGGTGCTGTCTCAGGGAGCCAAAAATAGATAAGATTGGGATTGTTTGGTCTTGGGGCGAGCAGACGCATTTTATGCACGTCTGCTCTGTTCGTTCATTTCTGTCCATTCTGTCCATATTGTCCAATTTGGTCTCCGAAAAACTTTTCCTTTGCAAAGCCGAAAGCTTCTCCATGATGTCATCCATGTTGTGGTTCAAGTTCTGAATAGCCATAGTCTGAGTGCCGACAGCTCTGCCCACTGCTTCAATCATATCGGGCAGCTTTATGGGGCTTTGAACAGCTGTCACCATTGTCTGATTTCCTCGATAAACGAGGGCAATGCCTAATCCAATCAATAAAAGTCCTGTAATCATGGTTCCGAATAGGTAGATGTCTTCAATGTCCTCCACAGAAAGAATCGCCAGGCACACGACCCGCCACCGCTCCCACGCATCCATCGTGTAACCAGCTGCGAACGTTCTGGCAGGACAGGCAGGTTCCCCCGAACCCAGGCTTCTCATCGAGAAAACTGTGTCAATTTCGTTAGGAGGCCAGTTTATCAATTCCATGATTTTTTTTTAGTTTAGAGAGCAATGCGGAGAGAGTCTCTCAAAAGTATAGACAGACAAGAAGAGACAAAAGAGCACAAGCAGGGAAAAAAGGAGGGAGAGGGAGAGCAGAGAAAAATGCAACCACCTTCTGTGAAAGCACGGAGAGAAAAAAATGAAAGAGAAAAAAAAGAGATGGAGGCAGGATTGGCTGTGAAGCAGGCAGAGGGGCCTCATCCTCTGTCTGAGAGCCAGGCTGTGATGCATGTTGTGAATGCATACTAATAAGCATCTCTCTTATCTGTGCAACACTCTCTGTCAATTGCTCTACCCTGCGTGTCAGCTCCTGTGAACGTTTGGGCTTTTTCACTTTTGGGGGAGCATGCGAAGCCACTGGGCGCGTAGCCACTGGGCGCTTACCTGCACGCTCCTGAGCTGGAGGAGAAGAGAGAAGGCAGTCCTCTTTTCCATCAATGCCTGCTAATCGTGCCTGCCATTGTTGTATGGAGAGCAGGCTACAATGCACACATGGATCAGTCATAGCCTCTCTGAGATGATTAATTCCCAGGCAGCTGGGGCAGCGATCATGTGGCTCTTCCACTTCCATGGGTGTACCACACACAACACACCAGGCCATACTTACCAGTTGTGTTAATGTTATTGTATTAATTATTGTAGCCTATTAACACACAATCAGTTAACGTTATGTGTCATGGAGAGAACACACAAGAGGACTGCTTGTTAACAGTGCTGTAATCCAATCTGATTCACTGTAAGCTTGAGGCCATACAAATGTTTTGGTGCTGGGGGCTGAGCACCTTGCACTTGTGAAGCGGAAAAAGGCACGGGTAAACAGGTGCTCTTTATTTATTGTTTCGCTACGCTGCGCCGGGGAATGGGGACAGGTAGTGGTTGTTTCACTATTGCGCTGCTGCACCGGGGACTGTGTGCTAGCGTGCTACTGATTGTGCTAGACCAGTGGAGAGGTCTGTCACCACGCAACTGAACTTACCTCTCGATGCCGAGCCGGGGACGGCGTCGGTTATGGTTTAAGAAAATGTGTTGCGCCGGGGGCTGGGCACTAGCACACGTTCAGACAAGAGTGTGAGGTGATTATAGTACAGTGCTCCAATGCCGGGGTGTGGGCATCAGACTGTACCTAGCTGCGAATGCTAGTCAGCGTGCTAGTGGGTCTGCACAGCAAAGATAACTCACCTTCTTCTAAGACTAGCTTTTCTAAACTGATGATGATATATTCAATCCAATCCGAAGGGTAAAACTGTGGAGCCAGCTGTTGGAGACAACTCCGTAAGATAGCTGTGTTGCATCCACGTCTGATCTCAACAACGGCGAGAAAGCGAAAGGCAATGATAGACGTGTGTGCAACCATTTTATCATTTAGGGCACGTCATACGTCACGAGTTGACAACTTGGGTATAAATTCTCGGCAAGAGATGCGGCTAGCGCAAGGGGTTTCACACAGTCTAAACTGCGCCATCTGGCGGTCTGGAGACAAGGAAGTAGAACATTCTAATTGCTGATCTAATAAAGTTATATTGTTAACTACAGGGTCACTTACATTGTGTGACAAATTAGTAGTTTGAATTTTTTGTCGGATATTTTCAATTTTGTCATTAAAAAAATTCATGAAATCATTGCTACTACATTCTGCAGGTGTGCATGTGTCTATAGTGGACTTATTCCTGGTTAATTTTGCTACAGTATTAAATAGGAATCTAGGATTATTTTTGTTATCTTCTATTAGGGAGGAGAGATATGTTGATCTAGCAGCACTAAGAGCTTTTCTATACTTCAGGAAGCTCTCCTTCCAAGCTAATTTGAACACTACCAATTTTGTTTGACGCCATTTACGTTACAATTTTTGAGTGGTCTGTTTTAAAGTCCGAGTGTCATCGTTATACCAGGGTGCTAATTTTTTCTCTCTGATCATTTTCCTTTTAAGAGGAGCTACATCATGTAAAGTATAATAGAACGTTGACTCTAAGTGTTCAGTTGCCTGATCAAGTTCTGCGGGGGCTGACAATGACCCAATCAAAGTTGATAACTCTGGGAGATCATTTATAAAACTCTGTGCAGTAGTTGACATGAATGTACATTTAATACAGTAGCATGGTGAGGTGCATCAGTCTTTGCAAGCAAGGATAGGTCGTGGCTCACTCCTTTGCACCAAAATTCATGGGAGTCAATTCAAAAAAGAAAATTTCTCAACGCAAGATTTTAGGTCTTTCAAAATCTACGTACATAATATTGTGAAAAGATTCATGGAATTTGGAGACATCTCAGTGCCTAAAGGGCAAGGTCGGAAACCACTGTTGATTGTGGGTGACCTTCAAGCCCTCAGGTGGTACTGCCTGAGAAACCGTCATACTAAAGTGACAAATATAGCCAGATGGGCTTGGGAATACTTCAGAAAACATTTGTCACTTAACACAGTCCTCTGCTGCATCCAGAAATGGAACCTGAAACTGTATTACACAAGGAGGAAGCCATTCATCAATTCTATGCAGAAATGCTGTGAATTTCACTGGGCCCGAACTCATCTAAGATGGACAATGGAAATGTATGTTGTGGTCAGATGAGTCTTCATTTCATCTTATTTTTGGAAAAATGGGATGTCGAGTTCTCAGTGCCGAAGGTGAACATGACTATCCAGTTTGTTATCAGAGAAAGGTGCAAAAGACAGCATTTATGAGGGGGATGGGGGTGCATCAGTGCCCACGGCATGGGTGAGTTGCATGTATGTAAAGGTACCATTGGCACGGAGGCATATATTAGGATTTTAAAGAGAGACATTCATGAAGATGTCTCTCGGAGCGTCGTGGCTCAGGTGGATAAGGCGCCATACCATAAATCCAGAGACCTGGGTTTGATTCTGACTCGAGGTCATTTCCCAATCCCTCCCCATCCCTCTCTCTCCTGCTCATTTCCTGTCTCTACACTGTCCTAGCTGATAAAGGTGAAAAAAAGCCCCAAAAAATCTTTAAAAAAAAAAGATGTCTCTTGCTGGGAAGTCCATGCTAATTTCAGCAAGACAATGCCAGGCCTCATTCTGCATGGGCTTACAACAGTGTAGCTTCATAGATGCAGAGTGCATGTGCTTGACTGGTCTGCTGCCAGTCCAGATCTGTCTCCTATTGAGAATGTTTGGTGCATCATGAAGAGGAGAATCAGACAGTGGTGACCACAGACTGTTGAGCAGCTGAAGTCTTATATCAAGCAAGAATGGATAAAATTTTCAATTGTAAAACTGCAACAGTTAGTATCCTTAGAGCCCATATAATTAGAAAGTGTTATTAACAGGAAAGGTGATGGAACACAATGGTAACAAATGTTGCCAGGCAAAACAAACCTCACCTGGTAGCACTTATGATGAATATGAAGGAAGATATCGTGAAAAAAAATAAGTACTCTATGGGTACATGTGGCTCACGGGCGATTGCTCTAAGACAACGAGGGAGGCTCAGCCTCCTCTAAAAATGATGAACATCGTGTAGGATGAATTGCGCTAGGCTTATGTTATAGCCGACCTTATAACATTGCTAGTTCAGATCCAGAATCATAGAAATATATGTGCTCAACCCACTACAGTGCGAAATCATTCCGTTATAACTTTCCCCAGTTCGCCTAATGTGTGCGTGAGTTTTTCCCCCTCGTGACAGCACGATGCAGCCCAGCCTCAGTGGACTTCAATGGCATTTGGGAGCTATGTGCTTTTCAATATCAAAATGCAAGATGATTATTGGACAAATACTGTGAAAACGCCCGCCCACCGGACTCCCAGCCTCAGTGGACTTCAATGGCATTTGGGAGCTATGTGCTTTTCAATATCAAAATGCAAGACGATTATTGGACAAATACTGCGAAAACGCCCGCCCACCGGACTCCCAGCCTCACATGGGAGGGACATGGCAGTTTCCGCGAGGAGACTGGTGATTGGTGAAAGCGGCCGGATATTTTCTTTGATTGACAGCTCGTTTCAAATATAGACAGGCAGCGGTGAATTTCAGTTCAGTCCCATGCGGATTCACAAGTGCTCTGGTGTATTGTAAGAGATCAGCTTACATTTCGATTTCATTCATTACATACGGTTTCTACCAGCTTTTTTAGTTTGTATATATTTTCATTGTAAATAAAGTGTAAATATAATGTTGTCAAGTTTGCTATCTTAGTTCCAGAAATTTTGTTTATTTGAGTGACTGAACTTGAACTTGAGGGGGCTAGTCAGCTAGCAAGAAAGCTGCGCACGGATGCCAAGCATTGTTGATTTAATTTTGGAGAAGCCATTTGCCAGTCTTCCTTTCGAGAAAAAATTAAAATTAAAGAGCAGGGTAGACCAACGCCTCAAATTGACTTGGTGAAAAAGGTAGGGAATAATACTCGTTCCTTTCAGCTCTCCTGGTATGAGAAAGTGAATTGGCTAACAGCAAGTGACCCACATCAACAACAGTAAATAGGCTACTTTAGTAATATGTCATGGATGGACCAAAAATATAGAATCTATTTAAAATGTTGATGCTGAGTATAGTATATTGGAATATATATTTCTCTGGATATGAATTAAACACAGCTACAATTTGGAAAACATTTTTAAACAAAAACACAGCCGAGAACATTTCACACTACAGACCTGGATTAAAAGTGAAGGGTTATCAAAATTGTCAATAAAACATTTCTCAGTCAAAATAAGTAAAATATAGGGAAAGTGTCATTGAATGAAATGTGTGGCACCCAGCTCTATGTTTGGCTCCCCAAGGTCAGTGCTTGTGCCTATTCCAGAACACTCTGCTGTTACTGCTGAGGTTCCTGACAAAGAGCTGCTTTCAATAATGATCAATTTTTAAACAACATGCCACAATATTAAAATATAAAATGTTAAAATATACCCCCCCAACACCACCATCATGTATATTGGACAGTAGGCTAATGGGCCAAAAGAACCTGTTATTTCACAGTTTGTGACCCTGCCAACAATCAGCCAGATCAGAAGCAAGAGTATGGGCAAAATTGATGTGTTTTTTCTTTTTTCTTTTAAAATCTGGAAATATCGTAACCAACCAGCCTCCCCTATTTGAAAGACTACCAGCCGCCACTGATGTGGCTACTGCTTATAAATAAAATTGTTTTCTGAAACCATGTCCATACAGTAAATATAGCATATATATATTTACTCTAAAAAATGAAGCATACTCCAAAAATGAGCAATTTAAAAATCACAGAAGTAAAATATACCAAGTGTCTGTACTTTATATTATTCTACTCTTATCTCTTACAGTTTTCGAAACTGAAACCTCTGAACCAAGGCTGACATACACACGCTGTTGCCATGACCTAAACTCTTATTTCCCAGAAATGGCCTGGCTCTAGAGCTCAGTGGAACGCACTTTCCCTCTGTAATAAGTATAAACATGTCTGAAAGCAATTTCTTTAGTCTAGTCCATTTATTTATAATAATGGCGGCACGGTGGTGTAGTGGTTAGCGCTGTCGCCTCACAGCAAGAAGGTCCGGGTTTGAGCCCCGTGGCCAGCGAGGGCCTTTCTGTGCGGAGTTTGCATGTTCTCCCCATGTCCGTGTGGGTTTCCTCCGGGTGCTCCGGTTTCCCCCACAGTCCAAAGACATGCAGGTTAGGTTAACTGGTGACTCTAAATTGACCGTAGGTGTGAATGTGAGTGTGAATGGTTGTCTGTGTCTATGTGTCAGCCCTGTGATGACCTGGTGACTTGTCCAGGGTGTACCCCGCCTTTCGTCCATAGTCAGCTGGGATAGGCTCCAGCTTGCCTGCGACCCTGTAGAAGGATAAAGCGGCTAGAGATAATGAGATGAGATGAGATTTATAATAATCAATCAACAGAGCAGGGAAGTTTTATCAATGGGGTTTAAAAGTGGGCGTGGTCAAACCCCCTTTCTTTGCATATGTAAATGAACCAAGAAACCATCCAATGACAGCACACTGTAACCTTGATCAGATGACTCAAAATGTTGGAGGTTCTATTTGAGACCAATGTTTATCTATCCTGAAAGTTTCATGAAGATTGATCCAGCTGTTTTCCTGTAATATTGTTAACAAAAAAAAAACAAAGAAACGAACAAACCCGACCGAAAACAATACCTCGTCCTCTGGTGGACTCCATCCCGGGTGAGGTAATAATGCCTCTGTCCCAATGTCTTTTGAGTGTGTTGCAGGCATCAAATTCTAACTTCATTTATATTTGCAAAATACAATGAAGTTGGTCAGTAAAATTCTTTAAAATCTTTTCATTGTACCTTTGTCAATTAATTAAAGGTTCACATGAATTAACAAATCACAATTTTTTTAATTGCATTTTGGGAAATATTCCAACTTTTCTGGAAATGGGGTTAGTACATTACCTGTGTAGTAATAGTAATAATAAGTATAGGTAATCGTATGGGGCTGAATAAAATTAAGAATTAATTTCATGAGTGATTTCGAAGTTTTGCAATTTCAAAACTTTGAAATCACAAGTGAAATTGATCCTTAATTTTACGAGGAACCATACAATTACTTGTTTATAATATATAGGGCCAAATTCATACTTCAGAAGCCATTCAAGTTCACAATATTTGTCATTCACGCTTTCTGAACCAATCAGGGCGCGAGACTATCTTGCACGTTTGAATCAGTTTCTAAAGCGTCTTTCATCATGACACGGCGACACAATACAAGGATTTACATCTTTCAGGATTAATCCCGGATATTTCTCTTGTCTCAGATGCCGATCCAATGCTGCCTGCATTACTTTAAGAGAGTCTGGTTCGTAGTTTTCCCCATTTTCTTTCCTCACTTCTGCATAAAACTGTGACAGCACCTTGTCTAACTCACAGCATTCATACGCCACTAGAGAGTCATTTATTTGTCTTTCTGCGGCCCATTTCTTAAACACGGAAAGCCAAAAATTCGTCCTTTTTTTGGTATTTTCATTTTCGCTTGCAGCTTTCAATTGGTTTATCATTTCTTCGTCAAATATAGTGAAACACGGCATTGCTGAGTCAGCAGAGTCGGCCATTTTGTTGACAAAGTTTGCTAATTTTTGTAACCGTAACCAAGCAACAAACTAGCCAATAGCATTTCAGGAATACGGCCCCGTGTTAAGGAAAAAAGCCCTCCTTGATTGACCAATCAGAATTGAGTAATTTGGCCCTAGGTATTATCGTAATAATAATCTCAACTGCCAAGACCGAGTTAAGGGCAAATATAAAAATAAGCATATTTTAAATATGGATTTAGAAGAGTTTCATCTTTGTTAATTAGGTATAAGTTAAACGACAGTTGAAAATGGTTTAATGTCTCTAAAAAAATTAGACTTTCTGTTTAATGGATCTAAAATATGAATGCTTTCCGTTCATCTTTAGTTTGCTGAGCGCTATGGAGACATTTACAGCCTGTATCTTGGGAGAAAACCAGCTGTTGTTCTTCATGGTTTGAAGGCTATAAAAGAAGCTCTCGTGACCAAATCTGCAGACTTTTCAGGACGGCCACAAAATGTGCTAATCAGCCATTTAGTTGAAGGAAAAGGTGACATAGCAAATAATTAAATACTAAATAGGGTGCATCAGTTGCCCCACTCCCAAAAAGTTAAAAATTATCTGACCGCCCAGTTCTTTTGCAATTCTGTTCCTTTTACATTTATTTAACATTCAGATAAAGTGACACTAACCTGAGTATTGCCATGTACTGACTCTGAAATAGAGTTACTGACTTGAGTGAAATATAACAGGAGTTGTAATGGCTGATTATGGTCCTGCATGGAAGGAGCATCGTCGTTTTGCACTCATGACCTTGAGGAACTTTGGCTTGGGGAAACAGTCTATGGTGAACAGGATTCTGGAGGAAAACAAACACCTTGTTGCAAAATTGGAAAAACATTCTGGTATCGTATAACATTAATAACATTCCTGTTGATGACAGCTGTCCGATATAAGGTTTCATGCCCCATTTTAAATGTTGATGACCAATAATTCTCTCTTTGTAGGAAGGATCTTGTGTCCTCAGACTTTGTTCCATGATGTAACATCGAATATCATCTACCTGGTTTTGTTTGGTATTCGCTATGAATATGGCGATGAAACCCTTAAACAATATGTTGCGCTGTTAACTGAAATTAACAAGATTGTTAATGGACCTTGGTCCTTGGTGAGACATTATATCACCTGATCACTGATTGCATTTAGACTTTTACTAATCCTAAGTAATGATTTTTAAAAATAGCTGAAAGAATTAATGTCCCAATTATTTTATTATAAACAATATAAACAACACAACCTCTTGTATTCTTGTAGCTCTATGATGCAGTTCCAGTGGTGAGATCCCTGCCTCTTCCATTTAAGAAAGCTTTTAAAAACATTTACTCACTGAAAAAAATGACACTGACCTTGATTGACGAGCACAAGAAAACAAGAGTCCCAGGAAAGCCAAGGGACCTTGTCGACTGCTATTTGGATGAGCTAGATATGGTATGTGTTTGTGTGGGTATAAAGACTGATCTGGTATTTCATGGAATGTCCAACAGTCCATGTGTAATTCAGTTAAATGTTAGCTGTATAGGGCTTTTAACCATTGGCATTGTCAAAAAGCATCTTTACAGACATCTGGATGTAGACTTAGATCCCTAATCAGTAACCCAGTGATGACGGTGGCAAGAAACAGAGGAAAGTGAATCAAAAGGGAACCCACCCTTTTTGGGTGGCAAGAGATACTTAGATTATAAATCATTACTCACTTATAACTGTATACTCTAAAGGCAAAAAAAATCCTAAGAGTGCTGAAACAATGGTAAATATAAATAAATTGTAAATAAGAGTCTTGGGATGAGCACAAGATAGTCTTCATGAATACAGTAGCAGTTCTAATATATTAGTCTTTTGTACAAGTAATCATTGTGATATTTTACTGGGAGTCTACACTACCTGGTCAAAAAAAGCTGCATTTAGCTTTGAGCATACCTTTAGCTTTGATTACGGTGCACATTCATGGTGGCATTGTTTTCACAACCTTGTCATATAACTGTACATTACAGGCATTTAGCAGACTCTCTTATCTCTTATCCAGAGTGATGTAGAACAAGTGCAAAAGTCAGGTCCAGGAAGTGCTGAACTTCTAAACAAGAAAGTTCTAGTGCCAACTGAACAAGTGACAGAATAGCACTTAGTGTAATATTCTGTTGACGTAACAACAATCCACAAATAGCCAAGGAAAACAAGTAAACCATACAAATGAGCTGACAAGGTGCAACTAAATAGAGAAAAATAAAACCCCAGCTGCTAACCAAAAGTCATCATGTCCAGGCTAGACAGTACACAACCTAGGTTGGTCAAGACCAATACACAATTACACAGTGGGCATGGAAGCAGGGGAGTGGTGCAGCCCGAAGAGGTGGGTCTTCAGTCTGCGCTTGAAGGTGGTCAGGGAGTTGGCAGTTCTGACATTGATGGGAAGGTCATTCCACCAATGGGGAGCTAGGACAGACAGCAGTCTTGAGCAGGCTGGGCAGGAGCAGAGAGGGGGAGGGGCCAGGTGACTAGTAGCAGCAGAGTGAAAGGATCTGGCTGGCGGGTAGGGTCAGACCAGTCTTTGGGGATATGCTGGACCTAACCTCTTGACTGACTGGTCAGGTTATACAATGTCACAACATTTATTTCCATCCAGAGTTGCATTATTTTTTCACCAAGATCTTGTACAGGAGTGTTGAACCACTCTGAAAAGTCATCTACAGCACATCCCAAATACCTTAAATGGGATAAAGGTGTCCAGTTCATGTGTGAAAATGATGTCTCATGCTCCTTGAACCACTCTTTCACAATTTGAGCCCAAAGAATCCTGTCGTTGTCCTCCTAGAATATGCCCAGGGGGCAGCACAGTGTTGTAGTGGTTAACACTGTCGCCTCACAGCAAGAAGGTCCTGGGTTTGAGCCCAGCAGCTGACAGGGGGCCTTTCAGTTTGGAGTTTGCATGTTCTCCCCATGTCTACATGGGTTTCCTCTGGGTGCTCCGGTTTCCCCCGCAGTCCAAAGACATGCAGGTTAGGCTAACTGGTGGCTCTAAATTGACCGTAGGTGTGAATGGTTGTTTGTCTCTATGTGTCAGCCCTGCAATGACCTGGTGACCTTGTCCAGGGTGTAGCCTGCCTCTCGCCCATAATCAGCTGGGATAGGCTCCAGCTTGCCTGCGACCCTGTATAGGATAAGTGGTTATGGATAATGGATGGATAGTTATTTGCAATATATATGGTTTACATTTGACATTTTAATATATTTTACATGTATTATTTTTTAGATATTATTACATCTTTCATATGTTTTACATATCTGTTTAATTTTCTAATTTCTTTTCTCAATTTGAGTGTGAGCAACTGCAGATATATCAAATTTCCCTTTGGGATTATTAAAGTATTTCTGACCACTGGCGGCTCGTTAATAGGGGCGATTTGGGCGACGCACTCCCAAACAGGGAGGAAGGTTTTTTTTTATCTACTCCTACTACCAACAGTAATGTCATTGTCCAATCAGGCTAAGGTCGTGCCTGGTGTAGCCACGCCCTTTTGGGGCGATTTCTGTCAGGTTCAGATTTGCCCCAAAATCTCCCATTGACACTAATGGTACATACGTTTTTTTTGAAAATCCTGCTCCCAATGCATTTTCTATTAGGTTTTATGTGCTCGCACAAGCAGCGTGCTTACGTCATACGCCTGTTGCGCCGTGCAAATGTTGCCAGATTGGTTTTAAGTGCATTTTGGCAGGTTTAGAACATAATTTTGGGCTGGAAAACGCAACTTTGGTTTTAAGTGCATTTTGGCGGGTTTAGAACATAATTTTGGGCTGGAAAACGCAACTTGCGCGGGAAGATGGCCGCGAGTGTTGAGTGCAACAATACGATAGCGTCTCTGAAAGAAGTTCCCTTTAGTCGTCGTACCAATGAGGAGAAAACGGCAATCAAACAGCTAGAACCTCCTAGACCATATTTAAACATCAAGCAAGTGTCTACGAAGGGGGAGAAGACCTACTCAAGAGGTTTTAACAAGAACTGGTACCACCGGAGAACTTGGCGAGCTGGCTGTGATGTAGTCAATGCTCTTTTTTGCTACCCTTGCGTTCTCTTCCACCCTGGAAGTAGCACAGCAGACTGTACAGTGATATCTGATATTTGAATTTACTAGGCAAAAGTTGTTTTTGTGTGTGTGTTTTACCAATGGCAGTTTAACATTGCCATGCTTGGAATATTTCAGTAGCCTCAAGTTCTCTCTGACTTGGTGTAAATTAAGCATATTTTCAGTTTTTATATATTGTACAGTATGTGTTCATTGGAGCCAGCAGCACCTTACCTTTTTTCCAACTTGTTAAGCCAAGTTGCACTGACTACAAAACCTTGTGTAACCTTGTGTGTATATAGCTAAATAACTAAAGCCTTTTGTGTTCATTGACATGCTTGTAATACTTTAAATTTCCTTTTAAGACATGGCTTTCTGGAGGAATTTTTGGGGAAAAAAACTGCAGAATTTTAGAATTATTTGTTGTTAAAATGGTGCAATTCCATATAAAAAAACACATAATTAAGCTGCACATGTTTGTTTGATGGTTATGCTTTTCTTCATCTTTTTCAAAACTTAAATAAACACTTGTTTTGGATTTATATCCTGCCACTTTAATTGCATTCTTTAGAATTGAAGAAATTAGAATAAGTTTATAATTAAGAATTTGTGTCTACTTATTATAGAATACTGGAATAATATGAGAAAATAAATGAGTAATGTAATATTAATTGATTGTGATGCCAAATGTTTTGCTTTGAAGGCTTCACAATGAATCTTCCTTAGTTTTAGCCTGGCAAGCCAGACTAAATGTGAATATTTGCCACTCGTAGGCAAAAATATTTTTGGCCGCTAGGCGGGTGGGTAGTTTACTAGGCTACCTTAGTTTGCCACCTTTAACTTGTTTAGTATTGCCACCTAGTGGAGAGAAGAGATATTGTCTATATTGATATCTGAATTTACCAGGCAAAAACAAGTTCGGCCAATTGATTTGCTACCTAGGTCAATTTACTTCAGTCCTGTGGACATTTACGGTCCGTGTAGACATAACGGGGGAAAATTGCCCCCCCTGAAAAAAAATTCAGGAGCTGCCACTGTTTCTGACTATGATTCTGATATTAATAACTACAATAATTATTCAAAGGGTCTTAAACATTTCCTTATTTCAATCCAAATGGTCACTTTTATTTTTGGCTGGGCAGTATATGTAATGTGAATGAAACCAAACCATGTTAAGGACTATGGTGGCTGAATTCTGGAATAACTGGATGTCTTGTTTTTAACAGAGGGGCAATGGATCCACCTTTGATGAAGGACAACTAATAATGTTTATTATAGTCTTGCATTCAGCTGGGACCGATACCACATCCAACACCCTCCTTACTGCTTTCCTCTACCTCATGGTTTTCCCAGACATTCAGGGTTTGAACTTCACTTCATTGCAGTTCATTCTAAGTCTACTTGTTGCATAAACCCTAAAATGTTTGGTTCATACCGTAGATTTGATTTGTAATAGAGCCAAACATTGTTTCTAGAGAGATGCCAGCAGGAGATTGACGAGGTTCTACAAGGAAAAACTCATGCGTCTTTTGAGGACAGACACAACATGCCATACACACAGGCTGTGATCCATGAGTCTCAGCGCATTGCCAACATTGTCCCTCTGAGTATTTTCCACTCTACCTCAAGAGATACTGAACTGATGGGCTACAACATCCCAAAGGTGACAATTTCAAATTGGCAATTTCAAACAATGGTTTAATTTACCTTCGTTTACCCATGTTAAATCTTTTGTTTCACTCTTTTTCAGGGAACTATTATCATCCCCAACCTCTCCTCAGTGCTGAATGAGGAAGGCCAGTGGAAGTTTCCTCATGAGTTCAACCCATCAAACTTCCTCAATGAGCAAGGACAGTTTGAGAAGCCAGAGGCCTTCATACCCTTTTCTGCTGGTGAGAGCTCAGGATGGTGTAAAGAATACTACAAAAATAAACCAAACCTCATTTACTCAAATGATTTCAAAATCAGTTTTGTATTTGACTTCACAGAACATTTATTTAAAATAAAAGGTACAAATCACTAATGAGTCAACATGATAAGCTAATGTGCGTTTATGTGTGCAGGGCCTCGTGTGTGTCTGGGTGAAGGTCTTGCTCGCATGGAGCTTTTTCTCATCTTGGTCTCCCTGCTGCGCCACTTTCAGTTCATTTGGCCTGAAGATGCAGGAGAACCAGATTTCACTCCTGTATTTGGACTAACACTTGCACCCCAACCATACAAAATGAGAGTCAGACTGAGACAGCCAGCTAGAGAAATACAAAATTAGTCAGGAAATGTCTGTATAGTGGCAAATCCTTTATAGTAAATGAAATTGTATTATCTCACAGTAAATGAATGAATAATCAAACAATAAGATAACAGGAAGAAAAAAGAATATTCAGTATACTAAGGATTTGAATGTTTGTTGGGTCTAATTAAAGCTTGTCTTCCTAACTTAAATTTTGTATCTTGCTTTTATCTGCTGTGGTTTTTGTAATAATTAAAATTGCTAACACTTGGTCTGGATAAGAAGTGGAATCCAATTGAGCTGCATTTCTCTTGTTGAATGCAAAACTAAAGACAAAACACCCCAAGAACCAGCAGGAACTGAAGATGGCTCTGTCAAAGGCATGGCAGAGCATTATCCTGAAAGAATCCCAGCATCTGGTGATGTCTGTGGATTCCAGACTTCAGGCAGGCATTGAATATTAAATCTATTTTTAAAGGAAGCAAAATAGAGGAAATTTAGTTCACTATACTCCAATGGTATGTTCCGACCATGTGCACTCAAGTTTCATAATGTGATGTTTTTGTGGCCCCTGCCCAATTTGCACCTAATTTTTTTAACTAAGTCTGTATGTATTGCTAATGCACTTATATTTGTAAAACTGTACATATATAATGTGCTATATGATTTTCCCTGTAAAGCTTTAATTGTTGCTGTACGTAATTTCAGGTAATAAGTACATGCTAGTGGGTAGTGGGCCATAAGCTTGGGGAGGACTTCTCCCATGGACATAGCTTTCTCTTCCTCATCTGAGAAAAAAGATGACTGGTTGTTGAGCTGTAAGGTAATGCTGAGGCTGCAAGCACCAGATTTTCATGGTCTCATTTTCTGGATCATGGATTTATACATTTTTAACCTACCAGGGAAAATGTGCCAGGACAGCCTTGCATGTTGGTTATACTGTAAGTGGTGTCAAAGACCTCTCCGGTCAGTTCAGAGATGGTTGCAAAAAAAAAAGTTTCCAATTCTATGCCCAGAGTTGGTTTGAAAAGAATGTCACTTGCCTTTTAGGTATAGGTAGAACTACTTATAAACTGTACTATATTATCCTTGTGAATTCTGCTTAATTTGGGTGCATCCAAATTCAAACCTGTTTACAAAAGTAATTCCTTTTAGACTGTCATTAAATGCAAAGCTAGACCCAAGCAAACTGTTTGTTTAAAAATGTCTTTCCTCATATGCAAGGAGTGAACAAAGTTAATTTATATTCTCAATTTGATCAGCAAATCATATTGATTTTATACTTTGTACATTCATGTAGCCTGCATTTATTAGTTTGAAAAGACAAGACTATTTATTCAGGTCAATGTATTATGAAACTTCTCCAAGTTTGATAACATCATTCACAGAAATCACTGAGTAAATAATTAACAGAATGCATGTTTTAAGTCAGTATTTTGGTGTTGCAGCCAAAAGATTTTAGTGTGATGAGCAGTGGTACAACAGTCATCATGTTGGACTCCTTAGTTCTTGTTGGGTTTTGCGTCTGCCTCTTATTCCTCTTAATAAGGGTTCAGAGGCCCAAGAACTTCCCCCCTGGGCCACGACCACTACCGATATTTGGCAACGTTTTTCATTTAAACATCAGGAATCCTATGAAAGACTTCGAAATGGTATGCCACTATATTGTTATGATGGATGTCTGAGTCATAACTGAACCAAAATGATTTGTTTATTCCTGAAATTGTCTTCTAAACATGTGCCTTAGCTGTAATGCTTTATCTGTATCTTAATTTATTGTTAAGATTTGAATTGGAAACTTTTGTGTCTTTGATACATTATACATTCTAGCACAGTCATTATAAATTCTAAGCTCACTTCATGCAACCTATAACTGCATGAAAATGACTTGGGTAATCTGAAAAGACAAAAAAATAATTTTATAATTTACAAAATTAATATTAAACTTGAACACTAAATGTGACACGGGCCTTGTTTACAGAGAAATCATTATATGCTGGGTCAGAGTATTTGCTCTCAGTGTTGTTGAAATTGTCTAGAACCCCAAATTAAAAAAAGTTGGGATGGTATGTTGAAATTGAAATTAAAACTGAAAACAATGATTTGCAAATAATTTTGACCTGTATTGCAGTCAAAACAATACAACAGCACATTATTTGATGTTTAACTCATGACTTTTGTTGTTTTTTCAAAACAAACACTTCTATCAACTTTGATTCCATACTTGCCAACTATTCAAAATTCTCATGGGAGAGAAAAGTGCGTGAACGACATTTTCAATTAGACGAGGGTATGATGCGCGGTTGAAACGATAAAAACAGTGGATCCCAATTAATAGCAAACCATTTGAAATTTATACAATTAAAGAGTTTTTGAATTGTTGATATTGTTCTATCAGTTACTGTAGGATATGGGATTCATGTGTCAGGCATGAGAGAGCTCAGAGTGAAAAATCTGAAATAATACTCATCTTGAATTTTAATATAATAATAACAATGAAAGGGAAGTCTTAAATCAGATTTTGAGCTGAAAAATCTCCTCCCTGAATATTGTATACCTACAGAGACCTACAGAAAATAACACAAGTGATGCTTTAGAAGAATGTTTATAATTTCTTAAAATAGTCACAGTGAATATGTCTGTGAAGATTCTCAATCATCCAGGTCATAGTAAACTGTGGGTGGTAGAAAAGGGCAAGACCAGTTGCCCTTTTCTACCACCCACAGTCACAGTGAATGAAAGTATTATTGGATTGCATCAAATGTGTTTTCCTTCTGTAAGCTCATGTAAAAATACAGAGAACTATAATATCATATATAAATTAAATTTTAATAAGATTTGACCATAATAGTAACAACTCAGGCGGCACGGTGGTGTAGTGGTTAGCGCTGTCGCCTCACAGCAAGAAGGTCCGGGTTCGAGCCCCGTGGCCGGCGAGGGCCTTTCTGTGTGGAGTTTGCATGTTCTCCCCGTGTCCGCGTGGGTTTCCTCCGGGTGCTCCGGTTTCCCCCACAGTCCAAAGACATGCAGGTTAGGTTAACTGGTGACTCTAAATTGACCGTAGGTGTGAATGTGAGTGTGAATGGTTGTCTGTGTCTATGTGTCAGCCCTGTGATGACCTGGCGACTTGTCCAGGGTGTACCCTGCCTTTCGCCCGTAGTCAGCTGGGATAGGCTCCAGCTTGCCTGTGACCCTGTAGAACAGGATAAAGCGGCTAGAGATAATGAGATGAGATGAGTAACAACTCAATTAAATAAATACTGCACTGTCTTAGTACTACTAAAATGCATCTCTCTCACTAAACACTTTCCAACAGAATTTTTAAAAAGCACTAGAAATACAATCAAAATCCTATCGGAATGCATCAAAGGAATTTGCTCATTTGCAAACTTTGAAAGTTTTCAAACAAAATTTAAAAATGGCACTATAAATACTATCATAATATACATCACAAAGAAATTCACTCGAATGCAAAATTTTAGTACGACCAAAATACACTCACTAGTAATCTTTCACTTGAAACCTCAAAACTCTATCAAAATCAATCACTTCCCAGATAATTCACTTGTAAACTTTCACTTAAAACTTTCAAACATAAATTCAAAATAGCACTAAGACGCTACCGCACTATTCAAATACACTCACCAAACAAATTCTCTGTCATGCAAAATTTCACTAAACACTTTAGAAGTTGTACAGTTTGTTTCTGAAATGGTATGGAAGACTGGTTTAATTTCACACTCAAATGTCCATTATATTCTGATTTAAGGTATCTTTACCTTAAAATGTGTAACTGGCTGGTCGAACATTTGCTTATCCATGGAAATTCATTCTCCCATGCAACCTGGTATTTGCATTCATATTTTTGACGTTTGGTATTTGGTTTAGAGGCCATGATGAATGACTGCTTGTAAAAAATGTCGGACAGCCTGGGTGAATCCTACATTACGGAAATGACTGTCGTTCTGTTCATTGATTGGTTAAAAATCAGTTGACGTCAGCAGTGTTTCTCATACAATTCTGATTGGACATAATCGGGAGTGTTTTTTACGTGGTGGTAGGGATTTCCCCAAACCAGGAGATTATCCAGTTTTTAGCAAATACGATCGGGAGGTGGGAGACAGAGGCTAAAATCGGGAGCCTCCTGCCGAAATCAGGAGGGTTGGCAAGTATGTGATTCTTGCAGCACATTTAAAAAAAGTCGGGCTGGTAAAGCAAGAGCATAATAAAAGATTTTTTCTAATATCCTCTTTGTGCTCTGTAGGCCTTTGTCTTTCTCAAAAGCAGGGCCTATTAGCGTTCATATTAAAGAATATAAATTAGAATATTCACAGCTTTCAAGGCTAACTTCGAAAAACAAAAAACTGTGTGAGCCATATCCAATAAACAATTCCAATTAATTTAATTGAAATTGACACTCGTGTTTCTGACTTCTGTTTATTTAAAATATCATTCTGACCACTAAGATCTCAATATTTTTCATCAAAACAACTACAGTTATATTCTAAAATAGTTATTTATTTACAGGAATGAGTTTGATTTGGGGGCGGCACGGTGGCGTAGTGGTTAGCGCTGTCGCCTCACAGCAAGAAGGTCCGGGTTCAAGCCCCGTGGCCGGCGAGGGCCTTTCTGTGCGGAGTTTGCATGTTCTCCCCGTGTCCACATGGGTTTCCTCCGGGTGCTCCGGTTTCCCCCACAGTCCAAAGACATGCAGGTTAGGTTAACTGGTGACTCTAAATTGACCGTAGGTGTGAATGTGAGTGTGAATGGTTGTCTGTGTCTATGTGTCAGCCCTGTGATGACCTGGCGACTTGTCCAGGGTGTACCCCGCCTTTCGCCCGTAGTCAGCTGGGATAGGCTCCAGCTTGCCTGCGACCCTGTCGAAGGATAAAGCGGCTAGAGATGATGAGATGAGATGAGTTTGATTTGGAAAAAAATAAGCAGGTAAAGCTATGAAAATTCACTTCAAAGTCTCCCGTGAAGCATAACATCTAAAATTTTGCTTAATACTTCATAAGAAACCATGAGAACTAGAGAACATCCCTATAAAAGTTATCTGATTGATATTCATGAGTAATCCAGTCAGAAACCAATGAGAAGAGAGCCTGACCACTTTCCCGTGACTCAAAAAGCACCGGGAAAGTGGTCAGGTTCTTCACAATAGAAAATATTCAAGAGTTAAGCAATGACAGGTTTGTAAACTTAGATGAGTGTCTGCATGCACAATTTTCACACCACAACCAGCGATCATCTGATATGCATATCAAAAGTCAACAACAGTCCAAAATCAGTAACAAAGTTCAAGCAAAGACAGCAACAATCCAAAGGGACAAATCCAAAAGAGTAATCCGTAAAAACGGGCAGAAAATCAGGCAGGAATAAGTTTCTCAATAGAAAACAAAAAGACTCAGTGAAGAGAGGACCAGGACAACAGGGTACCATGTATAACTACACAGGATAGTTCATCACATAATACACTGATAAGGAGTTACAGGTGTGTCTAGCAAAAGGCAGGAAAGTAGGTGGAAAGAGAGGCGGGGTCAGGAGCATATGGATAACAAAAACAAATACAAGACACATGGAAGCAAATTAAAAGCCAAAAGATTTCTTGGTGGCCTCTAGAGGCCAAAAAAATGTTCCAACTCACAACAGGACTCACCCCTCTATGGATGTCCCCTGATGTTCATTGGGCAGTCAGGATGTTGATTTTGGTAGTCTCTGTCCAGATCTTTGTCCAGAATGTCCCTGGCTGGGACCCATGAATGTTCTTCAGGACTATAGCCCTCCCAGTCCACCTGACACTCAATCCCATCTTGTACCGGGCAGGAGTTCAACAGCCAGTTGACTGTGAAGACTGGCTGGCCGTTATGATTTGGGTCAGGGGGAGGAACTCTGGGAGGGGGTGCAAGGCGGCAATGAGAGCACAGGTCACAACAGGGAGACATTAAAGGTGGGGTTAATTCTTAGTGACCAGGGCAACTGAAACTGGTAAGTGACTGGATTGATCCAATAGACCACCTTAAAGGATCAATATTGCAGGGGGCAAGCTTGTGGGACTCCACCTGCAATTGGAGATCCCTTGAGGACAACCAAACCCTCTGACTAGGGTGAAAACGCAGGGCTGGCCTCCAACGTCAGTTGGCCTGAGCCTGGTTTGCCTTAGAAGTTTGCAGCAGTGACTTGTGAGTCTTTTTCCAGGTCATCCTGCACCGACTCTTGAAATGAAGAACTGAGGGCACTCCGGTGTCTTCCTCTTGTTCAGGAAACAGAAGCAGCTGGAATCCAAACTGACACTGGAATGGAGACATCTTAGAAGCAGAAGACTGGAGGGTGTGTAATGGAAGCTTCTAATAAACACTTCAAAACGCTTAGCAGTTGTCTTTTCAGTTATTTATTATAGTAGATCATATAACAGATATATAAAATAGGAAAGGAAAGAGAAGAATAGAAGAAGACACCACTTCTGATGATGCCGAGAGTATGCGCACTCTGAGTTGTGTTTTAGTGGCTGTTATCTATTATACTCTAAAGGCATTCGCTTACTGCTTGCATTTTCACATGATTGGCTCAAGATTTTCTATGAAGCTTTGTTAAAGCGTGCACCTGGCGTGCTCTGGTATGTGCAGGCGGATGTGTAGTTAGGGAGAACTCAGGCACCCTGCTTATCACCACCAAGGCCACAGAAAGGTGATTACAACATGGGAAAAACATCTTTCTCAGTAGACTAGGCCACTTGGGCTCAACACACAGAAACACAGAGAATAGGAATGTTCATCCACTAAATTTCCCTCACAGGTGTTATGGGCGTGCTCTGCCCATGGCAGCCAAGAGCTCCTTCACAAAGGATTTTCCAATGTCAGACTTCTCAGGGTGGGCTCAAGTACTTGTTTGACCCTCTCCATCCGCCCAATGAGCATCAGGAGACATCCATAGAGGGGCGAGTCCTGTTATGAGTTGGGACATTTTTTTGGCCTCTCGAGGCTACCAATCCATTTGATTGGGGTGGAAACCAGAGGAGAGACTGGCAGTGGCCCCAGTGAGTTTGCAGAATGCCCACCATACCTGAGAGGAAAACTGGGGATTTCAGTCAGACACAATATCCTGGGGAAGGCCAAACACTTGGAACTCATGATTAAACATTAGTTTGGCAGCCTCAAGGGCAGAAGGTAGCTTACATAAGGGAATAAATTGACAGTCCTTGGAAAACTTGTTGACCACAACAAGAATAACAGTATTACTTTCTGATTCAGGCAGGCTAGTGATAAAGTCAATAGATAGATGAGACCGGGGTGACTTGGAATAGGAAGAGGGTGCAGAAGCCCTTGGGGATGTTGCAGGGATTCTTGCTCTGGATGCACACTGAGCAAACCACCACAAAATCCTTAACATCCTTTTCCATGTCTGGCGACCAAAACCATCTCTGCAGAAACTACAAGGTTCTTTGAGATGATCCAGGGTGAGCAGTAAGGTGGGAAGAGTGCCCCCACTGAAGGACCTGGGATCACATCACTTGAGGGATGGACAGGAATCTGGCTGGACCTGTTCCAGGGTCTGGTTCCTGTTGATGAGCCTGTCTGACCACTGTCACAGTTCCCCAGTGAATAAGAACCATGATCCGAGATGCTTGCATGACAGACCTTTCATTGTTCTCTTGGTTAACAGAAAGGAACTGCCTAGAAAGGGCATCAGGCTTTAGGTTCTTGGAACTCAGATGGTATGAAAGCGTGAAATCAAAATGATTGAAAAACATGGCCCACTGAGCCTAATGACGATTGAGATGTCTAGCTTGCTGGAGGTACACCAAGATTCTGTGGCCAGTCCAAAGCAGAAATGGATGACTGGGCCCCCTCCAGCCAGTGTCTCCAGTACTCAAGAGCCATCTTAACTGCCAGCAGCTCATGATCGCCACCATTGTACCTGGATTCAGTGACGTTCAGACAATGTGAAAAAAGGCACAAGGGTACAATTTGCCATTAGAGAAATGCTGAGAGGATAGCCCCTATGCCCACATCCGAAGCATAAACCTTTGTAATGGCACTCCATTAGCTCTTCCTTGGTTACTGTACCATTTCTAGAGTCAGTCAAAAAAACACTCTTTTTCCACGTGAGCGACGAGACATGACAACTTCCCTCGTCTTTCTAAAATGTTTACTTAAAAACAACAAGGTAAATCACAAGGTCTGGCACATGGTCAAAAGACTGTGTTGCTTCCACCATGTTCTGACTCAAAACTAAGGTATACACAGTCAGTTACCATAGTTACCACTATAGTGATGTCACATCATAAAATTTAGAACATGGAACTCTTTTCTATGTTCTTTTTCTATGTTCTAAACTCTTTTCTATGTTCCTTTTCTATGTTCTAAACTCTTTTCTATGTTCTTAAATTATCATCATTCATTTTTAACTGTTTTTAACTTAAATTATTATTGCTTAACTGGTCCTTACATTACCCGGCCAGTGTTGCCAGATTGGGAGGTTTCCCGCCCAAGTTGGGCGGTTTCAAGTGCATTTTGGTGGGTTTTGAACATAATTTGGGCTGGAAAACGTCAGCAGTATCTGGCAACACTGTACCCGGCCCCTAATTGGTTAGGCAGGAAGACTAAGCAATTACAAACTTAAACATTCAAATTACTTTCAATATCTCTGAACAGTCCAACTGGCTTCTTATGATTTTTCCTTTTTTCACATCTTCTCACTCAATCATCTCTTCTGACGCTGCTTCTTCCAACAAGCACAGTTTGTTGACAGGTCTTTCCAAAATGTTGGTCTTGGTTTTTATCTTCACTCTTCGCACCATTCCGCTGGAATCTGGTAATGTTTTGACTACTCTTCCCATGAGCCAGGAATTGCGAGGAGAAGAGCTGTCCACTAGTAACATGACATCTCCAGTAATAAAGTTTCTCCTTGGTCTTGACCATTTCTGGTGTTCTTGGAGGAGAGGAAGATACTCACACGTCCATCTAGTCCAAAATAAATCTGCAAGATATTGGACTTGCTTCCATTGCTTTCTTGTATATGTGTCATCTTTGTTGAAGATGCCTGGTGGCACGCTGGGTTGAGACTTCAGCAGCAGTAAGTGATTAGGTGTTAGAGGCTCAAGGTCATTCACATCATCTGAGATACTTGTGAGCGGCCTGCCGTTGATGATACTCTCGACCTCACACATTATTGTCTGAAGACAATCATCATTCACAGCTTGTTCTTTCAACAGGGAATTGAGGATTCTTCACACTGTGCGAATCTGTCTTTCCCAGATCCCGCCCTGGTGGGAAGCTGCTGGACTGTTAAATATCCACTTTATTCCCTTTGGTTGCAAAGCTCTTTCAATCTTATCATTATCCAGGTGCTGTATGGCTTCTCTCATCTCCCTGTCAGCGCCCACAAAGTTTGTGCCGTTGTCAGAGTGCATGATGGTGACTTGACCCCTTCTGCTTACAAAACGTCAAATGACATTAATACAGGAGTCTGTATCGAGGCTGTCTGCAACTTCAATATGCACAGCTCTGAGGGTGAGGCAAGTAAACATCACGCCATATCTCTTGACTGTACTCCGGCCCCGCTTGACATCAAACGGCCCAAAGTAATCAACACCTGTGCTTGTAAAAGGTGGTTTGTCGGGCATAAGGCAGCCCTCAGGTAGGTTCGCCATCTTTTGCTCTCCGACCTTTCCATTAGTCCTGCGGCACACTGTGCACTTATTGATTATCTTTCGGATGGCAGAATTGGCTTGTGGGATCCAATACTTGCATCTTAGTTGTGACAAAACATAACTCCGTCTGCAGTGTCCTGTTCTTTGGTGTATGTCTCTCAAAATCAGTGTAGCGACTCTACTGTGCTTAGAGAGTATCACTGGATGTTTGACATTTTCTGGCATAGCTGACTTGTTAAGTCTTCCTCTGACTCTCAAAATGCCATCTTGAAGGATTGGGTCTAGTTTGAACAGCCGACTGTTGCAACTGACTTGTTTGCCTTTTTGCAGAGCTTTGATTTCTTCTCCAAATTTCTGTCTTTGGCTAAACATAATTATCTCCTTTTCTGCGGCAGCCAGATCATCCAAGGTAAGTGATTTCCGTTCTATCGTTGTTTTGCATTTTTCCATATGCTGTCCTAACTTTGACCTTTGCCTTTCAGGGTCCTTTTCAGTTTGACTGATTGTTCTTGTGAATGCTTTTCTTTCATCCTTCAGTTGCTGCAAAGTTTTCTTTACCTTTAAAATCCAGGCAACCGACCTTTTTAGCTTATGCCAGTCAGAGTAGTAGTAGATCAAATTGTTAATTGGTTCCATGTTATCTTTGACTTCGATTGTGTTGACTGTAACTGTGCTTTTGACTTCTGGATCATCTTGAAGGCTTTCTTTCCTTTCCATAGGTTGTGTTGGCCAATCACATTCATTGTTCAGCAAGAAGTTTGGTCCATTAATCCATGTTCCTCCTTGCATCAAACTCTTGGCCTTCAAGCCCCTGCTAGCTTGATCTGCAGGATTTTCTGCTGTTCCAATGTAGTTCTATTGAGAAGGCTTGGTGGCTTCTCGAATCAGCGTGACTCTGTTTGCAACGAAAGTTTTGAATCGAGCAGTTTCACTGTCAATATATCTGAGCACGGTTGTGCTGTCTATCCAGAAGATAGATGGTTGCAGTAGAACTTGAAGTTCTTGATGTAACATCTTGTCTATCTTCACTGCGACGACCGCTGCTGTCAGCTTGAGTCTGGGAATTGTGACCTGTTTGAGTGGAGCCACTCTTGCTTTCCCCATCAGGAAGGAACAATGCTTCTTGCCTTGCTTGTTCTCTAGCAGTAGATAAGACACAGTGCCATATGCGTACTCTGAGGCATCTGAGAAATGATGCAAATGTGCTGCAGCGATGCATCCAAAGTCTGATGGTTTCAAACATCTGTCCACATGGAACTTGGAGAGGTGAGTAACAGCTTCTTTCCATTTTTTCCACTCCTCAGCATGTTTTTCAGCGATGTTCTCATCCCAACCACGTTGCTCTTTACAAAGCCTTTTCAACAGGAGTTTAGCAGGCAAGATGACCGGAGCCAGGAACCCGAGGGGGTCGTAGATCGAATTGATGATTGATAAAATGCCCCTTCTTGTTATCGGTTTGTCTTGCAGCTTCATACTGTAGGTGAAAATATCTGTTTCTATATTCCACTGTATGCCGAGAGCCCTCTCGACTGGTAGAGCATTGTGGCTTAGATCCAGATCCTTTACTTCACTGGCTCGGTGTGCTTCTGGGATGGACATTAACACCTTTCTGCTATGGCTCATCCATTTTGTTAGATTGAAGCCTCCACTGGCACACAAAGTGCGAAGATCATGAGCCAAGGTCACTGCATCATCTTCTGTCGCTACACTTTTCAGACAGTCATCTATGTAAAAATTATGCAGGACTGTTTGCACAGCTTCGGGCAATGCAGTGGCTTTGTGGTCCTCAGCAGTTCTTCTCAGTGCATATGAAGTGACACTTGGTGATGAGGTGACCCCAAAGAGGTGCACTGACATCCTAAATTCCTCCATAGGCCCATCCAAATTGCCTTTGGGCCACCATAGAAAGCGGAGGAGATCTGCATCCTCTTCTGGGACCTTGACTTGGTAGAACATAGACTCGATGTCTGCCATCATGGCTATTGGCTCCTCACGAAATCTTAAGAGGACGCCAACCAGTGTGTTGGTCATGTCGGGTCCCTGAAGTAACTCATCGTTCAAGGACCGGCCCTGAAATGAGGCTGTGCAGTCGAAGACCATTCTTAATTTTCCTTTTTTAGGGTGGTACACCCCGCGATGTGGTATATAAAACACCCTGTTGTCATCACGGTTCAGCTGATGTGCTGGAACTTGAACAGCGTAGCCTTTGTCAATAATGGTGTCCATGAAGGCCTTGTACTCTTCATAGAACCCAGGATTCTTCTTGAACTTTCTGAGTAGATTGGCTATGCGCTGTTCTGCCACACAACAATTATTAGGCATTTGAAGTCTTCTGTTCCTGAGTGACAATCCAATGCTGTAATGTCCATTCTCTAAAGTTGCTCTTTCCTGCACAGACTGCATGAATTGTTTGTCTTCTTGTGACAACTCTTCTTTGTTGTCATAGTTACGCTCTGGGAAGTCAGCATTGTATTGTTGGACCAGCAACTTCTCAATTTCCATCACAGAGATCCTGTTCACTGAACATTGAGGTGGTTTATTCTCTGTGTCGTCCAGCTCTTTTCTTATGGGCCCATTCACGACCCAGCCAACAGCAGTCTTCACTGCATAAGGTCCTCCATCTCTACTGTTGATGATGCGCCATGGCTCCATTGCCTTTGGACAGTTTGCTCCAATAAGTAGGCCTACGTCCGCTTCTATTTCTGGCAAGCATACTTCTTTGAGGTAAGGCCACTTCTCTATATCTGATTGCTTTTGTATGTTGTCAGTGTGAACAGGTATGTTGTTGTGAGTGTACACCTTGGGTAACTGAATATACTTGTTGTCTTCCAGTCCGCACACTTCCAGGTCCAATATCACATAACTGTTCATGAGTTTCTGTTCCCCAGGTTTGTTTTGACCCATGGTACTGAGAAGTATTTGTGTTGGTTTCCCTTTAACGTTCAGTTTTCTTTGCAGGTCTCTAGTGCAGAATGTTGCCATACTTCCTGGATCCATGAAAGCAAACGTTTCCACATACTTGTCACCCTTTTTTGACTTAATCTTCACTGGTACTATTGACAGCACACATTCAGGTTCTCCGGCCCCTGTGAGGCTGCAAGATTCTTGAGCAATAGAAACTTGAGCACATGATACTTCTTCTTTGTGAACACCACAAGCCTTCTCAGATGAAACAGAACTTACTTTATTTCCGTGGCCACCATCACTCTTGTCAGGTGAGACAGAAACTTCCCTTTTTGGTGTGTGTAGAATGTCTGGGTGCTTTAATGCACATTCTTTACACTCAGTTCTTCTTTTGCAGAATTTGCTGAGATGGCCAGGGGTTAAGCATCCAAAACACAGGCCCTTTAACTTCAAGAACTCCATGTGTTCTTTGTGTGGCTGCATTTTGATTTGGCTACATGTAGCTGTGTGAGATTGCTGGCAGTACAAACATGGCTTCTCAAAGGCAATCCCTGTCTTGCTTGAGTTTGCTGGTTTCACATATGATCCTGGAGACTGTTGGTTTTCAGCTGAAACGTTTGTGGCAAAACTGCTTCCACGGATCTCTCTCTTTGCAGGATACCTTTCTTTGTGCTCAGTTTTTCCAGTTGTGACTGAGCGGCTGTCTGGTATATTACCGAAGAGGGGATCAAGCATTATTTTAGCTTGGCGGTCTATGTAACTCACTAAATCAGCAAACCTTGCTCTTATGCCTCTTCGCTCTTTGATATCAAAAGCTTCAGCACACCAGCGTTCTTTCATTTTGTAAGGTAGTTTGGTACCACTGTTCGTAGGTTAGTAGGATTGTCCATCTCGTCTAAGAAGTCTATGTCCTCCATAGAGTTGCGATATCCAACCAAAAACATTGCATAAGCACTCAATGCCTTTCTATCATCTGACTTGATCTGCGGCCATTTTAATGCCTTATTGATGTATGCACTGGCGATCTGTAGCTCATCCCCATAGTGTTTATGAAGCAGACGCTTTGCTTCGTAGTAGCCTTTGCTGGGTGGCATGTGTGCACAGCTGCGGACTAACTCTTGGGATTCACCGGCTGTAAACTGTTCTAAAAAGTACAATTTGTCTTGATCATTGTCTGTCCTTTGTTCTATTGAGTGCTCAAATGCTCTTTTGAATGATTTGTATTGCAGTGCATCACCTCTGAAGACAGGAATATCCTTCACGGGTAGCTGAGATTGCTTCTGTTGTTTAACTAGCAGTTCAGTAATTACATTCTGATTTTGCATGACCTTTATTATGTCCTCATCTCTGTTGGTTGGCGCATTATAGTTCAAATCTTGTGGAACCACACTGTGCCGCGTTTGTGGTGGCGCGTGAAAGTTCATGCTGCCTGGTTGAAGAGGAAAGCTGGTTCTTTCTTGCTTCACGTTCCCACCTCCTAGCTTTTGTGCTTGTCTGTGGCTACTCAAACCATCTTCTGAGTTCTCATATTCTTTGAGCACCTTTATTTTTGCACTACTTTCAGCTAATGCAGTCTGCAGCTCAAGTTCTTCCTTTGCAACTTTAAGTCTGGTCATTTCAGTTTCCTTTTGAGCTTGAAATGCAGCCATTTCAAGCTCAAGCTGCTGCCTTTTCTTCTGTGCAGCCGCATGTTCAAGCAGGGCTGCATGTTCCGCTTCTTGTTTAATGCGTGTTGCTGAGACTTGTGTTGTGGATGACGTGCGACTAACTTGAGATCCACATGGGCGGGTGTGCCCATCATCACTGACATCAACCTGAGAAACGCTGTCACTTGGTGTAACAGTATCTCGGAGGTCAATGTCCTCATCCTTCTCTCTTTGCAGTACAGATTCATGTACATCTGCAATCCATTTTTTAGTTTCTTTCATAAATTTTGTGATGGGTGCCATTTTGGGTTCAAACCATTTTTCCTGGTCATATATTTTTTCATCTTCAGCCAAAAGATTTACTACTTCATTGTTGTGGCGACTAAGCCCCTGTAAATGAAGTGCAAAATCATTTTTCATCACTTCTTTGACTCTTTGTAAATTTTGAGCATCGCTCTTCAATGTCTCCACATCCCTTATTTTACTTGTGAGAGGTCCTAAGTTGTGCTTCCTCAGTGCTATGTGCCTTTGTAATTTCTTCTGTAGTGCTTTCTCTGTCAGCTTGCGTGACCTTCCCTGTTCCATTGTATCCTCAAGACATCTTGGCTCCTTTTCATTAGCCATCTTATATTGCAGAGTAAAGGCTCAAGTGGTATGCAAAAGTTTAAAAGCACTTTTCTTCAAAGTCACTTTTCTTCATAAAACGAGTGCAATACAACCTTTCAAAATAATGCCAAACTCCACGTTCTTTGACTCAAGACTTGCATTACAATTCACAGGGGAAATCGGTAACTTGCATTTTTTGTTTGCAATCGTCCTTTAATTTCAGCTCGAGCTCCGTAATTATCCACTTCACGTCTGCTCGTCTTACTGCACTTGGATATTACGAGGATCTATCAGTACCTTGTCTTGGAGAATATTTCAAACAATAGTCCGTTTCTGCTTCAGCATCCTTGGGTGAGCTCTCTTTCTTTCCTTTCATGCAACGGGCCCCGCTCTCTCACACATACACAGTGCAACTCCAGCTCCGCTGTGCCACTCGTTAAGCAAGTCTTTTGACTAAATGTAATGGCACTCCGTTAGCTCTTCCTTGGTTACTGTACCATTTCTAGAGTCAGTCGAAAAAACACTCTTTTTCCACGCGAGCGACGAGACATGACAACTTCCTTCGTCTTTCTAAAATGTTTACTTAAAAACAAGGTAAATCACAAGGTCTGGCGCACGGTCAAAAGACTGTTTTGCTTCCACCATGTTCTGACTCGAAACTAAGGTATACACAGTCAGTTACCATCGTTACCACTATAGTGATGTCACATCATAAAATTTAGAACATGGAACTCTTTTCTATGTTCTTTTTCTATGTTCTAAACTCTTTTCTATGTTCCTTTTCTATGTTCTAAACTCTTTTCTATGTTCTTAAATTATCATATTCATTTTTAACTGTTTTTAACTTAAATTATTATTGCTTAACTGGCCCTTACAACCTTGATAATAAAAGGCTGTGATGGGTCAGGTAGAACTGGGATGGGTGCAGAAGAGAAACATAGGTTAAGATCCTGAAAAGCAATTTCTGCCTTCGGACTCCAAACAAAATGACCTCCACTCTTCTTGATAAGGGGGGATGGGTGCTGCCACAGAACTGAATTCCCAGATGAACTTGCAGAAAAATTAGTGAATCTAAGGAACCACTGGACCTCTTTGATTGACTTGGGAGTGGGCCAGTCCTGCCTTCCCTGGGTTGTTTTAGGAATTATCTGGATGTGATCCTCCCTCAGGAAGAATCCAATAAATGAGACCTCTGGAAAATGAACCTCACAATTTTGTGGTTTGAGATAAGGATGATTCTTAAGCAGTCTCTTGAGGACCTGCCACACATGATGGTGATATTCCTGTAGAGACTTAGAAAAGCTGAGTATGCTGTCTACATACACAAAGATAAAAAGATTGATCTCTTTTCCTGATTGATGTTCTCAGAACATCATTGATGAGGGCCTGAAAAACTGCTGGGGCATTAGTAAGGCCAAATGGCATTACCTGGTACTCACAGTGGCCTAAGAGAGTATTGAATGTGGGCTTCCAATTATCATCCTCCCATACCCAAATCAAGGTGGTAAGCATTACGCAAATCCAGTTTAGTAAAAACAGTGGCTCCCTGAAGCAGGTCAAATGCAGAGGACATTAAGGACAGGGGGTAGTGATTGCAAATCATAATCTTACTGAGGCCTCAATAGTCAATACATGACCGCAAACCACTGTCCTCCTTGCCAAAAATAAATAAAAAAAATTTAAAAATCCAGCACTGGCAGGAGATGTGGATGGGCAGATGAAACCAGAAGCAAGAGGATCCTTAATGTAGGCATCCATGGCATGGTGTTCAAGTAAGGACCATGAGAAGGTTCACCCACATGGGGGACAACTTGGCAGGATCAAGGAGCTTGGGAGGCAAAGGGGTAGGACTGGAAAGGAGGCAGGTGGCATGACCGGTGGGGCCCCACTCTAGTATATGGCCAGTCATCTAATCGATATAAGGATTATGGCGATTAAGCCATGGAAAACCCAGAACCACAGGAAACTCCGGTGAGTGGATCAGCTGCAGAAAGATCTCTTCTCAAATAGATTTGGACTGTAGACATAGAGGAGGAATAACCAGGGTTACCTTGCCATCACCCAGAGAGTGACCAACAAGAGCTGTCACTGAAAGTGGGGTATTAAGAACTACTTGGGGAACCTGAAGTCTATGGGCTAGGTTAATGTCCATAAAGTTCCCAGCCACCCCCCAAGTCTACCAAGGCCTAGCAAGAGTGACTAAACTTCCCCGAGGAAACGGTTATGGATAAGTAAACTCCTTGGCCAGAAGACTCAGGAGATAAGGTAGCTCCCGTCACAACCCTCCTTCAGCTTGACAGACCTGCTTGTTTCCTGAAAGCTCAGAGCAGGATGCTCAAAAATGACCAGATTTTCTGCACTAAATACAAAACCTCTCTCTTCTGCCATCCCTCTCAACTGCAGATAAATGGGTGCACTCAAGGTGCATGGGTTCCAGACCCCCAGAGAACAGTGACGAGGGACTCCAAGAAGGGCCTGGAACATCAAGAGATCTCTGGGAGTCGACATGGTCTCTGCGGCACTCCCTAAGATGGTTGTCAAGGTGTATGGCATGGTCAGTCAAAGGCTCCAGATCACTGTTGATCACAGATCACAGGGGCAACCTACAGAAGCCACCCCATCTTTCAATATGTTCAATAAGCCATGGTGGAAAGCAGAGATAAGAGCACTCTCATTCCATCCACTCACAGCAGTGAGTGTTTGGAAGGTTATGGTATAATATGCTATTCTACTCCTGCCTTGCCAGATGGATATAAGTAGTGAGGGGTATTCAGGGGTGTGATAAACGCTGGTCACCCCACCCTTGGCCGAGTGGTCCACTTCTGGACCCAATCTGTTATGAGTCTTTTGATGCTTTCAGATCAAGTCATGTATAGCGTACACCCCCACCACACTGCTCAAGTGTGTCCGGAATGCAGGGACTAGCAACCCCTGTAACCTCCAACCAATTGCTACAAAATACAAAGAAACCCCCTCACAGGATAGATCACGAAGGAAACGACCTATGACTGTCTACCAACTATGAGATAAAGAACTGCGAATAATCGAGGTTAACATCCGTGGATTAAGATCAAACATCGGCGAACTGGCTAACCTGTGCAAGGCCAAAGAACCTACCATCATTATTGCAGTAGAGACATTCCTGGATGAGACTGTACAGGACGGAGCTGAGTGCATTGCAATTCCAGGATACGCCATGTGCTGTCAGAGAGATAGAAACTCTACAGGGGGTGGAATTGCAGTGTTTTGCATGCATGGAATTGCCATCCACCATGATGCACAAAAAGACCCAAAAGGCTTTGAATTGATGTGGTTTACAGTCACTCTACACTCCCAGAAGCTCCTCATAGGAGCTGTTTACAGACCACCAAGTGCCGACATTGACGTCTTCAATTACCTCGACACTGAAACCTTGCCCGCAGTGGCTGAATTTGGTGCCCACTTTGTCATGCTGGTTGGAGATTTTAATGTCCATCATGAAGATTGGCTAGGAAGTCGAACAATTGATGCAGCTGGCCACCGGACCCTGGAGCTTGCGAGCTGTCTCGGCCTAGGACAAGTCATGACTACTCCAACCAGAGGTGACCAGATTCTAGACCTCATCATAACTGACCTTCCAGCTGTATCCACAACACTGGCCAATGTGGGAACATCGGACCATAACCCTGTCCTAGTAAGCCTTGGCCTGCCAGCATACAAAAGCCATACAAAAGGAAGGTGTGGCAGTATGAGAGAGCCAATTACTGGGGAATGCAAGGCTTTATTTCAGGCACCGACTGGTGGAAGGTATTCTCTGTGGAAGATCCTGAGTGTATATGTGCCCAGATCACAGAAATCATCCAGACTGCCATGGAACAGTTCATCCCCAACAAAACTATCACCAAAAAAACAGGAGACAAACCATGGTTCGACGAGAACTGCTGAAGAGCTGTGAGAAAGAAGCAGCATCTCTTTCGAGAGCTTAAAAGCAACAACTCGCCTACCAATAAGCAGCAGTTTGCAGATGCCAGACACATATTCAACCAGGCAGAGAAGCAAGTTAAGCAGAACTACAATGCCAGTCTCACCAAGGAACTCACTGGCAATAACTTGACTGGCAAGAGATGGTGGAGGCTTGTTAACTCTCTCTCTCTGGGAGAGCTGCTACCTCTATCATCCCTGTCATTATCCACAACAACACAGCCCATATTACTGCCCATGAAAAGACAGAAGTGTTCTGCAAGGCATTCGCACAAAAATGCCATCTCCAAGATGCAACTGCCCTGGCACCTCAAATCCAGCAATTCACGTCCTGCACTATCGACACTATCACATTCAAACCTAAGGACATCAATAGGCTCTTGAAAGGACTCAAACCGGACAAAGCTTCTGGGCCAGATGAAATCCTCACCAGAGTCCTTAGGGAATGTGGTGCAGAGCTCGCAAGCCCCCTGTGTCGCCTCTTTAACCACTGCTTTTCAAGTGGACTCTTCCCAAGTCAGTGGAAGGTGGCCTCTGTTACTCCAGTGCACAAGAAAGACTCGAAAGCGGACCTGTCCAAGTACCGCCCCATATCCCTGCTTTCAGTCATCAGCAAGGCTATGGAATCAGCAGTGAACCAACAGCTACAGAGATACATTCTCAAAAACAATCTCATCTCCCACAGACAGTTTGGATTCAGACCAGAACACAGCATGGCTGACCTCCTAAACATCCTGTGCCAGAGGTGGAACAACTCCCTAGACTCAGGTGAGGAAGTTTGCATCGTAGCCTTGGACATCCAGGGGGCATTTGACAAAGTGTGGCATCACGGTCTGATGGCCAAACTCTATTCGAGAGGAGTGTCTGGAAAGCTGCTCCAATGGCTCCAAAGCTACCTCTCGAACGGATCCATCAGAGTGGTCCTGTCAGGCCAGGCCTCAGAACCCTACTCCATCAATGCTTCGGTACCTCAAGGATGGATCCTCGGCCCTCTACTCTTCTCCATCTTCATCGACGACCTGGTTGATGTATGTGAGAATGAGATGTACATGTATGCTGATGACTTAACCCTGTATGCACGCATCAGATCTCCAGCAGACAAGGCCAAAGTGGAGGCGAGCCTGAACCAGGATCTCCAACAAATCGCCATCTGGGGAGACCAGTGGAAGACCACTTTCAAGCTATCAAAGTGTAAGTTTGTTACACTCTCAAGAAAGAGGACTCCATCTGCACTGGACCTGCACTTCAATGGTCACCGGTTGACCACGGCCAATGAGTTGGACATCCTGGGGGTCGCAATAGACAAGAAGCTGTCCTGGTCGAAACATCTGACCAAAATCTCCATACGGGCAGGTCAGAAACTGGCAGCGCTGAGGAGAGTGGCCAGTAAACTCACCACAGAGAGCGGAGCAACTGTCTACAAGCTACAGGTATGCAGCATCATGGAATACACCTCACTCAGCTGGATGAGTGCCTCACCAACACATCTTGGCCTACTCGACAACATCCAGAAGAAGGCCCTAAAGATTATAGGAGTGGACCAGGACACTGCCAGCACAAAACTCTCCATCCCCAGCCTTGGCCACAGAAGACAGGTTGCTGCTGCTACAATCCTGTTCAAAATGCACACCCACCATTGCCCTACAGATCTCCAGGATATGCTCCCCCCGCCATACCCTAGACGGCGAACCACCCGCCTATGCACAGCTATGCCAGATCATGCCCTGGACCTCCCAGCCTCTAATACTCACACCCTGGACAGAACCTTCCTCCACACTGCTGTCCAGGTATGGAATAGCCTTCCAGAACATGTAGTTGGACCTGTAGACACTGGCCCCCAGGCCTTTAAATGCAGGGTCCACAGGCATCTTCTGACCACTCCTCCCACTACCAGATAAGCTACAGTGAACCAGATGATTGGCCAAGTGGAATTGTATTCTATCTTGCTATTGTTCACAATTGTACACAATAAAAAAATAAAAGACAAGTTGCTTGGCAGTATCCTGGCCAGTGACTGACTGATCAAATATTCACAGCATGTTTTCTGTAAAAGTATTAAAGTTTGAGCAGTCTGGCCCCTAACTCTGCCAAAAGGTAGTTGCCCACGCCAGGGCCTTGTCTGTTAGCAGAGTAATTAAGTAAGCAGTCTTGGACCTGTCAGTGGAATACGTGGTGGGCTGAAGTTCAAAAGTGAGTTGGCAGTAGGTAAGGAAACTATGGCACCCACTTAGATTTCCCTCATATCTCTGTGGTGCTGGAAAGAGAGGTCCAGCACTGGGACGTTGTGGAGGTAATGGAGCAGCTAGTGGACCTGAGGGAGCTGGAGTCATCAAGTTCTGAATTGACAAAGCAAGAAGTTGTAGAATTCGATTGTGATGAGCCAGTGTCTTCTTTTGGCAAGTTAGGGCCTGTCCATGAATGTCTATGGTGGATCCACAACTACTCAGGGCAGCCATAATCCTTTCAAATTCTGTCACAGAAATGTTCACATTGCAAGATGCCTCTGCTGGGTCTGTCATGAGTGAGCCTTTCTGTCAGGCTAGGGATTGAACCTGGGTGGCTGGATTACAAACCCAGTGGGTTAACCATAGGGCTACTGAAGTAAACCCAAATGCAGAGGTAAAGTTCTAAAGTTAGGTTTAACAGGCAAAAACAGGCAGAAAATCAGGAAGGAATAAGGAATAAATGATCAGGAACTGATCACTGCATGGCCCACCTTTGACCCAATGCCTGGGTGGCTTCTGTACCCACTCCATTGGGCTCTCAGATTGGGTTGTTGCCATCATCAAAGACTTCACTGCCTTCTTGCACTCTCCCTTTCCCCCACTTTCCCAATTTATAAAAATAAAAGAGCACTTTATTTTCCACTACTCTTGGGTCCAGTGGCTTTGTTTGCCTGCTGCAACAGTGACTCACTGCACTTCATACTGTAGTGCTTAACAAAGATTTGCCAAAGTAATCCTGAGCCCATGTAGCTATATCAGCTACAGAGCAATTATGGTTCTTGATGCAGTGCCATCTGAGGGATCAGAGATCCCAGGTGTTCAAGTTACGTTTGCACCCTTCCCTGTTATGCACCAAAATTCCTTCCTTGAATTGTTGAATAATATTGCGTACTGTAGAGGGTGAAATATTCAAATCCCTTTCTATTTTTCTTTGCAGAACATTGTTTTTAAACATTTCAATCATTTTCTCACACATTTGGAAGCAAATCCATATGGAGGTCCTTGGATCTTGGAGATTCTCCTCAAAGACTTGGCCTTTCCTGGATACTACTTTTGTACCAAATCATGATTACAATTACCTGTTTCAAATCACATCATGATTTACTCGTTTTACCACGTTACAAGCCCTAAATTGCTTGTCCCATCTTTTTTTGGGATGTATGACAGGACTGAAATGCAGGAATGGATGTATACTGACAAATGAAATGAAGTTGATCAGACCAAACATGAAATATCTTTGGTTCATTCTGTCTCAAACACAATTCATGGCCTTTTATTGAGGCTGCATGCAGTAGAGATATACACACAGAGCTTCAACTTCCAGTCCTTGAGTGTCAGTTTTACCAGTATACTACATTACCTGTATAATAATAATGTCAATATCTGATGTCAATATCAGGGACCTTTATATTTTATATCTTTACAATTAGTATGTATTAGTCATATATTTTACGCTTAGTGTTTATTTAATGTTTATTGCGGCGGCACGGTGGTGTAGTGGTTAGCGCTGTCGCCTCACAGCAAGAAGGTCCGGGTTCAAGCCCCGTGGCCGGCGAGGGCCTTTCTGTGTGGAGTTTGCATGTTCTCCCCGTGTCCATGTGGGTTTCCTCCGGGTGCTCCGGTTTCCCCCACAGTCCAAAGACATGCAGGTTAGGTTAACTGGTGATTCTAAATTGACCATAGGTGTGAATGTGAGTGTGAATGGTTGTCTGTGTCTATGTGTCAGCCCTGCGATGACCTGGCGACTTGTCCAGGGTGTACCCCGCCTTTCGCCCGTAGTCAGCTGGGATAGGCTCCAGCTTGCCTGCGACCCTGTAGAACAGGATAAAGCGGCTAGAGATAATGAGATGAGAATGAGATGTTTATTGCTGCACCATGGGTTTGAGAGTAACGCAATTTCAATCTTCTGTATGTTCTGTACATATTGCAGTACTGACAATAAAGTAGACTTTGACTCATAATCATCATCATTATCATGTCAACTGCCAAGACCAAGTCAAGGACAAATATAAAAATAAACATGTTTTAAAGAAGCGTTTCATTGTTCTAAGTTAGGTATAAGTTAAAAAAATAGTTGAATATGGTTTAATGGCTCTAAAATATGAATGCTTTCCATTCATCTTTAGTTTGCTGAGCGCTATGGAGACATTTACAGCCTGTATCTTGGGAGAAAACCAGCTGTTGTTCTTCATGGTTTGAAGGCTATAAAAGAAGCTCTCGTGACCAAATCTGCAGACTTTTCAGGACGGCCACAAAATGTGCTATTTAACCATATGACTGAAGGAGGAAAAGGTGAGATTACACATAATCACATCCTAAATAGGGTGCATCTGTTGCCCCCCCCAAAAAAAATTATCTGATCATCCACTGCTTTTGAAATTCTGTTCCTTTTACATTTATTTTACATTCAAATAAAGTGACACTAACCTGAGTATTGCCATGTACTGACTCTGAAATAGAGTTACTGACTTGAGTGAAATATAACAGGAATTGTAATGGCTGATTATGGTCCTGCATGGAAGGAGCATCGTCGTTTTGCACTCATGACCTTGAGGAACTTTGGCTTGGGGAAACAGTCTATGGTGAACAGGATTCTGGAGGAAATTGAACACCTCGCTGCAAAATTGGAAAAACATTCTGGTATTGTATAACATTAATAACATTCCTGTTGATGACAGCTGTCCGATATAAGGTTTCATGCCCCATTTTAAATGTTGATGACCAATGATTCTCTCTTTGTAGGAAGCAACTTGAGTCCTCAGACTTTATTCCATGCTGTATCATCAAATGTCATCTGTCGAGTTTTGTTTGGTATTCGCTATGAATATGGTGATGAAACCCTTAAACAATATGTTGAGCTGTATACTGAAAATAACAAGATTGTTAATGGACCTTGGTCCTTGGTGAGACATTATATCACTGGGTCACTGATTGGATTTAGACTTTTGCTAATCCTAAGTAATGATTTTTAAAATAGCTGAAAGAATTAATGTTCCAATTATTTTATTATAAACAATATAAACAACACAACTTCTTGTATTCTTGTAGCTCTATGATGCATTTCCAGTGGTGAGATCCCTGCCTCTTCCATTTAAGAAAGCTTTTAAAAACATTTACTCACTGAAAAAAATGACACTGACCTTGATTGACGAGCACAAGAAAACAAGAGTCCCAGGAAAGCCAAGAGACCTTCTCGACTGCTATTTGGATGAGCTAGATACGGTATGTGTTTGTGTAGGTATAAAGATTGAGCTGGTATTTCATGGAATGTCCAACATTCCATGTGTAATTCAATTAAATGTTAGCTGTATAGGGCTTTTAATCATTGCCATTGTCAAAAAGCATCTTTACAGATATCTGGATGTAGACTTAGATCCTTAGACAGCCCACCCAGATGCTTTCCTCATCCTGGCTGGGGATTTCAATCATACAGACCCCAAGAGCGTGTTTCCAAAACTCTATGGTCATATCAACTTTACCACACGTGGAAACAATACTCTGGACAATGTTTACACCATGCATAAAGACGCCTACAAAGCCCTACTCCTCCCCCACCTTGGGGCCTCAGATCACTCCACTGTTATGCTAATGCCAGCATACAGGCCGCTGGTTAAAGTCACCAAACCAGCTAAAAAACAGATACATGTGTGGCCAGAGGGGTCCTCAGAGGCACTCCAGGACTGTTTTTCCACCACTGACTGGAGCATGTTCAGACAGGCGGCCACCTACAGCAACATCACAGATCTCCAGGAGTACACGGAGACCATCACTGCCTACATGAGGAAATGCATGGATGACGTTACGGTCACCAGAACCATCTCCATTCAGGCCAATCAGAAGCCATGGCTGATAGTGGAAGTCAACAGGCTCCTGTGGGCTCTGAACGCCGCCTTCAGAGCTGGGGACGAGGTGGGCCTGAGGACAGCTAGGGCCAATCTGTCACGAGGCATCAGGGTGGCCAAGAGACAGTATTCCAGGTACATTGCTGACCATTTCAACGACAGCAGAGACACCAGGAACCTGTGGCGGGGGATTCAGACCATCACAGACTACAAGCCCTCGCCGCAGACCTGTGACAACTCCACGTCTCTGCTGAATCAGTTGAACAACTTCTTCGCTCGCTTTGAGGCAGACAACAGCACCAAGGCACAGAAGACCCCACCACCTCCTGGCGACCAGGTGTTGACGCTGTCCCCAGACAGCGTGAGGAGAGCTTTCAGGATGACAAATGCACGAAAAGCCCCGGGTCCTGATAACATTCCTGGTCATGTCCTGAGAGACTGTGCCGAGGAGCTCACAGATGTCTTTACAGACATCTTCAACATCTTGTTGAGCCAGGCTGTTGTCCCCACGTGCCTCAAAACCACCACCATCATCCCGGTCCCGAAGAAGCTATCTCCCTCCTGCTTCAATGATTACTGCCCTGCGCACTCACTCCCATCCTCATGAAGTGCTTCGAGCGGCTAGTCATGCGGCATATCAAGTCTGCCCTCATCCTCACCCTGGACCCTTTCCAGTTTGCATATCAGTCCAACCGTTCGACTGATGACGCCATCTCCACTGCCCTCCACTCAGCCCTCACCCACCTGGAGACAAAAGACTCATATGTCAGAATGCTGTTCATAGACTTTAGCTCAGCATTCAACACAATCATTCCTCAGCAGCTCATTCATAAACTGGACTAGCTGGGACTCAACACCTCCCTTTGCAACTGGCTGCTGGACTTCCTGACGGGGAGACCACAGACTGTACAGGTCGGCAGCAACTCCTCCAGCACCATCACATTGAACACAGGGGCCCCCCAAGGATGTGTGCTAATCCCCCTCCTCTTCACTCTGCTGACCCACAACTGCACACCAACATCCAACTCTAATCTCTTCATTAAGTTTGCGGATGACACGACTGTGGTGGGTCTCATCAACAATGGCGATGAGACAATCTACAGGAGTGAGGTGAGCTGCTTGGCCATGTGGTGCAAGGACAACAATCTCCGTCTGAACGTGGAGAAGATGAAGGAGATTGTTGTGGACTTCAGGAGAGAGCACACCCAGCATGCTCCACTATCTATTGACGGTGCTGCAGTGGAGATGGTGAGCAGCACCAAGTTTCTGGGTGTACACATCTCTGAAGACCTGTCCTGGAGCAACAACACCGCATCTCTGGCCAAAAAAGCCCAACAGCGTCTGTACTTCCTCCGCAAACTGAGGAGAGCAAGAGCCGCGGCCCCCATCATGCACACTTTCTACAGAGGCACCATCGAGAACATCCTGACCAGCTGCATCACCGTGTGGTACAGTGCCTGCACCATGTCCTGCTGCAAGTCTCTGCAGCGCATCGTGAGAGCAGCTGAGAGGATCATTGGCGTCTCTCTCCCTTATCTAATAGATATTTATAACTCCCGCCTCACCCGCAAAGCCATCAGGATTGCAGGTGACCCCACCCACCCATCTCACAGCCTCTTCAGTCTGCTGCCGTTGGGGAGGAGACTGCGGAATCTCCGGGCCAAAACCAGCAGGCTCAAGAACAGTTTCTTTCACCAGGCGGTCAGGAGGCTCAACTCCCTTCCTGTTCTGCCCCTCCTCCCCCCTCTGCCCCCTGCCACAGATTCTGCTCGCACACCCCCCTGCCCCCCTTCAGCATCTGACATGTCATCCTCACAGTTTTCTCCTCTCCCTCCCCTCTCCCCCTAGAGTGTTTATACTGTTTATATTGTTTGAGTGTTTAGTCTGTCTAGTTCTTATCTAGTGTTTATACTTTTTATGTTGTCTGTTTGAGTGTTTAGTCTTTGTCTAGTTCTTATCGAGTGTTTACACTGTTTATATTGTCTGTGTTTAGTCTATGTCTAGTTCTTATCTAGAGTGTTTATACTGTTTATATTGTTTGTTTGTTTTTTCAATTATTTTATTTTTATTTATTGTATTGCCTATTTGCACCGTGGGTCAGAGAGGACTGAAATTTCATCTGTGCTGTATGTCGAGCATGTATAGCATATTTGACAATAAAGTTGACTTGACTTGAATTGACTAATGACTAAGCAAACGGTGATGGTGGCAAGGAAACAGGAAATTGACTCAAAAAGAATGCACCCTTTTTGGGTGGCAACAGATACTTGGATTATAAATCATTACTCACGTATAACTGTATACTCTAAAGGCAGCAAATCCTAAGAGTGTTGAAACAATGGCAAATATGAATACATTGTGAATAAGAGTCCTGGGATGAGCACAGGATACTCTTTATTATGACCGTAACAGTTCTGATGCATGAGTCTTTTGCACAAGTAATGAATGTGATCAATATTTTACTGGGAGTCTACACTGCCTGACCAAAAAAAAAAAAAGAGAGCTGCATTTACCTTTGAGCATACCTTTAGCTTTGATTATGGTACACATTCACGGTGGCATTTTTCTACAACTTATGAAACATCACAACATTTATTTCTGTCCAGCGTTTCATTGTTTTTCATACCAATGATGAGAGAGATAAACCGGTCTCTAAAGTCTTCTCCAGCATATCCCAAAGACTTTCAATGGGATTAAGATCAGGACTATGCTGTGGCCAATTCAGAATCAGAATTCATGTGTGAAAATGATGTCTCATGCTCCCTGAACCACTCTTTCACAATTTGAGCTTGATGAATCCTGTCATTATCCTCCTGGAATATTACCCGTGCCATTAGGGAAGAAAAATCCATTGATCGGAAAATTTGGTCATGCAGTACACTCGAGTAGATTATTGCCTCATAATGTTGGTGAGCCTTGATCTGACCAATTGAAGCAACCCCAAATCATAACACTTCCTCCAAAGGCTTGCACAGTGACCAGTAGGCATGATGGATGCATCGCTTCATCTGCTTCTCTTCTTACTCTGATGCAGCCATCAATCTGGAATCGAGTAAATCTGGATTCATTAGACCACATGACCTTTATCCATTGCTCCGGAGTCCAAGCTTTATGCATTAGATTGTTCTTAACCAAATTCCAGTAATTTCAGTAATCTCCTTATTTGTTTTTTTGCTTCATGCAGGACAATAGTTAGACCCTTCTGAAACACAGTAACATATTTTCCACAACCACAGGATTTGTCTTCTGACACAGTTGCTTAAGAAATGAAAAGCTACTCACTGCGTCAGTTAGGGTTAAAAAAATTGCTGCCAACTGAAACATATTAATGACTGCAGTAATTATCCAAAGGCTCTTAAAAATTTCCTTATTTAAATCCAAACAGCGACTTTTTTTTTGGTTGGGCAGTGTATATAATGTGAATGAAATCAAACCAAGTTAAGGACTGTGGATGCTGAATTCTGGAATAACTGGATGTCTTGTTTTTAACAGAGGGGCAATGGATCCTCCTTTGATGACGCAGAACTAATAATGTTGATTATAATCTTGCATACAGCTGCGACTGATACCACATCCAACACCCTCCTTACTGCTTTCCTCTACCTCATGGTTTTCCCAGACATTCAGGGTTTGAACTTCACTTCACTGCACTTCATTCTAAGTCTACTTGTTGCATAAACCCTAAAATGTTTGGTTCATAGATTTGATTTGAGCCAAACACTGTTTCTAGGGAGATGTCAGCAGGAGATTGATGAGGTTCTACAGGGAAAAACTCATGTGTCTTTTGAGGACAGACACAACATGCCATACACACAGGCTGTGATCCATGAGTCTCAGCGCATTGCCAACATTGTCCCTCTGGATATTTTCCACTCTACCTCAAAAGATACTGAACTGATGGGCTACAACATCCCAAAGGTGACAATTTCAAATTGGCAGTTTCAAACAATGGTTTAATTTACCTTCTTTGACTCATGTTAAACCTTTTCTTTCACTCTTTTTCAGGGAACAATTATCATCCCCAACCTCTCCTCAGTGCTGAATGAGGAAGGCCAGTGGAAGTTTCCTCATGAGTTCAACCCATCAAACTTCCTCAATGAGCAAGGACAGTTTGAGAAGCCAGAGGCCTTCATACCCTTTTCTGCTGGTGAGAGCTCAGGATGGTGTAAAGAATACTACAACCCCAATTCCATAAATTTGGGACACTGTAAAACGTAAATTAAAAATAGAATATGATGATTTGCAAATTGTGGAAACCCAATATTTAATTGAAAATAGTCCAAAGACAACACATCAAATGTTGAAACTGAGAAATTTTTTTACTTTTTAAAAAAAAATCTGGTAATTTTGAATTTGATGTCAACAACACATTTTAGAAAGCTGGGTCAGGGGCATGTTTACCACTGGGTTGCATCACCCCTACTTTACCAACACTCCGTAAACATTTGGGAACTGAGGAGACCAATTGTTGTAGTTTTGAAAGAGAAATGTTGCCCCATTGTTACTTGATATACAATTTCAACTGCTCAAAAGTTTGGGGTCTCCTTTGTCATATTTTGTGGTTCATAATGCACCAAATGTTTTAAATGGGAGACAGGTCTGGACTGCAGGCAGGCCAGTTTAGCACCTGGACTCTTTTACTGTGGAGCCATGCAGTTTTAATATGTGCAGAAAACGGTTTGGCATTATCTTGCTGAAAGAAGGAAGGCTTTTCCTGAAAAAAAGATTTAATCTGGATGGCAGCATATTGCTCTGAAACGTGCATCTATATCATTTAGCATTAATGATGCCTTCCCAGATGTCCGAACTACCCATGTCATGTGCACTAATGCCCTGTCATATCATCACAGATGCTTGCTTTTGAACTGTGCACTGATAACAAGCCAGATGGTCCCTCTCCTCTTTAGCCTGGAGGATGTGGTATCCATGATTTCCAAAAAGAATTTCTACTTTTGATTCATCAGACCTTGGGACAGTTTTCCACTTCACCTCAGTCCATCGTAAAAAAAGCTTGGGCCCAGAGAAGGTGGCGGTGTTTCTGGATATTGTTTATATCTGGTTTTAACTTGCATTTGTGGATGCAATAATGAACTGTTTTCACAGATGATGGTTTTCTGAAGTGTTCCTGAGCCCAAACAGTGACTTCCACTACAGACACATGTCTGCTTTTAATGCAGTGTCTCCTGAGGGCCTGAAGATCACAGGCATCCAGTGTCAGTTTTCAGCCTTGTCTCTTGCATACAAAGATTTCTCCAGATTCTCTGAATCTTTTAATGATATTATGTACAACAGATAATGTGATCCCCAAATTCTTTGCAATTTTATATTGAGGAACGTTATTCTTAACTTTTTGCACTGTTTGCCCATGCAGTCTTTCACAGAGTGGTGAACCCCTCCTCATCTTTACTTCTGAGAGACTCCGCCTTTCTGGGATGCTCTTTTTATACCCAGTCATGTTACTGACCTGTTGCCAATTAACAAAATTAGTTTTTTTTGTTTTGTTTTTTAGCATTACACAACTTTTTCAGTCTTTTGTTGCTCCTGTCCCAACTTTTTTGAAACTTCTTGCTGACATCAAATTCAAAATGAGCATATATTTTTCAAAAACAATAAAATTCCTCAGTTTCAACATTTGATATGTTGTCTTTGTACTATTTTCAATGAAATATAGGGTTTCCAAGATTTGCAAATCATCATATTCTGTTTTTAATTACATTTAACACAGTGTCCCAAATTTATGGAATTGGAGTTGTACAAAAATAAGCCAAACCTCATTTATTCAAGTGATTCCAAAATCAGTTTTGGATTTGACTTCACAGAACACTTATTTAACATAAAAAGTACAAGTCACGGCGGCACGGTGGTGTAGTGGTTAGCGCTGTCGCCTCACAGCAAGAAGGTCCGGGTTCGAGCCCCGTGGCCGGCGAGGGCCTTTCTGTGTGGAGTTTGCATGTTCTCCCCATGTCCGCGTGGGTTTCCTCCGGGTGCTCCGGTTTCCCCCACAGTCCAAAGACATGCAGGTTAGGTTAACTGGTGACTCTAAATTGACCGTAGGTGTGAATGTGAGTGTGAATGGTTGTCTGTGTCTATGTGTCAGCCCTGTGATGACCTGGCGACTTGTCCAGGGTGTACCCCGCCTTTCGCCCATAGTCAGCTGGGATAGGCTCCAGCTTGCCTGCGACCCTGTAGAACAGGATAAGCGGCTAGAGATAATGAGATGAGATGAGATGAGTACAAGTCACTTATGAGTTAACATGGTAAGCTAATGTGTTTGTTTATGTGTGTAGGGCCTCGTGTGTGTCTGGGTGAAGGTCTTGCTCGTGTGCAGCTCTTTCTCATCGTTGTCTCCCTGCTGCGCCGCTTTCAGTTCATTTGGCCTGAAGATGCAGGAGAACCAGATTTCACTCCTGTATTTGGATTAACAACAACACTCAAACCATACAGAATGGGAGTCAGACTGAGACAACCAACTATAACCAAACGGAATTAGTCAGGAAATGTCTGTATGCTGACAAATTCTTTGTGGCAAATGAAATAATATTGTATGACATTAAATGAATGAATGATCAAATAAAAAGATAACAGGAAGACAAAAGGAATATTATGTCTACTAAGAATTTGAATGTTTGTTGGGTCTAATTAAATCTTGTCTTTCTAACTTGTATTTTGTATCTTGGTTTTCTCTGAAGTGGTTCTTTGAAAAATTAAAATTTCTAACACCTGGTCTGGATCCTGTTTTTCGGGTGAACATTGTAGGAATCACCACACTTTATATATGTGCCCCCACCCCCCTTTTAAGAAAACAAAAGTAATTGGACAGTTGGCTGTTCAGCTGTTACATGGCCAGGTGCCAGTTATTCCCTCTGTTTTAATCAGATAAAATCTCTAGGGTTCATTTCAAGTCAAGTCAATTTATTTATATGATGCTTTTAACAACAGATATTGTTGCAAACCAGTTTTACAGAAAAATAAAGACTTTAAAGATATGAACTAATTTTATCCCTAATAAGTTTACACAACACCCTGATGAGCAAGCCTGAGGTGACAGTGCTAAGGAAAAACTCTCTCAGACGACATGAGGAAGAAACCTTGAGAGGAACCAGACTCAAAAGGGAACCCATCCTCATTTGTGTGATAACAGATAGCATGATTACAAATAACTTCTATAACTGTGCCCTATATTGTCACAAAGTACAATTGTGTCTCATTCTCATCTCATTATCTCTAGCCGCTTTATCCTTCTACAGGGTCGCAGGCAAGCTGGAGCCTATCCCAGCTGACTACGGGCGAAAGGCGGGGTACACCCTGGACAAGTCGCCAGGTCATCACAGGGCCGACACATAGACACAGACAACCATTCACACTCACATTCACACCTACAGTCAATTTAGAGTCACCAGTTAACCTAACCTGCATGTCTTTGGACTGTGGGGGAAACCGGAGCACCCGGAGGAAACCCACGCGGACACGGGGAGAACATGCAAACTCCACACAGAAAGGCCCTCGCCGGCCCCGGGGCTCGAACCCAGGACCTTCTTGCTGTGAGGCGACAGCGCTAACCACTACACCACCGTGCCGCCCGTACAATTGTGTAACCAGGAAATTCATTATAGTTTTAGCATGAAGTCTATTTTGTTGAAGATATCAGCTGTTTATTAATGGAGATGAGTGCAAAACTATTCATGACAACTGCAGTCCTAAAGTTTTCATGCCAGTTGTCATCCTCAGCCAAAACTGTAAGTGTCCAGAGTCATCTTCTAAGTGTATCTTTAGACTGTCCATATGGGGCCATCCTCTCCAGGAGCGATGTGATGAGACTTCAGCCAGAAGATCCATCAGGATGGATCAGGCAGGTCCGAAGAACAGGAGAGGCCATCATCACTGGTATCTCAGGATTGATGTGTAACTTGACAGAGAGAGAGAGAGAGACAGAACACAGGATGTTAGGTATGCCCATTGTCACTTAATGTTCAAGACACATTGTGCTCTGAGTGCAAGCAGGGACTTTGGCAAGGCTAACACTTCCATGCACTATTGTGTAAATGATTGACAGGATTCATAGTTTGAGTCAGCGACTGTCTTGGTCTAACAGCCAAATGAACATAGTGTTGTAGAGCAGCGGTACAACTGTCATCATGTTGGGCTCCTTAGTTCTTGCTGGATTTTGCATGTGCCTCTTTGTCTTCTTATTCAGAATCTAGAGGACAAAGAAACCCCCTCCCCCTGGGCCGCGACCCCTACCCATATTTGGCAACCTTTTTCATTTCAACATCAAGAATCCTCTGAAAGACTTTGAAATGGTAAGCCATTATATTGTTGTAATGCATCTCTGAGCCATAACTCAAAAGAAATTAAACTGCCTCCTAAACATGTGCCTTAGCTGTAATGGGTTATCTGTATTTTAATTTATTATGAAGATTTCAATGGAAAACTTTGTTATTTGGGTTTTTGATGCAGTTTACATTCTAGAAGAATAAGCTAACTTTGTGCAAAAATATAATTATGTGACAATATCTTGGAAAAATTTCAGATGCCTTTTTTTTTTGCTGGGTCAAGGACTGTTTGCTGTCTGTGCTGTCTAATGTGTCTATTTTTTATGAGCGTTATGTACATTTAGCCCTGTCTTGTTTCTGATGGGATGTACATGTCAATCACTGAAGTAAACCAATAACTTAAGTCCATATTAGCCATAGTGCACAAAAGAGAAAATGGCTGAATATCCCTACATACAACACAGATGAGTTAAGGTTGGACAGCTGTAAGTCCACTTTGATACACAATCTAACCAAGTCCTTGGCTGCAAACAAGTGGGTAAGACTAAATGGCTGGCTTGGGATTGGGGTAAATCATCGTCTCAAGGTTAGAGAGGCAGCTTTGGGGCTTAAAGTGCATATCATGGGTAAATTCAGGAGCAAGATCAATGTAATTCTCCTGTTTTATATTAAACTTTGGTCAAATATCTGTCACATTTTGCATTTTGTGCAATTTTTTTACCTTGCACAATACCATAAAAATTCAGTTGAAATCAAGCCATTTGAGGTGAATTAGTCCGCCTCTGAAAAAACTTGGCATTTGGATTTCCCGGGAAACATTGATTTTCATGACGTCGCGTGCAGGACGCCTCCTTCTGAATCCTACGTCAGCGCTGGTTTGTTTATGAGAAAACGACCTGGTGGTTTTCGGCAAGTTTCTTCAACGTTATCACGTAATTATTAAAATGGTTAACAGATGTATCGTAGGAGGGTGTAGCAACACCAATCTTGATGGGATTAGTACTCATCGTTTTCCAAAAGACCGGACAATGAGAGAGAAATGGGAGCGCTTGGTCTAGACAGGCTGTGCACTGAAACCGTGCAAAGCTCTCACAGCCTGCTGGCGCTTCTGCAGGTGATGCCACGAATCTGGCTCCAGACTCCCTTGGGATTTTTCCAGACGCGTTTTGTTATTTTATTTTTTTCTACTGTAGACAGATGGCCTTGTGCAAAATTACCCTTCTGGATGAGTGTGTAATGGGACATACTTTCATATATAAAAAAAACGAAATTGGTTCAGGATATGCACTTTAATGGTCACTGGTTTGATTCCCTGGATCAGCAGGAAAAGTGTGTGGTGGGGGGGAGTGAATGAACAGCACTTTCCCCCTCTCTCTACTTGCTCACATCCTCAGATGGGTTGAATGTAGAGGAAGAATTTCATTGTTCTCTAATGTACACTTGATGAATAATAATAATAATAATAATAATAATAATAATAATAATAAAATTGTAGGTCTGCGGAGCAGCCACTGATTTCACATGATTAACCTGGGCAACTTGGCATGAAGGCACAGTGGCTATGGTGGGTAATGTAAGACGCATCATGACAAACTGCATTCAGAGCTGAACATTCAAGTGCTGAAATGCAGCAGGAAAGATGATTGTCCATTCCACTCCAAAATCCCTTGTCTTCTGTCCTACTGTACTAATCTCCTCAACAGGTTTTAGACTGATTGGATTCCTGGCCTAGTGAACTCTCATGAGGATTTTTTTTTTTCTGAGACGAAAAAGCACTTCTGTATATTTAAATTAGATGTATCTGATGCAGGAATGGATGTATATTGACAAATGAAATGAAGTTGATCAGACTAAACATGAAATATCTTGTGTTCATTCTGTCTCAAACACAATTCATGGCCTTTTATTGAGGTTGCATGCAGTAGAGATATACACACAGAGCTTCAACTTCCAGTCCTTGAGTGTCAGTTTTACCAGTATACTACATTACCTGTATAATAATAATAATAATAATAATAATAATAATAATAATAATGTCAATATCTGATGTCAATATCAGGGACCTTTATATTTTATATCTTTACAATTAGTATGTATTAGTCATATATTTTACACTTAGTGTTTATTTAATCTTTAATGTTTATTGCTGCACCATGGGTTTGAGAGGTAATGCAATTTCAATCTTCTGTATGTTCTGTAAATATTGCAGTATTGACAATAAAGTAGACTTTGACTTTGACTAATCATCATCATCATCATCATCATCATCATTATTATCATGTCAACTGCCAAGACCAAGTCAAGGACAAATATAAAAATAAACATGTTTTAAATGTGGATTTAGAAGAGTTTCATTGTTCTAAGTTAGGTATAAGTTAAAAATAGTTGAATATGGTTTAATGGCTCTAAAATATGAATGCTTTCCATTCATCTTTAGTTTGCTGAGCGCTATGGAGACATTTACAGCCTGTATCTTGGGAGAAAACCAGCTGTTGTTCTTCATGGTTTGAAGGCTATAAAAGAAGCTCTCGTGACCAAATCTGCAGACTTTTCAGGACGGCCACAAAATGTGCTATTTACCCATATGACTGAAGGAGGAAAAGGTGAGATTACACATAATCACATCCTAAATAGGGTGCATCTGTTGCCCCCTCCCCCAAAAAAATGATCTGATCATCCACTGCTTTTGAAATTCTGTTCCTTTTACATTTATTTTACATTCAAATAAAGTGACACTAACCTGAGTATTGCCATGTACTGACTCTGAAATAGACTTACTGACTTGAGTGAAATATAACAGGAGTTGTAATGGCTGATTATGGTCCTGCATGGAAGGAGCATCGTCGTTTTGCACTCATGACCTTGAGGAACTTTGGCTTGGGGAAACAGTCTATGGTGAACAGGATTCTGGAGGAAATTGAACACCTCGCTGCAAAGTTGGAAAAACATTCTGGTATCGTATAACATTAATAACATTCCTGTTGATGACAGCTGTCCGATATAAGGTTTCATGCCCCATTTTAAATGTTGATGACCAATGATTCTCTCTTTGTAGGAAGGATCTTGTGTCCTCAGACTTTGTTCCATGATGTAACATCGAATATCATCTACCTGGTTTTGCTTGGTATTCGCTATGAATATGGCGATGAAACCCTTAAACAATATGTTGCGCTGTTTACTGAAATTAATAAGATTGTTAATGGACCTTGGTCCTTGGTGAGACATTATATCACTGGGTCACTGATTGCATTTAGACTTTTGCTAATCCTAAGTAATGATTTTAAAAAATAGCTGAAAGAATTAATGTCCCAATTATTTTATTATAAACAATATAAACAACACAACCTCTTGTATTCTTGTAGATCTATGATGCATTTCCACTGGTGAGATCCCTGCCTCTTCCATTTAACAAAGCTTTTAAAAACACTTACTCACTGAAAAAAATGACACTGACCTTGACTGACGAGCACAAGAAAACAAGAGTCCCAGGAAAGCCAAGAGACCTTGTCGACTGCTATTTGGATGAGCTAGACATGGTATGTTTGTGTGGGTATAAAGACTGATCTGGTATTTCATGGAATGTCCAACAGTCCATGTGTAATTCAGTTAAATGTTAGCTGTATAGGGCTTTTAACCATCGGCATTGTCAAAAAGCATCTTTACAGACATCTGGATGTAGACTTGGATCCCTAATCAGTAACCCAGTGATGACGGTGGCAAGAAACAGAGGAAAGTGACTCAAAAGGGAACCCACCCTTTTTGGGTGGCAAGCGATACTTAGATTATAAATCATTACTCACTTATAACTGTATACTCTAAAGGCAGAAAATCCTAAGAGTGCTGAAACAATGGTAAATATAAATAAATTGTAAATAAAAGTCTTGGGATGAGCACAAGAAAACAAGTCAACCAAACAAATGAGCTGACAAGGTGCAACTAAATAGAGAAAAATAAAACCCCAGTGGCTAACCAAAAGTCATCATGTCCAGGCTAGACAGTACACAACCTAGGTTGGTCAAGACCAATACACAATTACACAGTGGGCATGGAAGCAGGGGAGTGGTGCAGCCCGAAGAGGTGGGTCTTCAGTCTGCGCTTGAAGGTGGTCAGGGAGTTGGCAGTTCTGACGTTGATGGGAAGGTCATTCCACCAATGGGGAGCTAGGACAGACAGCAGTCTTGAGCAGGCTGGGCAGGAGCAGAGAGGGGGAGGGGCCAGGTGACTAGTAGCAGCAGAGTGAAAGGATCTGGCTGGCGGGTAGGGTCAGACCAGTCTCTGGGGATATGCTGGACCTAACCCCTTGACTGGTCAGGTTATGCAACGTCACAACATTTATTTCCATCCAGAGTTGCATTATTTTTTCACCAAGATCTTGTACAGGAGTGTTGAACCACTCTGTAAAGTTGTCTCCAGCACATCCCAAATACCTTAAATGGGATAAAGGTGTCCAGTTCATGTGTGAAAATGATGTCTCATGCTCCTTGAACCACTCTTTCACAATTAGGAGAAAACCTCTATAATAATCTGATAGAAGGCAATGGGAAACCACTACTGTAATGTTCCATAAAAACTCTGATGGATGTCAGCTCCAGACCTGCCATCAGTTCAGCACACTAAAAAAGAAGAAAAATATTCCTGGGCCATCAGGAGAGAAAAAAATCCATTGATGGGATAACCTGATCATTCAGTACACTCAATTAGCCAGTTGACATCATTTTATTGCCTCATAACATTGCTGAGCCAAGACCAGACCACTTGAAGCAACCCCCAGATCTTCACATTGTGTCCAGAGGCTTGTACAGTGGCCACTATACATGATGGTCACTATACTTCCCTTCTTACTCTGATGTGCCCACCACTCTGGAAGAGGATAAAGCTGGAATCACCAGACTACATGACCTTTTTCCATTGCTCCAGAGTCCAATCTTTGTACAGTTCTTAACCCAATTCTAGTAATTTCAGTAATCGCCTTATTTGTTTTCTTTGCTCAATGCAGGCCAATAATTAAGAAATTAGAAGCTACTCATTGCATTAGTTAGGGTTAAAAGAACTGCTGCCAATTGAAACATATTGGCTATTTTTCCTTCCACATGGATAGTTATGTGGTGTAGTGGTTAGCACTGTCGCCTCACAGCAAGAAGGTTCTGGGTTCAAGCCCAGTGGGCCGACGAAGGGCCTTTCTGTGTAGAGTTTGCATGTTCTCCTCAAGTCTGCGTGGGTTTCCTCTGGGTGCTCCGGTTTCCCCCAAAGACCATGCAGGTTAGGCTAATTGGTGCCTCTAAATTGACCATAGGTGTGAATGGTTGCTTGTCTCTGTGTGTCAGTCCTGCAATGACCTGGTGACCTTGTCCAGGGTGTAGCCTGCCTCTTGCCCATAGTCAGCTGGGATAGGCTCCAGCTCACCTGCGACCCTGTATAGGATAAGTGGTTATGGATAATGGATGGATAGTTAGTTGCAATATATATGGTTTACATTTGGCATTTTAATATATTTTACATGTATTATTTTTTAGATATTATTACATCTTTCATATGTTTTACATATCTGTTTAATTTTCTAATTTCTTTTCTCAATTTGAGTGTGAGCAACTGCAGATATATCAAATTTCCCTTTGGGATTATTAAAGTATTTCTGACTATGATTCTGATATTAATAACTACAATAATTATTCAAAGGGTCTTAAACATTTCCTTATTTCAATCCAAATGGTCACTTTTATTTTTGGCTGGGCAGTATATGTAATGTGAATGAAACCAAACCATGTTAAGGACTATGGTGGCTGAATTCTGGAATAACTGGATGTCTTGTTTTTAACAGAGGGGCAATGGATCCGCCTTTGATGAAGGACAACTAATAATGTTTATTATAGTCTTGCATTCAGCTGGGACCGATACCACATCCAACACCCTCCTTACTGCTTTCCTCTACCTCATGGTTTTCCCAGACATTCAGGGTTTGAACTTCACTTCATTGCAGTTCATTCTAAGTCTACTTGTTGCATAAACCCTAAAATGTTTGGTTCATAGATTTGATTTGTAATAGAGCCAAACATTGTTTGTAGAGAGATGCCAGCAGGAGATTGACGAGGTTCTACAAGGAAAAACTCATGTGTCTTTTGAGGACAGACACAACATGCCATACACACAGGCTGTGATCCATGAGTCTCAGCGCATTGCCAACACTGTCCCTCTGAGTATTTTCCACTCTACCTCAAGAGATACTGAACTGATGGGCTACAACATCCCAAAGGTGACAATTTCAAATTGGCAATTTCAAACAATGGTTTAATTTACCTTCGTTTACCCATGTTAAATCTTTTGTTTCACTCTTTTTCAGGGAACTATTATCATCCCCAACCTCTCCTCAGTGCTGAATGAGGAAGGCCAGTGGAAGTTTCCTCATGAGTTCAACCCATCAAACTTCCTCAATGAGCAAGGACAGTTTGAGAAGCCAGAGGCCTTCATACCCTTTTCTACTTTAGGATGGTAAAGAATACTACAAAAATAAACCAAACCTCATTTACTCAACTGATTTCAAAATCAGTTTTGTATTTGACTTCACAGAACATTTATTTAAAATAAAAGGTACAAATCACTAATGAGTCAACATGGTAAGCTAATGTGCTGTAGGTGTAATTAATGATTTTGTGTATTTAGGATTGGATAAGTGATCAATCTTTAATAATTACATGAAATCAGTCTCATTAAATTTGAAGGTTAATAATTAAAATGAATCAATCCTATTGAATCGTTTAATTTGACTCATTTGAATTGAATCATACCATAGAATCAGTCTCATTTGAATCGTTTGAAGTGAATCATTTAGTGAATCAAGTGAATCATTTAGTGAACCAAGTGAATCATTTAGTGAACCAAGTGAATCATTTAGTGAATCATTTAAAGAATACATTGAAGAATCGTTTAAAATTTGATAATTCAAATTTATCACTTACCAAACTGCAACTAATTATTCATACACCTTAAGAGTTCTTTTGCGATGTGGGCAACTTCAAAAGTATTTAGAACAGCAGATAGACACCACACAATTTCAATAATAATGGAGTTTATTATAAAAAGGAAAAAAAGGAAATTAATAAAAAAAGGGAAAAATAAGAATTTAATAATTGAATGGCAACAGAATGAAATCTTTATAACAGAGTAGGTCTCTGTGTGTGTGTGTGTGTGTGTGTGTGGGTGTAGCCGAGTGATTAGCTATATGACTACACTAGACACCATGTGGTCGTGGCCTAAGGCCACATGTTTAGCTTTATGGCTAACAGACAAAGAGGCTAGGCCTAGTGGTGATTAGCTTTGTATGCTAACTAGACAAAGAAAAGCTAGGCCTAGTGAACTATGTGTGTCAAAAAACAGAAATTAATGATTAAAATACATTCAAACAGTCATCTGTAGTTATATGGCTTTAAATGTAAACAGGAGAATTACTATCAAGGTTGAATTAAACTTAGAACTTGTGGTATTTATCTAATACTGATACAGAGGAGGGTTGGCTCCTGTGGCTAACTCCACGTGTTTGTGGGGGAGGAGCTAAGACCCCCCCCCAGGAATGTGGTCGTACCAGGCAGAGCCGATATTTATCTAAGAACAAAGGGAGAGGAGGAGGGGCTCTTCCTAAGCATGCAAAGGCCCTTTTTAGAGGCAAAACATTCTGAAATCTTAATGAGGTCACAATATGACTGAGTTAAATGAAATTAGAATGTTAGGGGAGAGAGAGAACATGCAAGACTTATTGATTAACCAAATTAAAATCAATAGTACCAAATAATAGAGAATCAACAATAATACAGTGTGCACACTTATTCCTGAATATAACTTCACACTTAGTGAATTAATTACTGACTAGACTAATATTATTTTGCCCAGTGCCAGCCTTAATTCAAAAGTCTCGCCTTTCTGTAGAAAGCGGAGAATCTGTGATGAATCAGATGTTCACAGGAGCCTGGAGAGGTTCTTTGGAGAAGCTTCGCAGTTCGTGAGGAGAAAAACTCTGTGCACGAGTCTAAAGAAGTGGAAACCCGCCGTTCTTCTTTAAAACTCAGTAAACTGCTTTCACTTGCCATTGCAGTCTAGTACGTACTAAAAGAATGACTGACAAAACCGGTTTATAACTCACTTGAGTTAAAAGCGCGCGCGTTTCCGGAGTCCACCGTGATCAAGGGTGGATAGAAGGAGGAGAACGTTCTAAGACGTGTTTCTTGCATGAAAGAGTCGTGGCTTCGGACGGTCCGATGGTGAGCGTCCCTCTATGGTCTGTCCTCCACTGAGTTCAGACACCAGAGACAAAGAAAATGGCGTTTCCAAGTCTCTTACGTGAAACCTGAGGAATGATGTACGTGATCCCGCCCAGGCGTGACGTACTCAACGTGGAAGTTGGCTGGGAGTTGTAGTTCTTAGACACAAGATGGCGGCATGATACCTACATTCCCCCTTTTGGTCTCAAGGGTATGACGGAGTCGTAGCACTGAGAGCACCGTACCGTATCATCGCCGTGTCCATAGTCCTTGAGGTAGACTTGTTCTGTACAGTTCATGGTGTCCTGTGAAGACTGTGTAAACTTGTGAGTTCCAGTGAGACAGTTGGAGGTAGAGGCATTTGAGCATACAATCACCATAGGCACTGGGGCATATAATCATCATAGGCACTTGGGCATATAATCACTATCTAACTAGACTAGGGTTACCTCAGAGTTCAAACAGCGAGCGTTACATATTTTTCCAGTGAAGACTACATATATACTTCATTTCAGTGCAGGCTACATATATACTTCATTTCAGTGAACACTACATATATATACTTCATTTCCTACTCAAATAAAATAATAAAACAAGGAAAAAAGGGAGTGGAGTAAAGGAAAGAGGTGTTAGTGTTTAGGTTGTTAAGCCTAATCTTCTGGCACGGTAACAGCAACAGGTGGTTTGGCCAGAAAGCGTGTGCTACTATGGCCGAAGCCGTCAGGAACGCAGACTCCTTTATCCAGCTTGGCGTATAGCGTCGCTATTCGGTTGTGTAGCATGCATGCGATACCAGCAGAAAAGACCCAGCCACTGAGAATAAGTCCCAAAACAATCAGACTTATGATAGATCCTAGGTCAAGTGACTCTCGGATCCGAGTTTGGGAGACTATGGTTGAAATTCCATTCTGATCTACACTAAATTTCACTGTTTTGGTCCCTTCAACCAGCAATTGCTGTTGGAGGGTGTTACCGATCTCCAGATCATAACCTTCAAATGCATCTATCATCTCAATTTCCGAATCGTACCTGTCAGTACTAAGATGGTGTAGGGTGATGTCATCTATGTGAATGGTGGCTCACTGTGGTACACTAAGGAACACCGTTTGGTTTGGGATTTTCATTCTTGTGGCTGTGTGGTGCTGGTTGTAGGACATCAAGATTTCAGTTTTCAGAGTGTTAACAACCCACCGACTACCAGCTCTCTCTACTCTAGTTTCCATATCCTCGTCCTTTGCGGACATTTGACCTACACACTTTTGTTCGGGCGCTTTCGCCCTCAGACCGCACAGGCGATCCGTAGTGTCTCTAATAAATGGGTTGCTTTGGCAGACCCAGTGGATGTCTTTAGTGGAGATGCACATCTCTAGGTTGGGAATAAAATAGACAGAGGGGTTGTCGTCATGGTATGCTACCATGGGTGGTGTTTGTATGTGTATACGGACATTGTCCTTCCAGAAACCTACGTTGAGGACAGACTTGAGTCTATATATGTTGTTTCTCTCAATGATGGGTAGATTTAGTATGAAACCTATCTCGAAATCTTGTGGACTCACAAAAATGGGGATAGCACTACCGAGACTATATGCCAGGTGTATTTGCGAGGAATGCACGTCTCTAGTAGTAGTAGTGGATTTTAGTATATTCTCCACCAAGCTAAGGGGTGTGAGATACGATGGGACCTTGCCACTACTCAGGGAACTGATTGAGTCACCTACTTCTCTAAGCAGGTCTTGCATTAAATCCCTTATTTCTCTGACATATTTGATCTTGTTCTTGATTCTTTCAGCCAATTTGTCTACAGTCTACATGGTGTTATAGATTAGATCAGTATGCAGGTTAACGGTTAGTATAGTTCCCTGCAGGGATCTGCCTAAGCCCTGCAGCTCGTATTGTTGGATAAGCAGTTTCTCTCGGATCTCTGGCATTTCCTTTTGTAGAATGCTAACTTCCTTTTTCAGCGTATTCAAACTGACTGTGTTGGCTGCAGAGAGACCAATAGAAAACAAGGATCCAATGGCAGATGCACCGATAATTAAACCCCCAAGGAACCTTTTCTGACGTGTTTTACCACTCAGTTCTTCCTTGGTGACTATGAATTTCTGTAACTGTTCTAGCATGTGGGTAGTGGTGCGTTTAGTGTGTACAACTACATTAGATATCTCGCCATTTGGTCCGTTATCGTCGCTCGAAGGTATCAGTGACCTGAAGTGTTTGCGGTATACGGCCCATGGGTCTAGTTGGGTGTATACCCATTGAGTGTAGATGCGACAGTTTGTAAGAAGGAGTCCAGGAGCCTCCTGCAGGATGATGCCAGCTGGGGGGCCAGGCTCCACCACCTCACTTGACTGACTCAGTTGTAGGGTGAGGAGGATGCACAGGATTCCGAGGAAGTCCATTCTGTAACATACAGAAGGATTTTCTTTTACTTTATTGGGTTGATAAATATGATCAGGAGTGTTAGCATACGCTTAAAGATAAGTGATGCATACAAGCTAAGTAGACAGGATGCGCCTAGCTATCCTCCACCCCCTTTTGGAGTGAGGACTGTTCAAAAAGTTTGCTTCGACTATTATGGACCCATCGATATGAGAGCGTTTGATTAGGTCGGGGTGTCCTAATGTAATACACAACAGGGAATGGTTTTCCCACGATCGAACAGTCTCAACCAGGATGGTAGGAACTTCTCTAAGATTCGGGTGTAGTCGGCTTTGCGTCCTACACTCGAATCAAGATTCTTTTGGGCACCTGTAAAGGTTGACTGTAGGTGGCGTCGTAGGTCGCTGACATATTGATGTGCGGTGTATGCAGTTGCGACGCTCATGTCCTCTGGTTTGTATAGGAGATGTGGGGGAAGAACCGTCTCTCGCCCAGTCATCATCCCAAAGAGTGTGACTCCAGTGGTGCGATGAGGGGTGGACCGAATGGCCCTTGGCACCAAGGGAAGTTTCACATCCCAATCTTTACCATGGGGGGTGACATACTCTTGCAGCATGCTCACAATGGTTTGAATGGCTCGTTCAACCTGACCAGAGGATTGAGGGTGGTACGCGATATGGGATTTCGCCTCGACGCCTAACATGTTCCACAGCGCAGCCATTACACCGGCAGTGAAATGGATGCCTGTGTCTGAGTCGATGGATAGAGGGAGGTTTTTCAATGAATTGTGGCCACTAGGGGGAGTCGCGATGTCGGATGTTTCGACACTGGACTCAGTGTGCAAAGACATGAACTGAAGTTCATCAGAAATTTGATCTCGCGTGGCGCTCGGTTGATCGGTGATTGCACTAATCTCATTGCAACGAGTTGGTGCATGTTTTGTGGGATCCAACGACTGTGGGATTTTGATTTGTGTAAAGCTGACTAAGTTAATATTGCTGAGCTTGGTTGGGATTGGGTCGCCTTGTGAGAGCTGTGTGTCAGAGATGGTGGTGAAGACTGTAGTGCACGTGAGAGGTGCGTTTTGTGTGTTTGCCTTCGCCACCAGGGGGGGCCCTACATCCTGACCCTCGCCTGCTGTTTCAGAGGGATCTCCTCCCCCTTTCACGAGATCTACTCGTGGTTCCTGGCCTAGTCATGCCAGTGGGTAGCTTTTGTCATTTTTCTCGGGCTCTTTTGTTTTATCGGTTGAGGAATTTGACTGTTCCTGTAACAGTTTCCTAAATTCAGCCAAGCAGGCCTTTAAAGAGTCCGGTTCTGAGTGGGACTCATCAGGTTGGTCCGAGTCATTGTGTTGTTCATTTCTACCTCTACGTTTAGTGTTACGGTCAGAACGCTCCTGCCATCTCTGGCCAGAGCGGGGATGACGGTCTTGCTGCCAACCGCTTTGTTCCTTATGACCCTTTTTACATGATGGGTGGTTGCCAGAGTCACTGTGGCCTTGCCATCGGTCTCTCCTGGCCTTACCTTGCCGATTCTCCCACTCACCTTGGTGATGGTTCGGCAAGGATCGGGCTGGACTGGGATTTTTCCAGGTGGGTCCCCCTTTCGGTGCTTCACCTCCTTCTAAGGTTAGCGGGGGCTTGTCCTCACCTTGGAGGCTAAGGACTCTGGGTTCATCATCGTTTCCGTTTGCTGGTTTGACAATGGTCTCCCAGGTCATTTGGGCTAGCTGCCTAGTTTCCTTCATCGAGTAGCAATTTTGTCGACACTTCAGTGTGACTTGAGTCCGCACACTTGGGTGGTGTAAGAAAAGGGATTTGAAACCCCTATCTTCTTCTAAACCCGGTGCATTGCTACCCTGGAAGTAGGCGGTACGTAGCCATCTATAATATTCACGAGGTGCCTCAGACCGTTTCTGTTTGATTTGTATAGCACACAATGTCGCGGAGGTTTCACCCATGTACGGCGCATATTCTTCCCTCATGTAATTGTGAAGTTTCGAATAACTATCGCGAACGTTTGGTGGTAGTGTCTCTTAAAAGGCACGGAAGCTACTACTGGAGGTCTTCCAGACCAGTTTAAGCTTCTCTCGCATTGTGGCTCTCGGTAGGTCCATCAGGCATTGGTCAATTTCTCGTAAATAATCATTTACATTGGTTCTTTTATTATCGGGATCGAATCGCTCGATATCTTTGGCAAGTAGGTCAATTTGCCGTATGCGGAGGGCTTGGTGCGCGTCTTTACGCGACCCCCTTCGCTTTCCTGAGTGCTCACTATCTGAGCTACTCTGGAATTGCTCCCGTTCCGCATGAGAGTCGTAGTCTGATTCACCCGAAGGCGGATCAGGGAAGCTGTAGCGCACTGACCTAGGTGTGCTACGGACCTGGGCTCGAGATGAGCGCAGGGCAACTCCACCCTGGCTAGACGATGACGGAGTCGTATAGCGAGTTGATGGAGGTTGGCGGGGCGCCTGGTGCTCGACCAGGTAATCCTCGGTGTCCAGTTCGGACACCTCTTCCCTCTCTAAACTTGGACACATAGTTGGGGGTCTCTCGCGCCCCTCGCGCCCTTCTTTGGGGTTCTGCTCCTTGGCAGCCCTTCCGGCACCTTTCTCGGCTTTCTCTAGCCTTTCGGCGCACTCATCGAGGGAGTCCTTCAAGAGGCTACACTCCCTAGATAAATCATTGACCTTGGCTGTCAGCTCGGCGTTGCTGATGGTCAGCCTGTCAACTTCTCCGCGCAGGGATCTGATCTGTTGATCAGCATCCTGGAAGTGTAACAAGAATAGTTTACCTAGTGCATCTTGGACACTGATTGTTGTTCTCTTTGGATCTCTCATTTGTGCTATTGAGTTGATTATGCCAGCTTGGCACTCATGCCTACTCATGCCCCTAATGGTTGCCCTATCGGAGTCAGAGCAGTGAATGAGGTCTGCGATGACCTCAAAAAGAGACACGTCTTGCTCGTTGTCTTCAGTCTCTGAGGCACGAGGGGATGCCATTTTATTTAAATTGGGTATTGGGTAATTAATCAATCAATGAGTTAATTATTAATCAATTATTATTAATTAACATTAACTATGTAATTAATTAGTTAACAAGGTTTAATTGGTTGGAGATGTTCTCTTATCCTAAGTTATCAATAGGTTGTTAGAATTTGTGATATGATTATCACATTCCTGTTTTAACACACCTGGGGTTGATCAAACTGGTAGTTTATCTGTTGCACAATACTTAAGAAGTCGACAAACCAATCTCCCCATATGGGCCACCAATTATGTAGGTGTAATTAATGATTTTGTGTATTTAGGATTGGATACGTGATCAATCTTTAATAATTACATGAAATCAGTCTCATTAAATTTGAAGGTTAATAATTAAAATGAATCAATCCTATTGAATCGTTTAATTTGATTCATTTGAATTGAATCATACCATAGAATCAGTCTCATTTGAATCGTTTGAAGTGAATCATTTAGTGAATCAAGTGAATCATTTAGTGAACCATTTAGTGAACCAAGTGAATCATTTAGTGAATCATTTAAAGAATCAATTGAATAATCAGTTAAAATTTGATAATTCAAATTTATCACTTACCAAACTGCATCTAATTATTCATACACCTTAAGAGTTCTTTTGCGATGTGGGTGACTTCAAAAGTATTTAGAACAGCAGATAGACACCACACAATTTCAATAATAATGGAGTTTATTATAAAAAGAAAAAAGTAAATTAATAAAAAAAGGGAAAAATAAGAATTTAATAATTGAATGGCAACAGAATGAAATCTTTATAACAGAGTAGGTCTGTGTGTGTGTGTGTATGTGTGTGTGTGGGTGTAGCCGAGTGATTAGCTATTGAGGTTTTTCACCTGACGTCACAGGGTCACGTGATGCCCCAGTGTCCACCATTTTGAATGGCAAGCTAGCCAATGTCGACATCATAGTACCTAGAATGTTACTGTAGCAACGTTTAAGTTCAGTCATTTGGATGACTGTTAAAACCTTTCAGTCTCAAGTTTTTCCTTTACTGTATTTACTAGTTTACTGAGCCAGCCTCAATAATACAGTGTGCACACTTATTCCTGAATATAACTTCACACTTAGTGAATTAATTACTGACTAGACTAATATTATTTTGCCCAGTGCCAGCCTTAATTCAAAAGTCTCGCCTTTCTGTAGAAAGCGGAGAATCTCTGACGAATCAGATGTTCACAGGAGCCTGGAGAGGTTCTTTGGAGAAGCTTCGCAGTTCGTGAGGAGAAAAACTCTGTGCACGAGTCTAAAGAAGTGGAAACCCACCGTTCTTCTTTAAAACTCAGTAAACTGCTTTCACTTGCCGTTGCAGTCTAGTACGTACTAAAAGAATGACTGACAAAACCGGTTTATAACTCACTTGAGTTAAAAGCGCACGCGTTTCCGGAGTCCACCGTGATCAAGGGTGGATAGAAGGAGGAGAACGTTCTAAGACATGTTTCTTGCACGAAAGAGTCGTGGCTTCGGACGGTCCGATGGTGAGCGTCCCTCTATGGTCTGTCCTCCACCGAGTTCAGACACCAGAGACAAAGAAAATGGTGTTTCCAAGTCTCTTATGTGAAACCTGAGGAATGATGTACGTGATCCCGCCCAGGCATGACGTAGTCAACGCGGAAGTTGGCTGGGAGTTGTAGTTCTTAGACACAAGATGGCGGCATGATACCTACAGTGCGTTTATGTGTGCAGGGCCTCATGTGTGTCTGGGTGAAGGTCTTGCTCGCGTGGAGCTTTTTCTCATCTTGGTCTCCCTGCTGCGCCGCTTTCAGTTCATTTGGCCTGAAGATGCAGGAGAACCAGATTTCACTCCTGTATTTGGATTAACACTTGCACCCCAACCATACAAAATGAGAGTCAGACTGAGACAGCCAGCTAGAGAAATACAAAATTAGCCAGGAAATGTCTGTATAGTGACAAATCCTTTATAGTAAATGAAATAGTATTATCTCACAGCAGTGGCGGCTGCTGGTTTTTAAAACAGGGGAAGCCCATTTTACGCATTCATCGTAAAACCTGTAGGCCGGATATCAAAGCATAGAAAAGTGTGCCCCATTAGCACAGTGAACTAGACAACCCTACCTAGTGGCAGAAAGTATTTTTGCTTGTACATTTCATGTTATAGTCTGGCTTGCCAGGCTAGTGCTTCATATCCTTAATCAAAAATATCAAACATCCAAAAATCACTGGCTATTCAACGAAGAGCCTTGAACATCATACCCAGATATGCAACACAGAGTCTTTAACACAACACCCAGCTGTGCAACACATCCTTGAACATCTTCTGCAACACAGTCTGGAAATTCATAACCAGGTAGGCTATGCAACACACAGAACCTTGAATATTATACCCAGGTATAACTTATAACACAGAGCCCACCATTCTCTTAACATTACTGAACAATATACACACTTCAGAGTCATGAACATGAACACTATTTATACACAAATTCTGCCCTCCACTCCTTTTCCAGAAAATGGTCTGTGACCCTGTCATACCAGCTGGTTGTGCTTTCCAGAGACTTCACCAATTTCTGTTAGCAGCTAGCACTGCAGATCCCAATAAGGCTCAAGCTAGCCTACAACCAGAACTACAAATGAAATAAACGAGTGAATTCACGAATGATCAAACTGATAGAATGGATGAAAGTTAACAGAGCACAACAAGTAATATTTACATTTATTTACAGAGTAATGTACAGAGACATCAATGAGAAGAACCGTTTATATGAAAAGAAATTCAGACAGCACTTTGGCACACGACTGCACTTTCTCGACATCCGCTAGGGACTGACTGATCATACTTCCGTGTTCCTCGCCAAAGTACCGCCCTCCTCATGTCTTTCAAACACTACCTCCAATAATCCTTTATCAGCCCAGCTTCTTGTCCCTCCCACTGTCTCGTTTAGTCCCAGAGAAGCCCGGCTTCCCTGGAAGTGACGATTTTGTTGATTTTAAACAATAACAACTAGCCGAAATTGGCTGTTCAGAGCCATCTCGTAGACTGCAATGGATACCCGGCTGCCAGTCAGTGTTGCCAGATACTGCTGACGTTTTCCATCCCAAAATATATTCAAAACCTACCAAAATGCACTTAAAACCGCCCAATCTGGCAACACTGCTGCCAGTCCATAGAGCCCATTGAAATAAGAAAGGTTACAGCCTGGCAGCAAAGGTGATTCTCGTAGCGAACTGCAAGTTCGTCAGACATCACTCAAATAAGTTACAGGATAGTTATGAACATAAATACAATCTTGGGCATATATTATTGTAGGCTCTCTGAGGTGTGGGTGGAGCACAGAGGATGGCAGGACAAAGCTTCAGGTACGAAATAGGCTTTTATTGCCAGACTTTTCAGTATAACAAAAAAGCTTTATTCTGATAAACACACACACACGCTGTGTTCTTGTCCCGGGAAGAGCTCTCCTCTGCTCTCCCTCTGCCTCCTTAAATAGGGCGCGGTTACTGGGAAGATATACAAACACAGGTTAATTACCATCAGGTGTAGTGATTCTGCCACTCACCTTCCCTGGCTCCACCCTCCTGTCACAAACCGGCGCTTGACCATGCCCCCGCTGCCACATACCCCCACCGCCCGACTCAGGCCGGGTGCCCATCCGGCCCGCAGCCGACTCCCCCCCCTTGATGGGAGAGGAAGTCCGCCACGACCATCTGCGCCCCCGGCCTGTGGACCACCTTGAAATTGAAGGGTTGGAGTGCCAGATACCAACGGGTGATCTGCGCGTTGGCATATTTCATGTGGTGGAGCCACTGGAGGGGCGCGTGGTCCAAACAGAGGGTGAAAGAGCGCCCAAGCAGGTAGTAACAGAGGGCGAGGACCGCCCACTTGATCGCCAGGCATTCTTTCTCAATAGTGCTGTAGTGCCCCTCACGCACCGACAGCTTCCTGCTAATGTACAGGATGGGGCGGTCCTCCCCCTCCACCTCCTGGGACAACACCGCCCCCAGCCCTCTGTCCTACACGTCGGTCTGCAACACAAAAGGGAGAGAAAAGTCAGGGGAGTGTAATAGTGGCCCCCCACACAGTGCAGCCTTTACCTCAGAGAAAGCCCGCTGGCACTGCTCCGTCCACTGGACCGGATCTGGCGCCCCCTTTTTAGTGAGGTCAGTCAGCGGGCTGGTGACGTCCGAATAATTAGGTATAAACCTACGATAGTAGCCAGCCAGCCCCAGGAACTGTCTCACCCCCTTTTTGGTCTTGGGCCTCGGGCAGGCCGCAATCGCTGCTGTCTTATTAATTTGGGGACGCACCTGCCCGTTGCCCAAGTGGAAGCCCAGATACCATACTTCCACCTGCCCAATTGCACACTTCTTCGGGTTGGCAGTGAGACCCGCCCACCTCAGCGACCTAAGGACGGCCCTCAGGTGTTGCAGGTGCCGCTGCCAGTCGTTACTATAAATGATAATGTCATCGAGATATGCGGCCGCATAGGTGGCGTGGGGCCGGAGGACCCTGTCCATCAGCCGCTGAAACGTAGCGGGCGCCCCAAACAGCCCAAAAGGAAGTGTGACAAATTGGTGTAAGCCGAACGGTGTGGAAAAGGCTGTTTTTTCCCGGGATAATGGAGTCAAGGGGATCTGCCAATATCCCTTCGTCAAATCCAGTGTCGAGTAAAAGCGAGCCGTGCCTAGTCGATCAAGCAGCTCGTCAATACGAGGCATTGGGTACGCGTCGAATTTAGACACCGCGTTGACTTTTCTATAGTCCACACAGAACTGGACCGACCCGTCGGCCTTGGGTACCAAGACCACCGGGCTGCTCCAGTCACTGTGGGACTCCTCGACAATGCCCATTTCGAGCATGGCCTGAAGTTCTTCCCGAACCACCTTTTTTTTGTGTTCGGGTAGCCTGTAAGGGCGGCTACGCACTACCACCCCCGGGGGCGTCTCTATGTGGTGTTCTATGAGGTTAGTGCGCCCGGGCAGGGGCGAGAACACATCCGAAAACTCGGCCTGCAACTGGGCGACCTCCGTGAGTTGGGTTGGGGAGAGGTGGTCTCCACAGGGGACCGGAGAGGTACGTGATGGCAATGTCCCTTTTTGAACCTCCGGCCCCACCTCCGCCTTCTCTGGAACTACCGACACCAACGCCACGGGGACCTCCTCGTTCCAGAGTTTCAGCAGATTGAGGTGGTAGATCTGTAGTGCCCCTTCCCTGTCCGTTCGCCTAACCTCATAGTCGACGTCCCCGACTCACCGTGTGACCTCAAAGGGTCCTTGCCACTTGGCGATTAATTTGGAGCTCGGCGTGGGCAACAGGACGAGTACCTTATCTCCCGGAGTGAACTCTCTAAGGCGCGTGCCCTTGTTGTACAGGCGGGCTTGCCATTCCTGGGCCTGCCGCAAATTCTCCTGAGTTAGGTGTGTGAGTGTGTGGAGCTTTGCGCACAGGTCCATAACGTACTGAATTTCGTTTTTACTCTGTGAAGGTTCCTCCTCCCAATTTTCTCGCAGCACGTCTAAAATGCCACGCGGCTTACGCCCGTATAACAATTCAAACGGGGAGAACCCCGTGGAGGCTTGGGGGACCTCTCGCACTGCAAATAACAAGGGTTCTAGCCATTTATCCCAGTTACGTGCGTCCTCACTTATGAATTTTTTAATTATATTCTTGAGGGTGCAATTGAACCGTTCAACTAAACCGTCCATTTGTGGGTGATAAATGCTGGTGCGGATCGGCTTAATACCTAATAGCCCATACAGTTCGCTCAGTGTTCATGACATAAATGAGGTGCCTTGGTCAGTCAGAATCTCTTTCGGGATTCCAACCCGGGAGATGACGTGGAAGAGGGCCTCCGCAATACTGTGTGCTGAGATATTGCGAAGAGGCACCGCTTCCGGGTATCGCGTTGCATAGTCCACCAGAACCAATATAAAGCGGTACCCTCGTGTTGACCGATCTAATGGCCCGACGAGAACCATCCCAATTCTTTCGAACGGGGTCTCGATTAATGGTAGGGGGCGCAAAGGCGCTTTTGGAATGGCCGCTGGATTTACTAACTGGCATTCGCGGCACGCTGTACACCACTTACGAACATCGCCGCAAATCCCCGGCCAATAGAATCGGGCCATTATCCGGGCTAGTGTCTTATCCTGCCCTAGGTGTCCAGCCATGGGATTAAAGTGAGCTGCCTGAAATACCAATTCCCGGCGGCTCTTTGGAATTAACAGCTGTGTGACTCGCTCTTTCGTCTGAGTGTCCTGCGTCACTCGGTATAATCTATCCTTCATAATAGAAAAATAGGGGAAGGACGGGGTGGCGTTCAGCTGGAGCGTTTGACCATCGATTACTCTCACTTGGTCAAACGCATGTCGCAGAGTCTTGTCTCGCGATTGTTCTAATGGGAAGTCCGCGAGGGATTCCCCAACAGAAAGAGGAGGAGCCGGCGGCTCCTCACTCTGTCGCGGAGATGACGTAGACGGCTCTGCGACAGCAGCTCCAGCCAAAGCGACACCGGGACCTCCCCCTGTCAAATGGCAGGACCCACTCTTTACTAGGCGCGTCATTAAACCGCGAAATCCCGGCCAATCAGTCCCCAAAATTAAAGAGTGGGTAAGGCGAGGATTAACCACCGCCTTCACTATAGATTTTTCCCCTCTGAAATATATGTGGACCGACACCAAAGGGTAGCTGTGAACATCCCCGTGCACACACAACACCTTCACCCCCTGTGCTCCCCCAATGCCTCGTCTTGCACCAGGCTTTGGCGGATCGAGGTCTGATTGCAACCAGAATCCACCAACTCCTGATATGTAGCCCCTTGGACACTCACCAGTATGCGATACGCTCCGGCCCGATCGAGGGCAGCTTCTGGCGCGTCGGGGATCCGTACCACCGCGCCCACCTCCATTGCTGCGCACTGTTGTTGCAGGTGGCCCGGCTCCCCGCAGCGCCAGCAAACTGGCCCGGGCTTTCCCTCTGCTCCTGTGCTCTGGGGCTCACTCACCTGAGGGGGGGGAGAGACAGACACAGAAGGGAGAAACGGGAGGGCACCACGGGTGCGGCAGGCCGGCTGGGGTGGAGCCAGCCCCCGCATCCGTGGTGGGGGAATGGGGTGAGGACGGGACACAGAAGGGAGGGGAGAAAGAGAGAGAGAAGAGTAGAGAAGAGTAGACGTCATCGTTTGTCCTGCCACCGGAACAGCCACCAAATGATCCTCCGCCAGTCCTACTGCCTGATCCAGCGACGCCGGGTGGTGGCACTGGACCCACTCCGCGGTACCGGCTGGTAAGCGCGCGATGAACTGCTCCAGCACCACCTGATCGATGATTCCCTCGGCGTCGCGATCGTCGGCCCTCAGCCACCGCCAGCAGGCGTCCCGGAGCTGCTGGCCGAACGCGAACGGCCAGCCGACTTCCTCCAACCGCAGCGCGCGGATGCGCTGGCGCTGTTGTTCTGGTGTGCGCCCCACGCGCTGGAGGACGGCCTGGCGAAGGTCCGCGTAGGCCAGCCGGCGGTCGGCGGGGAGCTGTAGCGCGACCAGCTGTGCCTCTCTCGTCAGGAGGGGGAGTAGGCGCACCGCGCGCTGCTCCATCGGCCACCCCGAGGCTTCGGCGACCTGTTCGAACAATGTGAGGAACACCTCGGGGTCATCCTGCGGGCCCATCTTGGTCACGGTGAGGGGAGACGGGCCCGCGGCCGGGGCGCTGGTGGACCCCACCGACGCAAGGAGATGCCGGAACGCCTCGCGATCTTCCCACTGGGCCAGCGCCAGGGCTTCGAAGCGCCGCTCTTGCTCCTTTCGGAGCATGACGAGTGCCTGGTGCTGGCTTTGCTGAGCCGTGGCGAGGGCGTGGACCAGGTCCGCGAACGGGGAGGATTCCATGGGGCTGCGGGGTTGGTGCTTCACCTTTTCCCAGGTTTCGGCACCACTGTAGGCTCTCTGAGGTGTGGGTGGAGCACAGAGGACGGCAGGACAAAGCTTCAGGTACGAAATAGGCTTTTATTGCCAGACTTTTCAGTATAACAAAAAAGCTTTATTCTGATAAACACACACACACGCTGTGTTCTTGTCCCGGGAAGAGCTCTCCTCTGCTCTCCCTCTGCCTCCTTAAATAGGGCGCGGTTACTGGGAAGACACACAAACACAGGTTAATTACCGTCAGGTGTAGTGATTCTGCCACTCACCTTCCCTGGCTCTGCCCTCCTGTCACAAACCGGTGCTTGACCACGCCCCCGCTGCCACAATTATGTTATGCAAGTTATTGTTTTAATGAGAATTAAACGTCGTAGATGCCGCAGTTTGGGGAGAGAATTTTAGGGGAAGCTCGGCTTCCCTTGTTGTCTCTGAGAAATCGCCCCTGTCTCACAGTAAATGAATGAATAATCAAACAATAAGATAACAGGAAGAAAAAAGAATATTCAGTATACTAAGGATTTGAATGTTTGTTGGGTCTAATTAAAGCCTGTCTTCCTAACTTAAATTTTGTATCTTGGTTTTATCTGCTGTGGTTTTTGTAATAATTAAAATTGCTAACACTTGGTCTGGATAAGAAGTGGAATCCAATTGAGCTGCATTTCTCTTGTTGAATGCAAAACTAAAGACAAAACACCCCAAGAACCAGCAGGAACTGAAGATGGCTCTGTCAAAGGCATGGCAGAGCATTATCCCGAAAGAACCCCAGCATCTGGTGATGTCTGTGGATTCCAGACTTCAAGCAGGCATTGAATATTAAATCTATTTTTAAAGGAAGCAAAATAGAGGAAATTTAGTTCACTATACTCCAATGGTATGTTCCGACCATGTGCACTCAAGTTTCATAATGTGATGTTTTTGTGGCCCCTGCCTAATTTGCACCTAATATTTTTTTAACTAAGTCTGTATGTATTGCTAATGCACTTATATTTGTAAAACTGTACATTTATAATGTGCTATATGATTTTCCCTGTAAAGCTTTAATTGTTGCTGTACGTAATTTCAGGTAATAAGTACAGGCTAGTGGGTAGTGGGCCATAAGCTTGGGGAGGACTTCTCCCATGGACATAACTTTCTCTTCCTCATCTGAGAAAAAAGATGACTGGTTGTTGAGCTGTAAGGTAATGCTGAGGCTGCAAGCACCAGATTTTCATGGTCTCATTTTCTGGATCATGGATTTATAAATGTTTAACCTACCAGGGAAAATGTGCCAGGACAGCCTTGCATGTTGGTTGTAAGTGGTGTCAAAGACCTCTCTGGTCAGTTCAGAGATGGTTGCAAAAAAAAAAAGTTTCTAATTCTATGCCCAGAGTTGGTTTGAAAAGAATGTCACTTGCCTTTTAGGTATAGGTAGAACTACTTATAAACTGTTCTATATTATCCTTGTGAATTCTGCTTAATTTGGGTGCATCCAAATTCAAACCTGTTTACAAAAGTAATTCCTTTTAGACTGTCATTAAATGCAAAGCTAGACCCAAGCAAACTGTTTGTTTAAAAATGTCTTTCCTCATATGCAAGGAGTGAACAAAGTTAATTTATATTCTCAATTTGATCAGCAAATCATATTGATTTTATACTTTGTACATTCATGTAGCCTGCACTTATTAGTTTGAAAAGACAAGACTATTTATTCAGGTCAATGTATTATGAAACTTCTCCAAGTTTGATAACATCATTCACAGAAATCACTGAGTAAATAATTAACAGAATGCATGTTTTAAGTCAGTATTTTGGTGTTGCAGCCAAAAGATTTTAGTGTGATGAGCAGTGGTACAACAGTCATCATGTTGGACTCCTTAGTTCTTGTTGGGTTTTGCGTCTGCCTCTTATTCCTCTTAATAAGGGTTCAGAGGCCCAAGAACTTCCCCCCTGGGCCACGACCACTACCGATATTTGGCAACGTTTTTCATTTAAACATCAGGAATCCTATGAAAGACTTCGAAATGGTATGCCACTATATTGTTATGATGGATGTCTGAGTCATAACTGAACCAAAATGATTTGTTTATTCCTGAAATTGTCTTCTAAACATGTGCCTTAGCTGTAATGCTTTATCTGTATCTTAATTTATTGTTAAGATTTGAATTGGAAACTTTTGTGTCTTTGATACATTATACATTCTAGCACAGTCATTATAAATTCTAAGCTCACTTCATGCAACCTATAACTGCATGAAAATGACTTGGGTAATCTGAAAAGACAAAAAAATAATTTTATAATTTACAAAATTAATATTAAACTTGAACACTAAATGTGACACGGGCCTTGTTTACAGAGAAATCATTATATGCTGGGTCAGAGTATTTGCTCTCAGTGTTGTTGAAATTGTCTAGAACCCCAAATTAAAAAAAGTTGGGATGGTATGTTGAAATTGAAATTAAAACTGAAAACAATGATTTGCAAATAATTTTGACCTGTATTGCAGTCAAAACAATACAACAGCACATTATTTGATGTTTAACTCATGACTTTTGTTGTTTTTTCAAAATAAACACTTCCATCAACTTTGATTCCATACTTGCCAACTTTTCAAAATTCTCATGAGGGAGAAAAGTGCATGAACAACATTTTCAATTGGACGAGGGTATGATGCGCGGTTGAAACGATAAAAACAGTGGATCCCAATTAATAGTAAACCATTTGAAATTTATACAATTAAAGAGTTTTTGAATTGTTGATATTGTTCTATCAATTACTCTAGGTTATGGGATTCATGTGTCAGGCATGAGATAGCTCAGAGTGAAAAATCTGAAATAATACTCATCTTGAATTTTAATATAATAACAATGAAAGGGAAGTCTTAAATCAGATTTTGAGCTGAAAAATCTCATGCTTGAATATTGTTTCCATACAGAGACCGACAGAAAATAACACAAGTGATGCTGTAGAAGAATGTTTATAATTTCTTAAAATAGTCACAGTGAATGAAAGTATTATTGGATTGCATCAAATGTGCTTTCCTTCTGTAAGCTCATGTAAAAATACAGAGAACTATAATGTCATATATAAATTAAATTTTAATAAGATTTGACCAAAATAGTAACAACTCAATTAAATAAATACTGCACTGTCTTAGTACTACTAAAATGCATCTCTCTTACTAAACACTTTCCAACAGAATTTTTAAAAAGCACTAGAAATACAATCAAAATCCTATCGGAATGCATCAAAGGAATTTGCTCATTTGCAAACTTTGAAAGTTTTCAAACAAAATTTTAAAATGGCACTATAAATACTATCATAATATACATCACAAAGAAATTCACTCAAATGCAAAATTTTAGTACAACCAAAATACACTCACTAGTAATCTTTCACTTGAAACCTCAAAACTCTATCAAAATCAATCACTTCCCAGATAATTCACTTGTAAACTTTCACTTAAAACTTTCAAACATAAATTCAAAATAGCACTAAGACGCTACCGCACTATTCAAATACACTCACCAAACAAATTCTCTGTCATGCAAAATTTCACTAAACACTTTAGAAGTTGTACAGTTTGTTTCTGAAATGGTATGGAAGACTGGTTTAATTTCACACTCAAATGTCCATTATATTCTGATTTAAGGTATCTTTACCTTAAAATGTGTAACTGGCTGGTCGAACATTTGCTTATCCATGTAAATTCATTCTCCCATGCAACCTGGTATTTGCATTCATATTTTTGACATTTGGTATTGGGTTTAGTGGCCATGATGAATGACTGCTTGTAAAAAATGTCGGACAGCCTGGGTGAATCCTACATTACGGAAATGACTGTTGTTCTGTTCATTGATTGGTTAAAAATCAGTTGACGTCAGCAGTGTTTCTCATACGATTCTGATTGGACATAATCGAGAGTGTTTTTTACTTGGCAGTAGGGATTTCCCCAAACCGGGAGATTATCCAGTTTTTAGCAAATACGATCGGGAAGCGGGAGATGGAGGCTAAAATCGGGAGCCTCCTGCCGAAATCGGGAGGGTTGGCAAGTATGTGATTCTTGCAGCACATTTCAAAAAAGTTGGGCTGGTAAAGCAAGAGCATAATAAAAGATTTTTTCTAATATCCTCTTTGTGCTCTGTAGGCCTTTGTCTTTCTCAAAAGCAGGGCCTATTAACGTTCATATTAAAGAATATAAATGAGAATATTCACAGCTTTCAAGGCTAACCTCGAAAAACAAAAAACTGTGTGAGCCATATCCAATAAACAATTCCAATTAATTTAATTGAAATTGACACTCATGTTTCTGACTTCTGGTTTTTTAAAATATCATTCCGACCACTAAGATCTCAATATTTTTCATCAAAACAACTACAGTTATATTCTAAAATAGTTATTTATTTACAGGAATGAGTTTGATTTGGAAAAAAATAAGCAGGTAAAGCTATGAAAATTCACTTCAAAGTCTCCCATGAAGCATAACATCAAAAATTTTGCTTAATACTTCATAAGAAACTATGAGAACTAGAGAACATCCCGATAAAAGTTATCTGATTGATATTCATGAGTAATCCAGTCAGAAACCAATGAGAAGAGAGCCTGACCACTTTCCCATGACTCAAAAAGCACCGGGAAAGTGGTCAGGTTCTTCTCAACTCATCTCATTATCTCTAGCCACTTTATCCTGTCCTACAGGGTCGCAGGAAAGCTGGAGCCTATCCCAGCTGACTACGGGCGAAAGGCGGGGTACACCCTGGACAAGTCGCCAGGTCATCACAGGGCTGACACACATAGACACAGACAACCATTCACACTCACACTCACACCTACGGTCAATTTAGAGTCACCAGTTAACCTAACCTGCATGTCTTTGGACTGTGAGTGAAACTGGAGCACCCGGAGGAAACCCACACGGACACGGGGAGAACATGCAAACTCCACACAGAAAGGCCCTCGCTGGCCACGGGGCTCGAACCCGGTGGTCAGGTTCTTCACAATAGAAAATATTCAAGAGTTAAGCAATGACAGCTTTGTAAACTTAGATGAGTGTCTGCATGCACAATTTTCACACCACGGCCAGCGATCGTCTGATATGCCTATCAAAAGTCAACAACAGTCCAAAATCAGTAACAAAGTTCAAGCAAAGACAGCAACAATCCAAAGGGACAAATCCAAAAGAGTAATCCGTAAAAACGGGCAGAAAATCAGGCAGGAATAAGTTTCTCAATAGAAAACAAAAAGACTCAGTGAAGAGAGGACCAGGACCACAAGGTACCATGTATAACTACACAGGATAGTTCATCACATAATACACTGATAAGGAGTTACGGGTGTGTCTAGCAAAAGGCAGGAAAGTAAGTGGAAAGAGAGGTGGGGTCAGGAGCACATTGATAACAAAAACAAATACAAGACACATGGAAGCAAATTAAAAGCCAACAGATTTCTTGGTGGCCTCTAGAGGCCAAAAAAATGTCCCAACTCACAACAGGACTCACCCCTCTATGGATGTCTCCTGATGTTCATTGGGCAGTCAGGATGTTGATGTTGGTAGTCTCTGTCCAGATCTTTGTCCAGAATGTCCCTGGCTGGGACCCATGAACATTCTTCAGGACTATAGCCCTCCCAGTCCACCTGACACTCAATCCCATCTTGTACCGGGCAGGAGTTCAACAGCCAGTTGACTGTGAAGACTGGCTGGCCGTTATGATTTGGGTCAGGGGGAGGAACTTTGGGAGGGGGTGCAAGGGGGCAATGAGAGCACAGGTCACAGCAGGGAGACATTAAAGGTGGGGTTAATTCTTAGTGACCAGGGCAACTGAAACTGGTAAGTGACTGGATTGATCCAACAGATCACCTTAAAGGATTAATATTGCAGGGGGCAAGCTTGTGGGACTCCACCTGCAATGGGAGATCCCTTGAGGACAACCCAACCCTCTGACCAGGGTGAAAATGCAAAGCTGGCTTCCAGCGTCAGTTGGCCTGAGCCTGGTTTGCCTTAGAAGTTTGCAGCAGTGACTTGTGAGTCTTTTTCCAGGTCATCCTGCACCGACTCTTGAAATGAAGAACTGAGGGCACTCCGGTGTCTTCCTCTTGTTCAGGAAACAGAGGCAGCTGGAATCCAAACTGACACTGGAATGGAGACATCTTGGAAGCAGAAGACTGGAGGGTGTTATGGGCATGCTCTGCCCACAGCAGCCAAGAGCTCCTTCACAAAGGATTTTCCAATGCCAGACTTCTCAGGATGGGCTCAAGTTCTTGTTTGACCCTCTCCATCCGCCCAGTGAATATCAGGAGACATCCATAGAGGGGCAAGTCCTGTTATGAGTTGGGACATTTTTTTGGCCTCTCGAGGCTACCAATCCATTTGATTGGGGTGGAAACCAGAGGAGAGACTGGCAGTGGCCCCAATGAGTTTGCAGAATGCCCACCATACCTGAGAGGGATTTCAGTCAGACACAATATCCTGGGGAAGGCCAAACACTTGGAACTCATGATTAAACATTAGTTTGGCAGCCTCAAGGGCAGAAGGTAGCTTACATAAGGGAATAAATTGACAGTCCTTGGAAAACTTGTTGACCACAACAAGAATAACAGTATTACTTTCTGATTCAGGCAGGCTAGTGATAAAGTCAATAGATAAATGAGACGAGGGGTGACTTGGAATAGGAAGAGGGTGCAGCAGCCCTTGGGGATGTTGCAGGGATTCTTGCTCTGGATGCACACTGAGCAAGCCACCACAAAATCCTTAACATCCTTTTCCATGCCTGGCGACCAAAACCATCTCTGCAGAAACTACAAGGTTCTTTGAGATGATCCAGGGTGGGAAGAGTGCTCCCACTGAAGGACCTGGGATCACATCACTTGAGGGATGGACAGGAATCTGGCTGGACCTGTTCCAGGGTCTGGTTCCTGTTGATGAGCCTGTCTGACCACTGTCTCAGTTCCCCAGTGAATAAGAACCATGATCCTAGATGCTTGCATGACAGACCTTTCATTGTTCTCTTGGTTAACAGAAAGGAACTGCCTAGAAAGGGCATCAGGCTTTAGGTTCTTGGAACTCAGATGGTATGAAAGCATGAAATCAAAATGATTGAAAAACATGGCCCACTGAGCCTAATGATGATTGAGATGTCTAGCTTGCTGGAGGTACACCAAGATTCTGTGGCCAGTCCAAAGCAGAAATGGATGACTGGGCCCCCTCCAGCCAGTGTCTCCAGTACTCAAGAGCCATCTTAACTGCCAGCAGCTCATGATCGCCACCATTGTACCTGGATTCAGTGACGTTCAGACAATGTGAAAAAAGGCACAAGGGTACAATTTGCCATTAGAAAAATGCTGAGAGAGGATAGCCCCTACACCCACATCCGAAGCATAAACCTTGATAATAAAAGGCTGTGATGGGTCAGGTAGAACTGGGATGGGTGCAGAAGAGAAACATAGGTTGAGATCCTGAAAAGCAATTTCTGCCTTAGGACTCCAAACAAAATGACTTCCACTCTTCTTGATAAGGGGGGATGGGTGCTGCCACAGAACTGAATTCCCAGATGAACTTGCAGAAAAATTAGTGAATCTAAGGAACCACTGGACCTCTTTGATTGACTTGGGAGTGGGCCAGTCCTGCCTTCCCTGGGTTGTTTTAGGAATTATCTGGATGTGATCCTCCCTCAGGAAGAATCCAATAAATGAGACTTCTAGAAAATGAACCTCACAATTTTGTGGTTTGAGATAAGGATGATTCTTAAGCAGTCTCTTGAGGACCTGCCGCACATGATGGTGATATTCCTGTAGAGACCTAGAAAAGCTGACTATGCTGTCTACATACACAAAGACAAAAAGATTGATCTCTTTTCCTGATTGATGTTCTCAGAACATCATTGACGATGGCCTGAAAAACTGCTGAGGAATTAGTAAGGCCAAATGGCATTACCTGGTACTCACAGTGGCCTAAGAGAGTATTGAATGTGGGCTTCCAATTATCATCCTCCCATACCCAAATCAAGGTGGTAAGCATTACGCAAATCCAGTTTAGTAAAAATAGTGGCTCCCTGAAGCAGGTCAAATGCAGAGGACATTAAGGACAGGGGGTAGTGATTGCAAATCATAATCTTACTGAGGCCTCAGTAGTCAATACATGGCCACAAACCACTGTCCTCCTTGCCAAAAATAAATAAAAAACATTAAAAAATTCAGCACTGGCAGGAGATGTGGATGGGCAGATGAAACCAGAAGCAAGAGCATCCTTAATGTAGGCATCCATGGCATGGTGTTTGTCAAGTGTATGTGAGCATCAGGGTTTCCCAAACTTGAAAAGGAAGGACTCGGACACAGGATTCCACTCGTCTTGTATTTTATTGGTTTTCAGTGGAGCTGACATTATAGTAGAATTGTGGTAGTAGTGGCTTTTTCCAGAAGAAAAGGTAGAAGTAGAACCAGAATCAGAAGTAGAATCAGAAGTATAAGTAGAAGCATAGGCAACAATATGTAAATATTCATGTATAAGGTAAATTAAGTAAATTTTTAATCATTCAGGTAATATGTTGCTGAACAAATATAAATGAACAGAAAACCAGTTTTAAACTAAGAATTATTTACTTCTAACCATTAGCCCTTTAACAGGCAGTTTGTGCACTTTAACTGAAAATATTTTACTGCACGCCACTGAGAAAGAAAGTTTAAACCATTAAACCAAACACAGGTAGGAAACAAACATTTCTCATGCCCACGGATTACTGCGAGCGCAGCGTTTGCATATAAAAAAGTTCAGTGGGTTTACCGGCAGCCTTTTTTGTCCTTTTTTCCCTGATGTGCTGTAAAGTTTGTGTTAGTAGCGAATTCTCTTTGCAACTGCTGCGCTGCTGCTTCGTTACAAACTGAATGTCAATTCTGCCTATCGTTCTAGAATGACCGCTGCCCTGCTAACTAGCGTTGTGATTGGCTGCCCTGCTAACTAGCATTGTGATTGGCTGCCTGTTCAGCGCAGCGTGCGTGCGCTGGTAGCGCAGTGATTCAGCGTAGCAGGAAGTGGCGGAGGCAGCTGTCAATCATGTGAGCCTGCGTTCAGGCACTCCTTGTGGCAGGTCGCCGCAACAGTGTTCAAGTAAGGACCATGAGAAGGTTCACCCACATGGGGGGCTAGATTCACCCCCATGGGGGACAACTTGGCAGGATCAAGGAGCTTGGGAGGCAAAGAGGTAGGACTGGAAAGGAGGCAGGTGGCATGACTGGTGGGGCCCCACTCTAGTATATGGCCAGTCATCTAATTGATTATGGCAATTAAGCCATGGAAAATCCAGAACCACAGGAAACTCCGGTGAGTGGATAAGCTGCAGAAAGATCTCTTCTCAATTAGCTTTGGACTGTAGACATAGAGGAGAAATAACCAGGGTTACCTTGCCATCACCCAGAGACTGACCAACAAGAGCTGTCACTGAAAGTGGGGTATTAAGAACTACTTGGGGAACCTGAAGTCTATGGGCTAGGTTAATGTCCATAAAGTTCCCAGCCACCCCCCAAGTCTACCAAGGCCTAGCAAGAGTGACTAAACTCCCCCCAGGAAACGGTTATGGATAAGTAAACTCCTTGGCCAGAAGACTCAGGAGATAAGGTAGCTCCCGTCACAACCCTCCTTCAGCTTGACAGACCTGCTTGTTTCCTGAAAGCTCAGAGCAGGATGCTCAAAAATGACCAGATTTTCTGCACTAAATACAAAACCTCTCTCTTCTGCCATCCCTCTCAACTGCAGATAAATGGGTGCACTCAAGGTGCATGGGTTCCAGACCCCCAGAGAACAGTGACGAGGGACTCCAAGAAGGGCCTGGAACATCAAGAGATCTCTGGGAGTCGACATGGTCTCTGTGGCACTCCCTAAGATGGTTGTCAAGGTGTATGGCATGGTCAGTCGAAGGCTCCAGATCACTGTTGATCACAGATCACAGGGGCAACCTACAGAAGCCACCCCATCTTTCAATATATTCAATAAGCCATGGTGGAAAGCAGAGAAAAAAGCACTCTCATTCCATCCACTCACAGCAGTGAGTGTTTGGAAGGTTATGGTATAATATGCTGAGTATGCATATTATTATTATAGTATCTGCCTTGCCAGATGGATATAAGTAGTGAGGGGTAGTCAGGGGTGTGATAAATGCTGGTCACCCCACCCTTAGCCGAGTGCTCCACTTCTGGACCCAATCTGTTATGAGTCTTTTGATGCTTTCAGATCAAGTCATGTATAGCGTACACACCCACCGCACTGCTCAAGTGTGTCTGGAATGCAGGGACTAGCAACCCCTGTAACCTCCAACCAATTGCTACAAAGTACAAAGAAACCCCCTCACAGGATAGATCATGAAGGAAACGACCTATGACCGTCTACCAACTATGAGATTAAGAACTGTGAATAATCGAGGTTAACATCCGTGGACTAAGATCAAACATCGGCGAACTGGCTAACCTGTGCAAGGCCAAAGAACCTACCATCATTATTGCGGTAGAGACAATCCTGGATGAGACTGTACAGGACGGAGATGAGTGCATTGCAATTCCAGGATACACCATGTGCTGTCAGAGAGATAGAAACTCTTCAGGGGGTGGAATTGCAGTGTTTTGCATGCATGGAATTGCCATCCACCATGATGCACAAAAAGACCCAAAAGGCTTTGAATTGATGTGGTTTACAGTCACTCTACACTCCCAGAAGCTCCTCATAGGAGCTGTTTACAGACCACCAAGTGCCAACATCGACATCTTCAATTACCTCGACACTGAAACCTTGCCCGCAGTGGCTGAATTTGGTGCCCATTTTGTCATTCTGGTTGGAGATTTTAATGTCCATCATGAAGATTGGCTAGGAAGTCGAACAATTGATGCAGCTGGCTGCTGGGCCCTGGAGCTTGCGAGCTGTCTCGGCCTAGAACAAGTCATGATGACTCCAACCAGAGGTGACCAGATTCTAGACCTCATCATGGCTGACCTTCCAGCTGTATCCACAACACTGGCCAATGTGGGAACATCGGACCATAACCCTGTCCTAGTAAGGCTTGACTTGCCAGCATACAGAGGTAAGCCATACAAAAGGAAGGTGTGGCAGTATGAGAGAGCCAATTACTGGGGAATGCAAGGCTTTATTTCATGCACCAACTGGTGGAAGGTATTCTCTGTGGAAGATCCTGAGTGTATATGTGCCCAGATCACAGAAATCATCCAGACTGCCATGGAACAGTTCATCCCCAACAAAATTGTCACAGAAAAAAACAGGAGACAAACCATGGTTCGATGAAAACTGCTGAAGAGCTGCGAGAAAGAAGCAGCGTCTCTTTCGAGAGCTTAAAAGCAACAACTTGCCTACCAATAAGCAGCAGTTTGCAGATGCCAGACACATATTCAACCAGGCAGAGAAGCAAGTTAAGTGGAACTACAATGCCAATCTCACCAAGGAACTCACTGGCAATAACCTGACCAGCAAGAGATGGTGGAGGCTTGTTAACTCTCTCTCTGGGAGAGCTGCTACCTCTATCATTCCTGTCATTATCCACAGCAACATAGCCCATACAGTTAGGGCCATATATATTTGGACACTGACACAAAGTTTCTTTTTTTACCTGTTTACTGAAACATATTCAAGTTATAGTTATATAATGGACATAGACATAAACTCCAGACTTTCAGCTTTCATTTGAGGTATCCACATGCAAATTGGATGAAGGGTTTAGGAGTTTCAGCTCCTTAACATGTGCCACCCTGTTTTTAAAGGGACTAAAAGTAACTGAACAATTGACTCAAAGGCTATTTCATGGGCAGGTGCGGGCAATTCCTTCGTTATGTCATTCTCAATTAAGCAGATAAAAGGCCTGGAGTTGATTTGAGGTGTGGTGCTTGCATTTGGAAGATTTTGCTGTGAAGAAAACATGCGATCAAAGGAGCTCTCCATGCAGGTGAAACAAGCCATCCTTAAGCTGCGAAAACAGAAAAAACCCATCTGAGAAATTGCTACAATATTAGGAATTGTAAAATCTACAGTTTGGTACATCCTGAGAAAGAAAGAAAGCACTGGTAAACTCATCAATGCAAAAAGACCTGGACGCCCACAGAAGACAACAGTGGTGGATGATCGCAGAATAATTTCCATGGTGAAGAGAAACCCCTTCACAATAGCCAACCAAGTGAACAACACTCTCCAGGAGGTAGGCGTATCAATATCCAAATCTACCATAAAGAGAAGACTGTATGAAAGTAAATACAGAGGGTTCACTGCACAGTGCAAGTCGCTCATAAGCCTCAAGAATAAAAAGGCTAGATTGTACTTTGCTAAAAAACATCTAAAAAAGCCAGCACAGTTCTGGAAGAACATTCTTTGGACAGATGAAACCACGCTCAACCTCTACCAGAATGATGGAAAGAAAAAAGTATGGCGAAGGCGTGGTACAGCTCATGATCCAAAGCATACCACATCATCTGTAAAACACAGCAGAGGCAGTGTGATAGCTTGGGCATGCATGACTGCCAGTGGCACTGGGTCACTAGTGTTTATTGATGATGTGACACAGGACAGAAGCAGCCGGATGAATTCTGAGGTATTCAGAGACATACTGTGTGCTCAAATCCAGCCAAATGCAGCCAAACTGATTGGTCGGCGTTTCATAATACAGATGGACAATGACCCAAAACATAAAGCCAAAGCAACCCAGGAGTTTATTAAAGCAAAGAAGTGGAATATTCTTGAATGGCCAAGTCAGTCACCTGATCTCAACCCAATTGAGCATGCATTTCACTTGTTAAAGACTAAACTTCAGACAGAAAGGCCCACAAACAGACAGCAACTGAAAACCGCTGCAGTAAAGGCCTGGCAGAGCATTAAAAAGGAGGAAACGTGATGTCCATGAGTTCAAAACTTCAGGCAGTCATTGCCAACAAAGGGTTTTCAACCAAGTATTAGAAATGAACATTTTATTTACAATTATTTAATTTGTCCAATTACTTTTGAGCCCCTGAAATGAAGGGATTGTGTTTAAAAAATGCTTTAGTTCCTCACATTTTTATGCAATCATTTTGTTCAACCCACTGAATTAAAGCTTAAAGTCTGAACTTCAACTGCATCTGAATTGTTTTGTTCAAAATTCATTGTGGTAATGTACAGAACCAAAATTAGAAAAATGTTGTCTCTGTCCAAATATTTATGGACCTAACTGTATTACTGCCCATGAAAAGGCAGAAGTGTTCTGCAAGGCATTTGCACAAAAATGCCATCTCCAAGATGCAACTGCCCTGGCACCTCAAATCCAGCAATCCACCTCCTGCACTATCGACACCATCACATTCAAACCTAAGGACATCAATATACTCTTGAAAGGACTCAAACCGGACAAAGCTTCTGGGCCAGATGAAATCCTCACCAGAGTCCTTAGGGAATGTGGTGCAGAGCTCGCAAGCCCCGTGTCGCCTCTTTAACCACTGCTTTTCAAGTGGACTCTTCCCAAGTCAGTGGAAGGTGGCCTCTGTTACTCCAGTGCACAAGAAAGACTCAAAAGCGGACCCGTCCAAGTACCACCCCATATCCCTGCTTTCAGTCATCAGCAAGGCTATGGAATCAGCAGTGAACCAACAGCTACAGAGAGACGTTCTCAGAAACAATCTCATCTCCCACAGACAGTTTGGATTCAGATCAGAACACAGCATGGCTGACCTCCTAAACATCCTGTGCCAGAGGTGGAACAACTCCCTAGGCTCAGGTGAGGAAGTCTGTGTCATAGCCTTGAACATCCAGGGGGCATTTGACAAAGTGTGGCATCATGGTCTGATGGCCAAACTCTATTCGAGAGGAGTGTCTGGAAAGCTGCTCCAATGGCTCCAAAGCTACCTCTCGAACAGATCCATCAGAGTGGTCCTGTCAGGTCAGGCCTCAGAACCCTACTCCATCAATGCCTCAGTACTTCAAGGATGGATCCTCAGCCCTCTCCTCTTCTCCATCTTCATCGACGACCTGGTTGATGTATGTGAGAATGAGATGTACTATTATGTGAGAATGAGATATACTATTCATGGATTTTAGCTCTGCCTTTAATACCATTAAACCAGCCAGACTGCTTGACACATTACTGGATATGAAAATCAATCCATGCATCTGCCACTGGATCCACAGCTTCCTTCACAACAGGCAACAGAGGGTGAAGATTAGCAACAACATATCTTCCCCTCTGTCCCTCAGTACAGGCGCTCCACAAGGTTGCGTTCTTTCTCCATGGCTTTTCTCCCTCTATACTAACCAGCTCAAAACACACCATAGATCTGTCAACATGTACAAATATGCAGACGACACAACTATCATAGGACTCATTACCAACAACCAAGAATCTGAATACCGTGCACAGATCAATCAAGCAGTGACCTGGTGCACAGACCATAGCCTACTACTTAATACATCAAAAACAAAAGAGCTCATTGTCGATTTTAGACGCCAGCCATCTCCCAAAACTCCTGTGTACATTCAAGGTGAACCTATCTCCATCACTGACTCATTCAAACTCCTCGGCAGTTATATCAGCAATGATCCCAAATGGAAAATAAATGCAGACCATATCTATAAAAAAGCTCAGCAAAGACTCTTCTATCTCCGACAGCTTAAGAAATTCAGAGTGAAACCTCATCTCCTGGTCCGTTTCTATACAGCCATTGTTGAAAGCATTCTCTCCTCATCTATCTATACAGTCTGGTTCAGTAGTCTTGACACACTCTCCCGGAAGAAACTGCAGCGCATAATCAACAGAGCCTCAAAAATCATTGGCTCTCCCCTTCCATCCTTGGAATCACTACATCACAAAAGAACAGTATGCAGAGCCCACAAAATTGTCTCAGACCCCACTCACCCTGCACACTATGCATTTCAGCTTCTGCCCTCTGGAAGGCGCTACAGGTCAATTGCCACCAAAACAACACGCTTTAAAAATAGTTTTATCCCTACTGCCATACAACTTTTGAACTCTTGCAGATAAACACTGATCATGGACTGGAAATTGTTTGATGTTGGAATTGTCTGTGTCTATTTGTATGTATGATATTCATGTTGTCTTAGGTTGTGTCCCTAGTCCTTATGTTATATGTTGGAACCTGTACTATGCTGTACTGAAAACAAATTCCACCTGCTTGCAGTGTGGTCATTAAAGAATTATCTATCTATCTTATCTATCTATGTACATGTACGCTGATGACTTAACCCTTTATGCATGCATCAGATCTCCAGCAGACAAGGCCAAAGTGAAGGTGAGCCTGAACCAGGATCTCCAACAAATCGCCATCTGGGGAGACCAGTGGAAAACCAATTTCGAGCTATCAAAGTGTAAGTTTGTTACACTCTCAAGAAAGAGGACTCCATCTGCACTGGACCTGCACTTCAATGATCACCGGTTGACCACGGCCAATGAGTTGGACATCCTGGGGGTCACAATAGACAAGAAGCTGTCCTGGTCGAAACATCTGACCAAAATCTCCATACGGGCAGGTCAGAAACTGGCAGCGCTGAGGAGAGTGGCCAGTAAACTCACCACAGAGAGCGGAGCAACTGTCTACAAGCTACAGGTATGCAGCATCATGGAATACACCTCACTCAGCTGGATGAGTGCCTCACCAACACATCTTGGCCTACTCGACAACATCCAGAAGAAGGCCCTAAAGATTATAGGAGTGGACCAGGACACTGCCAGCACAAAACTCTCCATCCCCAGCCTTGGCCACAGAAGACAGGTTGCTGCTGCTACAATCCTGTTCAAAATGCACACCCACCATTGCCCTACAGATCTCCAGGATATGCTCCCCCCGCCATACCCTAGACGGCGAACCACCCGCCTATGCACAGCTATGCCAGATCACGCCCTGGACCTCCCAGCCTCTAATACTCACACCCTGGACAGAACCTTCCTCCACACTGCTGTCCAGGTATGGAATAGCCTTCCAGAACATGTAGTTGGACCCGTAGACACTGGCCCCCAGGCCTTTAAATGCAGGGTCCACAGGCATCTTCTGACCACTCCTCCCACTACCAGATAAGCTACAGTGAACCAGATGATTGGCCAAGTGGAATTGTATTCTATCTTGCTATTGTTCACAATTGTACACAATAAAAAAATAAATTAAAAAAGACAAGTTGCTTGGCAGTATCCTGGCCAGTGACTGACTGATCAAATATTCACAGCATGTTTTCTGTAAAAGTATTAAAGCTTGAGCAGTCTGGCCCTTGACTCTGCCAAAAGATAGTTGCCCATGCCAGGGCCTTGTCTGTTAGCAGAGTAATTAAGAAAGCAATCTTGGACCTGTTAGTGGAATATGTGGTGGGCTGAAGTTCAAAAGTAGGCAGTAGGTAAGGAAACTATGGCACCCACTTAGATTTCCCTCATATCTCTGTGGTGCTGGAAAGAGAGGTCCAGCACTGGGACGTTGTGGAGGTAATGGAGCAGCTAGTGGACCTGAGGGAGCTGGAGTCATCAAGTTCTGAATTGACAGAGCAAGAAGTTGTAGAATTCGATTGTGATGAGCCAGTGTCTTCTTTTGGCAAGTTAGGGCCTGTCCATGAATGTCTATGGTGGATCCACAACTACTCAGGGCAGCCATAATCCTTTCAAATTCTGTCACAGAAATGTTCACATTGCAAGATGCCTCTGCTGGGTCTGTCATGAGTGAGCCTTTCTGTCAGGCTAGGGATTGAACCTGGGTGGCTGGATTACAAACCCAGTGGGTTAACCATAGGGCTACTGAAGTAAACCCAAATGCAGAGGTAAAGTTCTAAAGTTAGGTTTAACAGGCAAAAACAGGCAGAAAATCAGGAAGGAATAAGGAATAAATGATCAGGAACTGATCACTGCATGGCCCACCTTTGACCCAATGCCTGGGTGGCTTCTTTACCCACTCCATTGGGCTCTCAAATTGGGTTGTTGCCATCATCAAAGACTTCACTGCCTTCTTGCACTCTCCCTTTCCCCCACTTTCCCAATTTATAAAAATAAAAGAGCACTTTATTTTCCACTACTCTTGGGTCCAGTAGCCACTGGACCCAAGAGTAGTGGAAAATAAAGTGCTCTTAAATAAAGTGTTTGCCTGCTGCAGCAGTGACTCACTGCACTCCATAATGTAGTGCTTAACAAAGATTTGCCAAAGAAATCCTGAGCCCATGTGGCTACATCAGCTACAGAGCAATGATGGTTCTTGGTGCAGTGCCATCTGAGAGATTGGAGGTCCCAGGTGTTCAAGTTACGTTTGCACCCTTGCCTGTTATGCACCAAAATTCCTTCCTTGAATTGTTGAATGATATTGCGTACTGTAGAGGGTGAAATATTCAAATCCCTTTCTATTTTTCTTTGCAGAACATTGTTTTTAAACATTTCAATCATTTTCTCACACATTTGGAAGCAAATCCATATGGAGTTCCTTGGACCTTGGAGATTCTCCTCAAAGACTTCGCCTTTCCTGGATACTACTTTTGTACCAAACCATGATTACAGTTACCTGTTTCAAATCACATCATGATTTACTTGTTTTACCACTTTACAAGCCCTAAATTGCTTGTCCCATCTTTTTTGGGGATGTATGATGGGACTGAAATGCAGGAATGGATGTATATTGACAAATGAAATGAAGTTGATCAGACCAAACATGAAATGTCTTGGGTTCATTCTGTCTCAAACACAATTCATGGCCTTTTATTGAGGTTGCATGCAGTAGAGATATACACACAGAGCTTCAACTTCCAGTCCTTTAGTGTCAGTTTTACCAGTATACTACATTACCTGTATAATAATAATAATAATAATAATAATAATAATAATGTCAATATCTGATGTCAATATCAGGGACCTTTATATTTTATATCTTTACAATTAGTATGTATTAGTCATATATTTTACGCTTAGTGTTTATTTAATGTTTATTGCTGCACCATGGGTTTGAGAGTAACGCAATTTCAATCTTCTGCATGTTCTGTACATATTGCAGTATTGACAATGAAGTAGACTTTGACTAATAAATCATCATCATCATCATCATCATCATCATTATCATGTCAACTGCCAAGACCAAGTCAAGGACAAATATAAAAATAAACATGTTTTAAATGTGGATTTAGAAGAGTTTCATTGTTCTAAGTTAGGTATAAGTTGAAAAATAGTTGAATATGGTTTAATGGCTCTAAAATATGAATGCTTTCCGTTCATCTTTAGTTTGCTGAGCGCTATGGAGACATTTACAGCCTGTATCTTGGGAGAAAACCAGCTGTTGTTCTTCATGGTTTGAAGACTATAAAAGAAGCTCTCGTGACCAAATCTGCAGACTTTTCAGGACGGCCACAAAATGTGCTATTTACCCATATGACTGGAAGAGGAAAAGGTGAGATTACACATAATCACATCCTAAATAGGGTGCATCTGTTGCCCCCCCCAAAAAAAATAAATGTAAAAATGATCTGATCATCCACTGCTTTTGAAATTCTGTTCCTTTTACATTTATTTTACATTCAAATAAAGCAACACTAGCCTGAGTATTGCCATGTACTGACTCTGAAATAGAATTACTGACTTGAGTGAAATATAACAGGAGTTGTAATGGCTGATTATGGTCCTGCATGGAAGGAGCATCGTCGTTTTGCACTCATGACCTTGAGGAACTTTGGCTTGGGGAAACAGTCTATGGTGAACAGGATTCTGGAGGAAATTGAACACCTCGCTGCAAAATTGGAAAAACATTCTGGTATCATATAACATAACATTCCTGTTGATGACAGCTGTCCGATATAAGGTTTCATGCCCCATTTTAAATGTTGATGACCAATGATTCTCTCTTTGTAGGAAGCAACTTGAGTCCTCAGACTTTATTCCTTGCTGTATCATCAAATATCATCTGTCGAATTTTGTTTGGTATTCGCTATGAATATGGTGATGAAACCCTTAAACAATACGTTGAGCTGTTTACTGAAAATAACAAGATTGTTAATGGACCTTGGTCATTGGTGAGACATTATATCACTGGGTCACTGATTGCATTTAGACTTTTGCTAATCCTAAGTAATGATTTTAAAAAATAGCTGAAAGAATTAATGTCCCAATTATTTTATTATAAACAATATAAAGAACACAACCTCTTGTATTCTTGTAGCTCTATGATGCATTTCCAGTGGTGAGATCCCTGCCTCTTCCATTTAAGAAAGCTTTTAAAAACATTTACTCACTGAAAAAAATGACACTGACCTTGATTGACGAGCACAAGAAAACAAGAGTCCCAGGAAAGCCAAGAGACCTTCTCGACTGCTATTTGGATGAGCTAGATATGGTAGGTGTTTGTGTAGGTATAAAGATTGAGCTGGTATTTCATGGAATGTCCAACATTCCATGCGCAATTCAATTAAATGTTAGCTGTATAGGGCTTTTAATCATTGCCATTGTCAAAAAGCATCTTTACAGATATCTCGATGTAGACTTCGATCCGTAATGACTAAGCCAGCGGTGATGGTGGCAAGGAAACAAGAAATTGACTCAAAAAGAATGTACCCTTTTTGGGTGGCATCAGATACTTGGATTATAAATCATTACTCACGTATAACTGTATACTCTAAAGGCAGCAAATCCTAAGAGTGTTGAAACAATGGCAAATATGAATATATTGTGAATAAGAGTCCTGGGATGAGCACAGGATACTCTTTATTATGACAATAGCAGTTCTGATGCATGAGTCTTTTGCACAAGTAATCAATGTGATCAATATTTTACTGGGAGTCTACACTGCCTGACCAAAAAAAAAAAGAGAGCTGCATTTACCTTTGAGCATACCTTTAGCTTTGATTATGGTACACATTCACGGTGGCATTTTTCGACAACTTATGAAACATCACAACATTTATTTCTGTCCAGCATTTCATTGTTTTTCATACCAATGATGAGAGAGATAAACCGGTCTCTAAAGTCTTCTCCAGCATATCCCAAAGACTTTCAATGGGATTAAGATCAGGACTATGCTGTGGCCAATTCAGAATCAGAATTCATGTGTGAAAATGATGTCTCATGCTCCCTGAACCACTCTTTCATAATTTGAGCTTGATGAATCCTGTCATTATCCTCCTGGAATATTACCCGTGCCATTAGGGAAGAAAAATCCATTGATGGGAAAATTTGGTCATGCAGTACGCTCGAGTAGATTATTGCCTCATAATGTTGGTGAGCCTTGATCTGACCAATTGAAACAACCCCAAATCATAACACTTCCTCCAAAGGCATGCACAGTGGCCAGTAGGCATGATGGATGCATCACTTTATCTGCTTCTCTTCTTACTCTGACGCAGTCATCAATCTGGAATCAAGTAAATCTGGACTCATTAGACCACATGACCTTTATCCATTGCTCCAGAGTCCAAGCTTTATGCATTAGATTGTTCTTAACCAAATTCCAGTAATTTCAGTAATCTCCTTATTTGTTTTTTTTGCTTCATGCAGGACAATAGTTAGACCCTTCTGAAACACAGTAACATATTTTCCACAACCACAGGATTTGTCTTCTGACACAGTTGCTTAAGAAATGAAAAGCTACTCACTGCATCAGTTAGGTTTAAAAAAATTGCTGCCATCTGAAACATATTAATGACTGCAGTAATTATCCAAAGGCTCTTAAAAATTTCCTTATTTAAATCCAAACAGCTACTTTTTTTTTTTGGTTGGGCAGTATATGTAATGTGAATGAAATCAAACCAAGTTAAGGACTGTGGATGCTGAATTCTGGAATAACTGGATGTCTTGTTTTTAACAGAGGGGCAGTGGATCCTCCTTTGATGAAGCAGAACTAATAATGTTTATTATAGTCTTGCATACAGCTGCGACCGATACCACATCCAACACCCTCCTTACTACTTTCCTCTACCTCACGGTTTTCCCAGACGTTCAGGGTTTGAACTTCACTTCACTGCAGTGATGTCTACTTATTGCATAAACCCTAAAATGTTTGGTTCATAGATTTGATTTGAGCCAAACATTGTTTCTAGAGAGATGTCAGCAGGAGATTGAAGAGGTTCTACAAGGAAAAACTCATGTGTCTTTTGAGGACAGACACAACATGCCATACACACAGGCTGTGATCCATGAGTCTCAGCGCATTGCCGACACTGTCCCTCTGAGTGTGTTCCATTCTACTTCAAAAGATACTGAACTGATGGGCTACAACATCCCAAAGGTGAAAATTTCAAATTGGCAGTTTCAAACAATGGTTTAATTTACCTTCTTTGACTCATGTTAAACCTTTTCTTTCACTCTTTTTCAGGGAACAATTATCATCCCCAACCTCTCCTCAGTGCTGAATGAGGAAGGCCAGTGGAAGTTTCCTCATGAGTTCAACCCATCAAACTTCCTCAATGAGCAAGGACAGTTTGAGAAGCCAGAGGCCTTCATACCCTTTTCTGCTGGTGAGAGCTCAGGATGGTGTAAAGAATACTACAACCCCAATTCCATAAATTTGGGACACTGTGTAAAACGTAAATAAAAATAGAATATGATGATTTGCAAATCAAGGAAACCCTATATTTAATAGAAAATAGTCCAAAGACAACACATCAAATGTTGAAACTGAGAATTTTTTTTCCTTTTTAAAAAAATATCTGGTAATTTTGAATTTGATGTCAACAACACGTTTTAGAAAGCTGGTTCAGGGGCATGTTTACTATTGGGTTGCATCACCCCTACTTTACCAACACTCCGTAAACATTTGGGAACTGAGGAGACCAATTGTTGTAGTTTTGAAAGAGAAATGTTGTCCCACTGTTACTTGATATACAATTTCAACTGCTCAAAAGTTTGGGGTCTCCTTTGTCATATTTTGTGCTTCATAATGCACCAAATGTTTTAAATGGGAGACAGGTCTGGACTGCAGGCAGGCCAGTTTAGCACCTGGACTCTTTTACTGTGGAGCCATGCAGTTTTAATATGTGCAGAAAACGGTTTGGCATTATCTTGCTGAAAGAAGGAAGGCTTTTCCTGAAAAAAAGATTTAATCTGGATGGCAGCATATTGCTCTGAAAAGTGCATCTGTAGCATTAATGATGCCTTCCCAGATGTCCGAACTACCCATGTCATATGCACTAATGCCCTGTCATATCATCACAGATGCTTGCTTTTGAACTGTGCACTGATAACAAGCCGGATGGTCCCTCTCCTCTTTAGCCTGGAGGATGTGGTATCCGTGATTTCCAAAAAGAATTTCTACTTTTGATTCATCAGACCTTGGGACAGTTTTCCACTTCACCTCAGTCCATCGTAAAAAAAGCTTGGTCCCAAAGAAGGTGGCGGTGTTTCTGGATATTGTTTATATCTGGTTTTAACTTGCATTTCTGGATGCAGTAATGAACTGTTTTCACAGACGATGGTTTTCTGAAGTGTTCCTGAGCTCTTCCCCGAACCAGACGCCGATTGTGTGTGTCTGTGATTACATGATAGATGTTCACTGAAAAGTGTAACAATAAACAAACGCTTTACCAACCTGAACTCTGTCCTGCCGTCTTCTGTGCTCCGCCCTCCTGTGAGAACTGCTACAGTGGTGCTGAAACCTGGGAAATTATCTGGAGCGCAGAAGACAACAGCCCCATGGAGTCCTCCCCGTTCGTCGACCTGGTCCACGCTCTCGCCATGGCCCAGCAAAGCCAGCACCAGGCGCTAGTTGCCCTCCGAAAGGAGCAGGAATAGCGGTTCAAAGCCCTGGTGTTGACCCAGCAAGAAGATCATCAGGCATTCCGGCCCCTCCTCGCGTCGGCGGGATCCACCAACGCTCCCACCGCAGGCCCGTCCCCCCTCACCCTAACAAAGATGGGCCCACCAGACGACCCCGAGGCATTCATCACGCTCTTTGAGCAAGTCGCGGAGACCTCGGGGTGGCCGATGGAACAGTGCGCAGCGTGCCTCCTCCCCCTGCTAACGGGAGAGGCACAGCTGGCCACGCTACAGCTCCCCGCCGACCACCGGCTGGCCTATGCAGACCTTCGCCGGGCCGTCCTCCAGAGTGTGGGGCGTACCCCCGAGCAGCAGCGTCAGCGCTTCCACGCTTTCCTCTTGGAGGAAGTCGGCCGGCCGTTCGCATTTGGCCAGCAACTCCGGGACGCCTGCTGGCGGTGGTTGAGGGCCAACAACCGCGACGCCGAGGGGATCATCGACCAGGTGGTACTGGAACAATTCATCGCATGCTTGCCAGCAGGAACCGTGGAGTGGGTCCAGTGCCACCGTCCGGCGTCGCTGGATCAGGCAATCGAGCTGGCGGAGGACCATTTGGCAGCTGTCCCGGCGGCAGGACAACAGACAGCCTCTTCTCTCCTCTCCTCTTCTCTCTCCCCCTCCTCCTGTGTCTCGTCCTCGCCCCATTCCCCTACCATGGAAGTGGGGGCCGGCGCCACCCCTGCCGGCCCGCTGCACCCACGGTGCCCTCCTGTTTCTCCCTTCTGTGTCTGTCTCTCCCCCCCCTCAGGTGAGTGAGCCCCAGAACACCAGTGCGGAGAGGAAGCCCGGGCCAGTTTGCTGGTGCTGCAGGGAGCCGGGTCACCTCCAACAGCAGTGCATGGTAATGGAGGTGGGCACGGTGGTTTGGATCCTCGATGCGCCAGGAGCCGCCCTCGATCGGGCCGGAGCGTATCGCATACTGGTGAGTATTCAAGGGGATACATATCAGGTGTTGGTGGATTCTGGTTGTAATCAGACCTCAATTCACCAAAGCCTGGTGTAAGACGAGGCATTGGGGGGAGCACAGGGGGTGAAGGTGTTGTGTGTGCACGGGGATCTTCACAGCTACCCTTTGGTGTCAGTCCACATTTTTTTCCAAGGGGAAAAATTTATAGTAAAGGCGGCGGTTAATCCTCGCCTCACCCACTCAATAATTTTGGGGACTGATTGGCCGGGATTCGGGGAGTTGATGAGTCATTTAGTGAAGAGTGGGTCCTGCCATAGTTCAGCAGGGGGAGGTCCCGGTGTTGCTTTTAAGAAACAGAAAACATAGAGCACATTTAACCCTGGGGGTGAACCAATCTAATCTCCTTCCTGTTTTAAAACAGCATCAGAGTGCACAACCAAATATTACTGTAAAACTAGCCCTTCTGAACATTAGATCACTTTTAAACAAGTCATTTTTAATTAATGATCTTATTTGTAAACACAATCTTGATTTTTTGCTTCTAACTGAAACCTGGCTGGATCAAGCAAATAGTGCTACCACCCTTATCGAAGCAGCTCCCCCAAATTTTAATTTTTTGAATGTTACCCGACAAGGGAAAGGTGGAGGGATCGCAAATATATTCAAAGTCTCTTTTCAATGTAAACAATCCTCACTTGGTGATTTTATGTCCTTTGAACACTTATGTGCACTTGTTACATGCTCTCCTAACATATTATTATTAACTATTTACAGGCCTCCGAGACATTCAGCCAAAGTCTTTCTTGAAGAGTTTGGTGAATTGTTATCAGTCATTTGCTTAGAGTTTGATTGTCTTATTATATCTGGGGATTTTAACTTGCATGTAGATAATACTGATAACATTTATGCCAAAGAACTATTTGCAATTATTGATCACTTTAACCTAGTACAACATGTACAGGGACCGACCCACTCTCGTGGTCATACTCTTGACCTCGTCATCACAAAGGGTCTTACTGTTTCTTATACTGTTGTTGACCTGGCCTTATCTGATCATTTCTGTGTTTTCTTTGAAGTTTCTATGTCTCCTCACATTCAGAATAGCTCAACGACTATAGGCAGGAGAGTCATAAACGACAACACGTGCTCTTTTTAAGCAAGCTCTCTCTCAGAACTCAACCAAAATGTCAGACTCTGTAGATGATTTACTGGAATTTTTTAATTTAAATATGACCCAAATTATGGATGATATTGCTCCATTCAAAATAAAAAGAGTCAATGATAAGCAGAAAGCACCATGGAAGCAGTACCCGGCTGTTAAACTGCTAAAGAGAGAATGTAGAAAGACTGAAAGAAAATGGCGCAAATCTAAACTTCACATCCATTATCAAATCCATAAAGAGATGCTTTGTAATTATAATTATGAAATTCGTAAAGCAAGACAGTCTTTCTTCTCCAATATCATCAGCAGGAATATGAACAATGCCCGTGTGCTATTTTCAACAGTAGAGAAGCTAACTAATCCCCCACCACAATTAGCACCTGAACTTCTCTCAGTTAATAAATGCAATGAGTTTGCATCCTTCTTCAAAGGTAAAATTGATAAAATACGGCAGAATATTTCTCATAATATATCTCAGTTGCAAAAAATTGAAAAACTGCAATCACCAATGACACAGATAGATAACTTTAACACAATGTCAGAATTTTGTTTAATTGATTATGAGACTCTTGAAAAAACTGTACAAAATCTCAGTTCCTCAACATCTGAACTGGACATTCTGCCCACCAACTTTTTAAGTCTGTTCTTCATCTTATAATTACAGATGTGCTTCAAATTATAAATACATCCTTGGAGACTGGTGTTGTTCCTGTGTCCCTAAAAAAAGCTGTTGTAAAGCCCCTTCTTAAAAAAATAATCTGGATCCTTCAGTGTTAAATAATTACAGGCCAATATCAAATCTACCATTTATCGGGAAAATCCTGGAAAAAATTGTCTTCAATCAATTAACTGCCTTCTTGATATCAAACAGCCGTTTTGATAATTTTCAGTCAGGATTTCGTGCCAATCATACCACTGAAACAGCGCTGATTAAAGTTATAAATGACATACGTCTTAATACTGATGCAGGCAAAACATCGGTCCTGGTATTACTGGACCTCAGTGCAGCTTTTGATACTGTTGATCACAACATACTGCTATATCGACTTGAACACTGGGTTGGATTGACTGGTAAAGTTATCAATTGGTTAAAATCATACTTAAAAGATAGAAGCTTCTTTGTTACCCTGGGAAATTGTTCCTCAACGTCAATGCCCTTGACCTGTGGTGTCCCCCAGGGGTCGATTCTTGGACCATTACTTTTCAACCTTTATATGCTCCCACTTGGGCAAATTATCAATAAAAATTCAATTTTGTATCACTGCTATGCAGATGATACCCAAATTTATTTTGCTCTATCACCAAATGATTATGCCCCCCTTGAATGTCTCTACCAGTGTATTGATCAACTCAATAGCTGGATGTCACAAAATTTTCTTCAGCTGAACACAGATAAAACAGAAGTAATTCTATTTGGAAAAAAAGATGAAAGACTCAGGATTACCACTATTCTTGACACAAAAGGGATTAAAACTAAAGAAATGGTTAAAAATCTTGGTGTTTTCATTGACAGCGAGCTAAACTTTGACAGTCACATGAAAGCAATCACTAAAACGGCATTTTATCACCTAAAAAACATTTCCAAACTAAGAGGACTTATGTCAAAACATGATCTGGAAAAACTAATACATGCCTTCATCTCTAGTAGGGTTGATTACTGCAATGGCCTTTTCACAGGCCTGCCAAAAAAGACCATCAAACGACTTCAGCTGGTTCAAAATGCAGCGGCTAGGGTTCTCACACAAACAAAAAGAACAGAGCACATTACTCCAATTCTAAGGTCCCTTCACTGGCTTCCAGTAAGCTACAGAATTGACTTTAAAGCATTGCTGCTGGTGTACAAATCTCTAAATGGTACAGGGCCCAGTTACCTCTCTGATATGTTGCAGCGGCCTAACCCAATCAGATCTACCAGATCGCAACAGAAAAATTTACTATTAAAACCAGTTGTTAAAACAAAGTGTGGTGAAGCAGCTTTTAGCTACTATGCAGTACAGCTATGGAACCAACTGCCAGAGGACATTAAAAATGCTCCTGCTGTTGGCAGCTTCAAATCTAGGTTAAAGACCAAGCTGTTTTCAGATGCTTTCTGTTAAATAATTAATATTTTTATATTTTTTATAATCTTTACTTTCTCTGCATGTTTTAAATTTACTTTAACTTTATTCTATTTTATTCTGCTAGTTTTTTTTCCCTTTCTCTTTCTTTTTCTCCTTTTTCTTTTTGGCATTTTAATATTTTATTTCTACTATTGTTTAATTCTTATTATTTTCTTTTAATTCTTTTAATTCTTTTAATTAATTATTTTAGAATAAAGATAAAATTATTTTATGTAATTTTATTTCTCTATTGTTTACTGTTTTTGTTTTTACTTCTGTAAAGCACATTGAACTGCCATTGTGTATGAAATGTGCTATATAAATAAACTTGCCTTGCCTTGCCTTGGCAGGAGCTGCTGTCACAGAGCCGTCTACGTCATCTCCATGTCAGAGCGAGGAGCCACAGGCTCCTCCTCCCTCTCTCGGGGAATCCCTGGCAGATTTCCCGTTAGAGCAGTCGCGAGACAAGACTCTGCGGCATGCGTTTGACCAAGTGAAAGTAATCGATGGTCAAACGCTTCTGCCGAACGCTACCCTGTCCTTCCCCTATTTTTCTATTATGAAGGATAGATTATACCGAGTGACACAGGACACTCAGACTAAAGAGCAAGTCACGCAGCTTTTGATTCCAAAAAGCCGCCAGGAATTGGTATTCCAGGCAGCTCACTTTAATTCCATGGCTGGACACTTGGGGCAGGATAAGACACTAGCCCGAATAATGGCCTGATTTTATTGGCCGGGGATTCATGGCGATGTCCATAGGTGGTGTACGGCATGCCTCGAATGCCAGTTAGTAAATCCAGCGGCCATTCCAAAAGCGCCTTTGCGCCCTCTACCATTAATCGAGACCCCGTTTGAAAGAATTGGGATGGATCTCGTCGGGCCATTAGATTGCTCAACACGAGGGTACCGCTTTATATTAGTTCTGGTGGACTATGCAACGTGATACCCGCAAGCAGTGCCTCTCCGCAATATCTCAGCACGCAGTATTGCGGAGGCGCTCTTCCGTGTCATCTCCCAAGTTGGAATCCCGAAAGAGATTCTGACTGATCAAGGCACCACGTTTATGTCACGAACACTGAACGAACTGTATGGGCTATTAGGTATTAAGCCGATCCGCACCAGCATGTATCACCCACAAACGGACGGTTTAGTTGAATGGTTCAATCGCACCCTCAAGAATATAATTTAAAAATTCGTCAGTGAGGATGCATGTAACTGGGATAAATGGCTCGAACCCTTGTTATTTGCAGTGCGAGAGGTCCCCCAAGCCTCCACGGGGTTCTCCCCGTTTGAATTATTATATGGGCATAAGCCACGCGGCATTCTAGATGTGCTGCGAGAAAACTGGGAGGAGGGACCTTCACCAAGTAAAAATGAAATTCAATACGTTATTGACCTGCGCGCAAAACTCCACACACTCACACACCTAACCCAGGAGAATTTGCAGCAGGCCCAATAACGGCAAACCCGCCTGTACGACAAGGGTATGCGCCTTAGGGAGTTCGCACCGGGAGATAAAGTACTCGTACTGTTGCCCACATCGAGCTCCAAATTGATCGCCAAGTGGCAAGGACCCTTTGAGGTCACATGGCGAGTCGGGGACGTCGACTACGAGGTGAGGTGAACGGACAGGGGTGGGGCGCTACAGATTTACCACCTCAATCTACTCAAACTCTGCAACGAGGAGGTCCCTGTAGCGTTGGTGTCGGTGGTTCCGGAGAAGGCGGAGCTGGGTCCGGAGGTTCAAAAGAGGGCACTGGCATCGCATACCTCTCCGGTCCCCTGTGAAGACCACCTCTCCCTGACCCAACTCGCGGAGGTTGCCCAGTTGCAGACCGAGTTTTCGGACATGTTCTCGCCCCTGCCCGGCCGCACCAACCTCATAGAGCACCACATTGAGACGCCCCCGGGGGTGGTAGTGCGTAGCCGCCCTTACAGGCTACCCGAACACAAGAAAAAAGTAGTTTGGGAAGAACTTGAGGCCATGCTTGAAATGGGCATCATCGAGGAGTCCCACAGTGACTGGAGTAGCCCAGTGGTCTTGGTACCCAAGGCCGACGGGTCGGTCCGGTTCTGTGTGGACTATAGAAAAGTCAACGCGGTGTCTAAATTCGATGCGTACCCAATGCCTCGTATTGATGAGTTGCTCGATCGACTAGGCACAGCTCGCTTCTATTCGACACTGGATTTAACAAAGGGATATTGGCAGATTCCCTTGACTCCACTATCCCGAGAAAAAACGGCCTTTTCCACACCGTTCAGCTTACAATAATTTGTCACACTTCCTTTTGGGCTGTTTGGGGTGCCCGCTACGTTTCAGTGGCTGATGGACAGGGTCCTCCGCCCCCACGCCACCTATGCGGCCGCCTACCTCGACGACATTATTGTCTATAGTAATGACTGGCCAAGGCACCTCGAACACCTGAGGGCCGTCCTTAGGTCACTGAGGCGAGCGGGTCTCACAGCCAACCCGAAGAAGTGTGCCATTGGGCGGGTGGAAGTATGGTATCTGGGCTTCCATTTGGGCAACGGGCAGGTGCGTCCCCAAATTAATAAGACAGCAGCAATTGCGGCCTGCCCAAGGCCCAAGACCAAAAAGGGGGTGAGACAGTTCCTGGGGCTGGCTGGCTATTATCGTAGGTTTATACCTAATTATTCGGACGTCACCAGCCCGCTGACTGATCTGACTAAAAAGGGGGCACCAGATCCGGTCCAGTGGACGGAGCAATGCCAGCGGGCTTTTTCTGAGGTAAAGGCTGCACTGTGTGGGGGGCCACTTTTACACTCCCCTGACTTCTCTCTCCCCTTTATGTTACAGACGGATGCATCGGACAGAGGGCTGGGGGCTGTTTTGTCCCAGCAGGTGAAAGGGGAGGACCGCCCAGTCCTGTACATCAGTAGGAAGCTGTCGGTGCGTGAAGGGCACTACAGCACGATTGAAAAAGAGTGCTTAGCAATCAAGTGGGCGGTCCTCGCCCTCCGTTACTACCTGCTGGGACGCCCTTTCACCCTCTGTTCGGACCATGCGCCCCTCCAGTGGCTCCACCGCATGAAGGATGCCAACGCGTGGATCACCCGTTGGTACCTGGCACTCCAACCCTTTAATTTCAAGGTGATCCAAAGGCCGGGGGCGCAGATGGTCGTAGCGGACTTCCTCTCCCGTCAAGGGGGGGGGGAGTCGGCTGAGTCGGGCGGTGGGGGTATGTTGCAGCGGGGGCGTGGTCAAGCGCCGGTCTGTGACAGGAGGGCGGAGTCAGGGAAGGTAAATGGCAGAATCACTACACCTGATGTCAATTAACCTGTGTTTGTGTGTCTTCCTAGTGACCGCGCCCTACTTTAGGAGGGAGAGCGAGAGCAGAAGGAGCTCTTCCCTGAACCAGATGCCGATTATGTGTGTGTCTGTGATTACATGATAGATGTTCACTGAAAAGTGTAACAATAAACAAACGCTTTACCAACCTTAACTCTGTCCTGCCGTCTTCTGTGCTCCGCCCTCCTGTGAGAACCGCTACAGTCAGTTTTCAGCCTTGTCTCTTGCATACAGAGATTTCTCCAGATTCTCTGAATCTTTTAATGATATTATGTACAACAAATAATGTGATCCCCAAATTCTTTGCAATTTTATATTGAGGAACGTTATTCTTAACTTTTTGCACTGTTTGCCCACACAGTCTTTCACAGAGTGGTGAACCCCTCCCCATCTTTACTTCTGAGAGACTCCGCCTTTCTGGGATGCTCTTTTTATATCCAGTCATGTTACTGACCTGTTGCCAATTAACAAAATTTTGTTTAGTTTTGTTTTTTTTTAGCATTACACAACTTTTTCAGTCTTTTGTTGCTCCTGTCCCAACTTTTTTTAAACTTCTTGCTGACATCAAATTCAAAATGAGCACATATTTTTCAAAAACAATAAAATTCCTCAGTTTCAACATTTGATATGTTGTCTTTGTACTATTTTCAATGAAATATAGGGTTTCCAAGATTTGCAAATCATCATATTCTGTTTTTAATTACATTTAACACAGTGTCCCAAATTTATGGAATTGGAGTTGTACAAAAATAAGCCAAACCTCATTTATTCAAGTGATTCCAAAATCAGTTTTGGATTTGACTTCACAGAACACTTATTTAACATAAAAAGTACAAGTCACGGCGGTGTAGTGGTTAGCGCTGTCGCCTCACAGCAAGAAGGTCCGGGTTCGAGCCCCGTGGCCGGCGAGGGCCTTTCTGTGTGGAGTTTGCATGTTCTCCCCATGTCCGCATGGGTTTCCTCCGGGTGCTCCGGTTTCCCCCACAGTCCAAAGACATGCAGGTTAGGTTAACTGGTGACTCTAAATTGACCGTAGGTGTGAATGTGAGTGTGAATGGTTGTGTCTATGTGTCAGCCCTGTGATGACCTGGCGACTTGTCCAGGGTGTACCCCACCTTTCGCCCGTAGTCAGCTGGGATAGGCTCCAGCTTGCCTGCAACCCTGTAGAACAGGATAAGCGGCTAGAGATAATGAGATGAGATGAGTACAAGTCACTTATGAGTTAACATGGTAAGCTAATGTGTTTATGTGTGTAGGGCCTCGTGTGTGTCTGGGTGAAGGTCTTGCTCGTGTGGAAATCTTTCTCATCGTTGTCTCCCTGCTGCGCCGCTTTCAGTTCATTTGGCCTGAAGATGCAGGAGAACCAGATTTCACTCCTGTATTTGGATTAACAACAACAGTCAAACCATACAGAATGGGAGTCAGACTGAGACAACCAACTATAACCGAATGGAATTAGTCAGGAAATGTCTGTATGCTGACAAATTCTTTGTGGCAAATGAAATAATATTGTATGACATTAAATGAATGAATGATCAAATAAAAAGATAACAGGAAGACAAAAGGAATATTATGTCTACTAAGAATTTGAATGTTTGTTGGGTCTAATTAAATCTTGTCTTTCTAACTTGTATTTTGTATCTTGGTTTTCTCTGCAGTGGTTCTTTGAAAAATTAAAATTTCTAACACCTGGTCTGGATCCTGTTTTTTGGGTGAACATTGTAGGAATCACCGCACTTTATATATGTGCCCCCACCCCCCTTTTAAGAAAACAAAAGTAATTGGACAGTTGGCTGTTCAGCTGTTACATGGCCAGGTGCCAGTTATTCCCTCTGTTTTAATCAGATAAAATCTCTAGGGTTCATTTCAAGTCAAGTCAATTTATTTATATGATGCTTTTAACAACAGATATTGTTGCAAAGCAGTTTTACAGAAAAATAAAGACTTTAAAGATATGAACTAATTTTATCCCTAATAAGTTTACACAACACCCTGATGAGCAAGCCTGAGGTGACAGTGCTAAGGAAAAACTCTCTCAGACAACATGAGGAAGAAACCTTGAGAGGAACCAGACTCAAAAGGGAACCCATCCTCATTTGTGTGATAACAGATAGCATGATTACAAATAACTTCTATAACTGTGCCCTATATTGTCACAAAGTACAATTGTGTAACCAGGAAATTCATTATAGTTTTAGCATGAAGTCTATTTTGTTGAAGATATCAGCTGTTTATTAATGGAGATGAGTGCAAAACTATTCATGACAACTGCAGTCCTAAAGTTTTCATGCCAGTTGTAGTCCTCAGCCAAAACTGTACAGTAAGTGTCCAGAGTCATCTTCTAAGTGTATCTTTAGACTGTCCATATGGGGCCATCCTCTCCAGGAGCGATGTGATGAGACTTCAGCCAGAAGATCCATCAGGATGGATCAGGCAGGTCCGAAGAACAGGAGAGGCCAGCATCACTGGTATCTCAGGATTGATGTGTAACTTGACAGAGAGAGAGAGAGAGAGAGACAGAACACAGGATGTTAGGTATGCCCATTGTCACTTAATGTTCAAGACACATTGTGCTCTGAGTGCAAGCAGGGACTTTGGCAAGGCTAACACTTCCATGCACTATTGTGTAAATGATTGACAGGATTCATAGTTTGAGTCAGCGACTGTCTTGGTCTAACAGCCAAATGAACATAGTGTTGTAGAGCAGCGGTACAACTGTCATCATGTTGGGCTCCTTAGTTCTTGCTGGATTTTGCATGTGCCTCTTTGTCTTCTTATTCAGGATCTAGAGGACGAAGAACCCCCCCCCCCCCCCCCCCCCCCCGGGCCGCGACCCCTACCCATATTTGGCAACCTTTTTCATTTCAACATCAAGAATCCTCTGAAAGACTTTGAAATGGTAAGCCATTATATTGTTGTAATGCATCTCTGAGCCATAACTCAAAAGAAATTAAACTGCCTCCTAAACATGTGCCTTAGCTGTAATGGGTTATCTGTATTTTAATTTATTATGAAGATTTCAATGGAAAACTTTGTTATTTGGGTTTTTGATGCAATTTACATTCTAGAAGAATAAGCTAACTTTGTCCAAAAAATATAATTATGTGACAATATCTTGGAAAAATTTCAGATGCCTTTTTTTTTTTGCTGGGTCAAGGACTGTTTGCTGTCTGTGCTGTCTAATGTGTCTATTTTTTATGAGCGTTATGTACATTTAGCCCTGTCTTGTTTCTGATGGGATGTACATGTCAATCACTGAAGTAAACCAATAACTTAAGTCCATATTAGCCATAGTGCACAAAAGAGAAAATGGCTGAATATCCCTACATACAACACAGATGAGTTAAGGTTGGACAGCTGTAAGTCCACTTTGATACACAATCTAACCAAGTCCTTGGCTGCAAACAAGTGGGTAAGACTAAATGGCTGGCTTGGGATTGGGGTAAATCATCGTCTCAAGGTTAGAGAGGCAGCTTTGGGGCTTAAAGTGCATATCATGGGTAAATTCAGGAGCAAGATCAATGTAAGGGCCTCTGCATGCTCTTGCGACAAGGCTTTCGCAGATAGCTTTTCGCAGACAGTTGTAATTTATCGTTGAGCAGGGAGTAATAGGCGTGCGCGATGTTATTCACTGCCACAATGCAAGGGGGCGCGAAGTCGCGAAATTGCTAGGAGTAGTTGGTGGGTGTGGTTAGTGGAGTGTTTATCCTCCGGTTACTTATAATGACTAGAACTGGAGTCGTATAGATGTACGTACTTCCTCACTTCCTCGATCAACCGCTCTTTGTGCTGCTCCATCTTCGCTCGTGTTTTTAAAAATGGCGGTCGTGAAAACAAAACAAACCGGGAAAGTAGGGAAGCGGAAGTGTGTGTACAGCAGATGTAGAGTGGGCCAATCAGAGCCCTCTTGTTTGCGACGCTGTCTGTGAGGCTTCTGCAGTGGTCACAATTTTTGGGAGGTGCGCGCAGAGCGTCTGCGAAGGGGGGGGGCTACGCAGACGCCATCTGCGACGCTATCCGCGAGGACTGGGTTGTCAGCATAAATTGGCCTTAATTCTCCTATTTTCTATTAAACTTTGGTCAAATATCTGTCACATTTTGCATTTTGTGCAATTTTTTTTTACCTTGCGCAATACCATAAAAATTCAGTTGAAATCAAGCCATTTGAGGCGAATTAGTCCGCCTCTGAAAAAACTTGGCATTTGGATTTCCCGGGAAACATTGATTTTCGTGACGTCGCGTGCGGGACGCCTCCTTCTGAATCCTACGTCAGTGCTGGTTTGTTTATGAGAAAACCACCTGGTGGTTTTCGGCAAATTTCTTCAACGTTATCACGTAATTATTAAAATGGTTAACAGATGTATCATAGGAGGGTGTAGCAACACCAATCTTGATGGGATTAGTACTCATCGTTTTCCAAAAGACCGGACAATGAGAGAGAAATGGGAGCGCTTGGTCTACACAGGCAGTGCACTGAAACCGTGCAAAGCTTGCGCAGCCTGCTGGCGCTTCCGCAGGTGACGTCACGAATCTGGCTCCAGACTCCCTTGGGATTTTTCCAGACGTGTTTTGTTATTTTATTTTTTTCTGCTGTACACAGATGGCCTTGTGCAAAATTACCCTTCTGGATGAGTTTGTAAAGGGACATACTTTCATATGAAAAAAACGAAATTGGTCCAGGATATGCACTTTAAAGGTCACTGGTTTGATTCCCTGGATCAGCAGGAAAAGTGTGTGGTGGGGGGAGTGAATGACCAGCACTTCCCCTCTCTCTACTTGCTCACATCCTCAGATGGGTTGAATGTAGAGGAAGAATTTCACTGTTCTCTAATGTACACTTGATGAATAATAATAATAATAATAATAAAATTGTAGGTCTGCGGAGCAGCCACTGATTTCACATGATTAACCTGGGCAACTTGGCATGAAGGCACAGTGGCTATGGTGGGTAATGTAAGACGCATCATGACAAACTGCATTCAGAGCTGAACATTCAAGTGCTGAAATGCAGCAGGAAAGATGATTGTCCATTCCACTCCAAAATCCCTTGTCTTCTGTCCTACTGTACTAATCTCCTCAACAGGTTTTAGACTGATTGGATTCCTGGCCTAGTGAACTCTCATGAGGATTTTTTTTTTTTCTGAGATGAAAAAGCACTTCTGTATATTTACCTGGATAAGGGTATCTGCTAAAGGCTATAAAATTAAATGTGAATGCATAATTGCATGGCATTACAGCAACCTACTTCCTTGCATCATGGTGACTGTCACAAACTTTTAGAAATACCCTTCACGTCTGTTTTGCTGGAGTGAGTGTAACTGTCTGATATGTTGATACAGTACATGTCAGAAATTAGCTGCACTATTCCAGTAAGGATCAATAATTCATAAGGGGTGAACTTTACCTTAAAAAACTTGTCCTTTGTTTGTCTTCCCTGGTGCTGTCGTCAGGGAGAAAATTACAGTGCAGTAAGGAACAACTCTCTCTCTCTCTCTCTCTCTCTCTCTCTCACACACACACACACAAAAAAAAACTGGAATAAAGAAAAATCAGAGAAGAACAAAAAAAAACAGACTAGAATCTGAATTTTAAATATTTCTATTTGTTACATTGCAGGGCTGAACAAAGAGTGAAAAAAATCTGTGTAAAAGCGTAATAATTGCAAAAATACAAATGTTTCAGTACACCTTGGACTTTCATCAGTGCAAAAGGAGCAGTACATTATGAGTAACCATACGTGTTGCTAAACAGATGCATCTAATTGAGCTCAGGCTTGATTGGAACTCCATGGAACTAATTCCCAAAAGATAAAGTCATTACAAATACATTAGGATAATATAATTCCATACCACCAACACATTACCATACATGTACTGATATACAGTACATGCATATAAATGTTGGCTTTTTCAATGGAACTGGGACACATTGGTATTAAAATACAATAAGATTGAGCCACAGAAAACAAGTCATGTCTAATTCTTCATTTAAGCCACTAGTGTGTATGGTTTTAAAGTAGATGTATCTGCATTCGCATTGGGGTAACATTTATTCCATATTTCCACCACGACGATTAGGAAGCATGATAATGCCACAGAATGCCAAATCCAAAATAGAATGTTTGCCATCTGCAAAACATCTTGCAACAACTGATTTAGGATCAGCTCAACAGATTTAGAATTAAAATTCTATCCAAGTTGTTTCCTTGTTTTCCAAACAGAACAGGCACCACATTTGATACATGCAATACGTTAGACAACATTATTGCAGTTGCATATGTTACATGTTTTTTTTAAATTATTATTATTTTTATTGTTGGTAAAATTGTTGACCTTTTAGCAGTTAGAATATGCAGCATAATTTCAGCAAGGAAAGAAACCTGTGGCATTGTCCAAATGGCCCTGGCAGATGGAGTTTTGACACGTGTCTGTATGTTACCAGTATGTCCTGGACATTTTTTGCTCTAGAAAAGTGGATGGAAGTTAAAGATCTCCATGCCAACATCATCAATATATAAAATGTTCTAATGTTTTTGCACACATTATATACAACCCCGATTCCAAAAAAGTTGGGACAAAGTACAAATTGTAAATAAAAACGGAATGCAATGATGTGTAAGTTTCAAAATTCCATATTTTATTCAGAATAGAACATAGATGACATATCAAATGTTTAAACTGAGAAAATGTATCATTTAAAGAGAAAAATTAGGTGATTTTAAATTTCATGACAACAACACATCTCAAAAAAGTTGGGACAAGGCCATGTTTACCACTGTGAGACATCCCCTTTTCTCTTTACAAGGGTCTGTAAACGTCTGGGGACTGAGGAGACAAGTTGCTCAAGTTTAGGGATAGGAATGTTAACCCATTCTTGTCTAATGTAGGATTCTAGTTGCTCAACTGTCTTAGGTCTTTTTTGTCGTATCTTCCGTTTTATGACGCGCCAAATGTTTTCTATGGGTGAAAGATCTGGACTGCAGGCTGGCCAGTTCAGTACCTGGACCCTTCTTCTACGCAGCCATGATGCTGTAATTGATGCAGTATGTGGTTTGGCATTGTCATGTTGGAAAATGCAAGGTCTTCCCTGAAAGAGACGTCGTCTGGATGGGAGCGTTGCTCTAGAAGCTGGATATACCTTTCAGCATTGATGGTGTCTTTGCAGATGTGTAAGCTGCCCATGCCACACGCACTAATGCAACCCCATACCATCAGAGATGCAGGCTTCTGAACTGAGCACTGATAACAACTCAGGTCGTCCTTCTCCTCTTTAGTTCGAATGACACGGCATCCCTGATTTCCATAAAGAACTTCAAATTTTGATTCGTCTGACCACAGAACAGTTTTCCACTTTGCCACAGTCCGTTTTAAATGAGCCTTGGCACAGAGAAGATGTCTGCGCTTCTGGATCATGTTTAGATATGGCTTCTTCTTTGAACTATAGAGTTTTAGCTGGCAACGGCGGATGGCACAGTGAATTGTGTTCACAGATAATGTTCTCTGGAAATATTCCTGAGCCCATTTTGTGATTTCCAATACAGAAGCATGCCTGTATGTGATGCAGTGCCGTCTAAGGGCCCGAAGATCACGGGCACCCAGTATGGTTTTCCGGCCTTGACCCTTACGCACAGAGATTCTTCCAGATTCTCTGAATCTTTTGATGATATTATGCACTGTAGATGATGATATGTTCAAACTCTTTGCAATTTTACACTGTCAAACTCCTTTCTGATATTGCTCCACTATTTGTCGGCGCAGAATTAGGGGGATTGGTGATCCTCTTCCGTCTTTACTTCTGAGAGCCGCTGCCACTCCAAGATGCTCTTTTTATACCCAGTCATGTTAATGACCTATTGCCAATTGACCTAATGAGTTGCAATTTGGTCCTCCAGCTGTTCCTTTTTTGTACCTTTAACTTTTCCAGCCTTTTATTGCTCCTGTCCCAACTTTTTTGAGATGTGTTGCTGTCATGAAATTTCAAATGAGCCAATATTTGGCATGAAATTTAAAAATGTCTCACTTTCGACATTTGATATGTTGTCTATGTTCTATTGTGAATACAATATCAGTTTTTGAGATTTGTAAATTATTGCATTCCGTTTTTATTTACAAATTGTACTTTGTCCCAACTTTTTTGGAATCGGGGTTGTGTATATATATATATATATATATATATATATATATATATATATATATATGTGTGTGTGTGTCCTATTCCCAGTGTAAATGCTAACATTTATATGTATGCATATCAGTAAGTGTATGATAATGTGTTACTGCGATACAGTTATATCATCCTAATGTATTTGTGGCAGCATGGTGGTGTAAGTGGTTAGCACTGGGCTCGAACCCAGAACCTTAGCACAGCTAGAAGGTTCTGGGTTCGAGCCCAGTGGTTGATGGGGGCCTTTCTGTGTGGAGTTTGTGTAGCGGTTCTTTACTCGTTGTGTTGTGATTGATGACACACCGATGATGCTTTTGACACCCAACTGTTTATTCTGTTAACATTTATAACAAAGAGCAAAAGATGATCATGAATCTTCACAAAGGCAGCCTCTCCCAGCCAGGGTAAATGCAGACTGACCATTTAACCGTATTTCAATAATGAGAAAATAAAATACAAAAGAATTATCATAGAAAATAAATATATCGCATTAGGCCTGTATTGCTTATATTACATCAAGATCATGCAACATGAAATGAATCTGAATCTTTCCTGTGGCAGAGGGGGCGTGGTCAAATGTAGGTCTGTGAATGGAGGGCGGAGTCAGGGAAGGTAAGTGGTCGTATCACTGCACCTGACATGAATTAACCTGTGTTTGTGCGTCTCCTCCAGTGACCGCGCCCCATAAAAGGAGAGAGAGAGCAGAGAAAGGGAGCTCTCTCCTGACCTGAATGCATGTGTGTGTATGTATGAGAGAGTAAGCTGAAAAGCTATATGTACAGTGGTGCCTGAAAGTTTGTGAACCCTTTAGAATTTTCAATATTTCTGCTTAAATATGACCTAAAACATCATCAGATTTTCACACAAGTCCTAAAAGTAGATAAAGAGAACCCAGTTAAACAAATGAGACAAAAATATTATACTTGGTCATTTATTTATTGAGGAAAATTATCCAATGTCACATATCTGTGAGTGGCAAAAGTATGTGAACCTTTGCTTTCAGTATGTGGTGTGACCCCCTTGTGCAGCAATAACTGCAACTAAACGTTTCCGGTAACTGTTGATCAGTCCTGCACACCAGCTTGGGGGAATTTTAGCCCATTCCTCCGTACAGAACAGTTTCAACTCTGGGATGTTGGTGGGTTTCCTCACATGAACTGCTCGCTTCAGGTCCTTCCACAGCATTTTGATTGGATTAAGGTCAGGACTTTGACTTGGCCATTCCAAAACATTAACTTTATTCTTCTTTAACCATTCTTTGGTAGAACAACTTGTGTGCTTAGGGTCGTTGTCTTGCTGCATGACCCACCTTCTCTTGAGATTCAGTTCATGGACAGATGTCCTGACATTTTCCTTTAGAATTCGCTGGTGTAATTCAGAATTCATTGTTCCATCAGTGATGGCAAGCCGTCCTGGCCCAGATGCAGCAAAACAGGCCCAAACCATGATACTACCACCACCATGTTTCACAGATGGGATAAGGTTCTTATGCTGGAATGCAGTGTTTTCCTTTCTCCAAACATAACACTTCTCATTTAAACCAAAAAGTTCTACTTTGGTCTCATCCATCCACAAAACATTTTTCCAATAGCCTTCTGGCTTGTCCACGTGATCTTTAGCAAACTGCAGACGTGCAGCAGCGTTCTTTTTGTAGAGCAATGGCTTTCTCCTTGCAACCCTGCCATGCACACCATTGTTGTTCAGTGTTCTCCTGATGGTGGACTCATGAACAATAACATTAGCCAATGTGAGAGAGGCCTTCAGTTGCTTAGAAGTTAGCCTGGGGTTCTTTGTGACCCACCGACTATTACACACCTTGCTGTTGGAGTGATCTTTATTGGTCGACCACTCCTGGGGAGGGTAACAATGGTCTTGAATTTCCTCCATTTGTACACAATCTGTCTGACTGTGGATTGGTGGAGTCCAAACTCTTTAGAGATGGTTTTGTAACCTTTTCCAGCCTGATGAGCATCAGAAACACTTTTTCTGATGTCCTCAGAAATCTTTGTTCGTGCCATGATACACTTCCACAAACATGTGTTGTGAAGATCAGACTTTGATAGATCCCTGTTCTTTAAATAAAACAGGGTGCCCACTCACACCTGATTGTCATCCCATTGATTGAAAACACCTGACTCTAATTTCACCTTTAAATTAACTGCTAATCCTAGAGGTTCACATACTTTTGCCACTCACAGATATGTGATATTGGATCATTTTCCTCAATAAATAAATGACCAAGTATAATATTTTTGTCTCATTTGTTTAACTGGGTTCTCTTTATCTACTTTTAGGACTTGTGTGAAAATGTGATGTTGTTTTAGGTCATATTTATGCAGAAATATAGAACATTCTAAAGGGTTCACAAACTTTCAAGCACCACTGTATATACAAAATAAAAAGTTCGTGAGAACTCAGTTCTGGCCTGCCGTGCTTCTGTGCTCCACCCACCCGCTCTGATTCTACATTTCCCTTCTTGGGTTAGTGAATGCATGGTCACTGATCTGGCTAACCAGTGCTATCCAGTAACACTGAATAGAAAAATAACTTTCCAATAAACAAACTACTCACTTAACATGGTAATGGGAGTTGGCTACATACCTGTTAACATTTATAACAAAGAGCAAAAGATGATCATGAATCTTCACAAAGGCAGCCTAACACAAGAAAGAGACAAGCTGAAGTAAGCTTTTCATGTGAAGATAACACTAGCTAACATGTACAACAACAAAATCACATGGTTAGCAAAGCTAGCAATCATAAGCTCTCAAAATACTCTTTACAAATGTAGTGACCAACACTGAGCAACACTATTCTTGTGCACTTATCATATAATACATGAAGACACTGTTATGTGCACTTATCATATAATACATGAAGACACTGTTATGTGCACTTAGACTCAGGTTATAGATTATTAAAGTGTAGATTATGATCCAACTGCTCTGGATACATACCTCTCCCAGTCAGGGTAAATGCAGACTGAGGAGAGGATGCAGAAATGCAGGACATAGACACAACATAGAGGGAGCTCTAACAGAACAAATGAAACTCCCAATACCAAATCCAGCTCAAGGATTTTGCTGCCAAAGGCAAGTGGGAAGAATCAACCTTGCTACATTTGCATGTTCTTCCCATGTCTGTGTGGGTTTTTTCTGGGTGCTCTAGTTTCCCCCACAGTTCAAAGACATGCAGATTAGGCTAATTAGTGGCTTTAAATTGTCCATAGGTGTGTGTGTGTGTGTGTGTGTGAATGATTGAGAGGAGAAAACTTCTATAATAATCCAGTAGAAGGCAACGGGAAACCACTCGATGTTCTCTCGAGACTTTGATGTCACTGTAGTGATATGCCAAAATGGATGGATGGAATGTATTTGTAATGACCTGATGTGTTAGCAGTTGGCTTCATTAGTGATCAATCAAGCCCAAGCTCACTGATTAGGTGCACACACATATAGAGTGACTCACCATGCATTGCTTGTTTTGCACTGAGGAAAGTCCAACGTGGACAGAAATATTTGCATTTTTTCACTTAATGCACTTTTACACATTTTTTCACTGTCTGTACAACCCTACAATGTAGCAAATATAAATTCATAAAATTCAGACTCAAGTCTGAATTTGTTTCTCTCTCTCTCTCTCTCTGTCCAAGTTGTTGCTGAGTTGAGCTTTGCTGCACCACTATTCCATAAAACACACTGAGGTGAATCTCATGGCAATCACTCAGTGAGTTTACATGCACATAGAGAAAATCGAATTTCTGCCGTTGCTCGACTGAAATCGAAGTTCTAAATGGCATGGAAACACCTTAGCTAGGCTGAAATTGAACCGAACTTGATTTCTTGTAACCGAGCTACACGACCTAGATTATGCAATTTTTGCCGAGCTACTTAGTGCATGTATACCCTATCGAGCTACGTCAGGGGTGTCCAAACTGATCCATAAAGGGCCGTGTGGCTGCAGGTTTTCATTCCAGCCATGCAGCAGCACACCTGATTTGGCTTATTCAATCAACTGACACACCCACCCTTTAATCAAGGGTGGGTGTGGCTGCAAGTATTTGACTGTGTGAAGACAGTTCAGTTGATTGAATGAGCCAAGTCAGGTGTGCTGCTGCATGGCTGGAATGAAAACCTGCAGCCACACGGCCCTTTATGGATCAGTTTGGACACCCCTGAGCTACGTAGTCGAGCTGCTTACTTCAGCACTGCCCCTTCCGGAAGTGACGAGTGACGAGACCACAAGCGGGAAACACAACAGCCTCGGTCGAGAAAAAAAAAAACAGCCTCGGTCGGGATGACACTTCAGATCAACTTCAACTTAGTGCCCATTTTATTAGGAATACTTCTGTTCGTACATACAAATACTCTTCTTGTGAACACGGAACTGATAACTTTGTTTATACTCTTGAACAATGTTGCCAGATACTGCTGACGTTTTCCAGCCCAAAATATGTTCAAAGCCCGCCAAAATGCACTTAATACCGCCCAATTAGGCGGGAAACCACCCAATCTGGCAACACTGCTCTTGAATAGCTCTTCTTCATGACGACAACCGGAAGTGTACCAACACGATGGGGCGTGTAGCGCCACCTGTGGCTCGGGTGCACAATGTACCTCACACAATAGCTCGATTTCCTTGTGTAAATGTAGGATTGGATTTCTCTGGCACCCCTGCTGGGACCCTTTGCTCGAATACCGACAGCAGCTCGATTTGGATGTGCATGTAAACGCACTCAGTCAGTATGTTTACATGCACATCCAAATCGAGCTGCTGTCGGTAATCGAGCAAAGGGTCCCAGCAGGGGTGCCAGAGAAATCCAATCCTACATGCACACAAGGAAATCGAGCTATTGTGTGAGGTACATTGTGCACCCGAGCCACAGGTGGCGCTACACGCCCCATCGTGTTGGTACACTTCCGGTTGTCGTCATGAAGAAGAGCTATTCAAGAGCAGTGTTGCCAGATTGGGCGGTTTCCCGCCTAATTGGGCAGTTTTAAGTGCATTTTGGCGGGTTTTGAACATATTTTGGGCTGGAAAATGTCAGCAGTATCTGGCAACATTGTTTAAGAGTATAAACAAAGTTATCAGTTCCATGTTCACAAGAAGAGTGTTTGTAGTTTGTATGTACGAACAGAAGTGTTCCTAATAAAATTGGCACTAAGTTGAAGTTGATCTGAAGTGTCATGCTGTGTTGTGTTTCCCGCTTGTGGTCTTGTCACTCATCACTTCCGGAAGGGGCAGTGCTGAAGTAAGTAGCTGGACTACGTAGCTCGATAGGGTATACATGCACTAAGTAGCTCGGCAAAAATCGCATAATCTAGGTTGTGTAGCTTGGTTACGAGAAATCAAGTTTGGTTCAATTTCAGCCTAGCTAAGGTGTTTCCATGCCATTTAGAACTTCGATTTCAGTCGAGCAACGGCAGAAATTCGATTTTCTCTATGTGCACGTAAAGGCACTCACTGTAAGCTTTCTTTAGAGTAATGCTATCAGGGACATATACCTGTGGCAGCTTTTACTCCTGGTGATCCATTCATCTACTTGCTTGATCTCTGGAAACCATGAACATTAGTATTCAACACTTTTACAGACAAGGTAGAAGTGCTTGGCATTCTTTTGTTTTGCAGACAGCTATCTTAGTGGACCATGGGCTATGAGTCTTGGATTTTTCCAAGGCCTTGTAATTCGCGACAACTTGGCAGCTCTGTTTCACAGTAGACTTATTATCTTTCTGTACCGGGGCAATTTCTCAGAGACAACAAGGGAAGCCGAGCTTCCCCTAAAATTCTCTCCCCAAACTGCGGCATCTATGACGTTGAATTCTCATTAAAACAATAACTTGCATAACATAATATATGCCCAAGATTGTATTTAAGTTCATAACTATCCTGTAACTTATTTGAGTGATGTCTGACGAACTTGCAGTTTGCTACGAGAATCACCTTTGCTGCCAGGCTGTAACCAGCGTTGCCAGATACTGCTGACGTTTTCCAGCCAAAATATGTTCAAAACCCGCCAAAATGCACTTAAAACCGCCCAATCTGGCAACACTGGCTGTAACCTTTCTTATTTCAATGGGCTCTATGCGCTGGCAGCCGGGTATCCGTTGCAGTCTATGAGAGGGCTCTGAACAGCCAATTTCAGCTAGTTGTTATTGATTAAAATCGACAAAATCGTCACTTCCAGGGAAGCCGGGCTTCTCTGGGACTAAACAAGACAGTGGGAGGGGCAAGAAGCCGGCTGATGAAGGATTATTGGAGGTAGTGTTTGAAAGACATGAGGAGGGTGGGCTCTGTACTTCGGTGTCAGCGAGGAACACGGTAAGCGCATGATCAGTCCCTAGCGGATGTCGAGAAAGTGTAGTCATGTGCCAAAGTGCTGTCCGAATTTCTTTTCATATAAATGTTTCTTCTCATTGATGTCTCTGTACATTACTCTGTAAATAAATGTAAATATTACTCGTTGTGCTCCGTTAACTTTCATCCATTCTATCAGTTTGATCATTCGTGAATTCACTCGTTTATTTCATTTGTAGTTCAATCTGGTTGTAGGCTAGCTTGAGCCTTATTGGGATCTGCAGTGCTAGCTGCGAACAGAAATTGGTGAAGTCTCTGGAAAGCACAACCAGCTGGTATGACAGGGTCACAGACCATTTTCTGGAAAAGGAGCGGAGGGCAGAATTTGTGTATAAATAGTGTGCATCATATAATGTTCATGAATCTGAAGTGTGTATATTGTTCAGTAATGTTAAGAGAATGGTGGGCTCTGTGTTATAGGTTATCTCATCTCATTATCTCTAGCCGCTTTATCCTTCTACAGGGTCGCAGGCAAGCTGGAGCCTATCCCAGCTGACTACGGGCGAAAGGCGGGGTACACCCTGGACAAGTCGCCAGGTCATCACAGGGCTGACACATAGACACAGACAACCATTCACACTCACATTCACACCTACGCTCAATTTAGAGTCACCAGTTAACCTAACCTGCATGTCTTTGGACTGTGGGGGAAACCGGAGCACCCGGAGGAAACCCACGCGGACACGGGGAGAACATGCAAACTCCACACAGAAAGGCCCTCGCCGGCCCCGGGGCTCGAACCCAGGACCTTCTTGCTGTGAGGCGACAGCGCTAGCCACTACACCACCGTGCCGCCTGTTATAGGTTATACCTGGGTATAATATTCAAGGTTCTGTGTGTTGCATAGCCTACCTGGTTATGAATTTCCAGACTGTGTTGCAGAAGATGTTCAAGGATGTGTTGCACAGCTGGGTGTTGTGTTAAAGACTCTGTGTTGCATATCTGGGTATGATGTTCAAGGCTCTTCGTTGAATAGCCAGTGATTTTTGGATGTTTGATATTTTTGATTAAGGATATGAGGCACTAGCCTGGCAAGTCAGACTATAACATGAAATGTACAAGCAAAAATACTTTCTGCCACTAGATAGGGTTGTCTAGTTCACTATGCTAATGGGGCACACCTTTCTATGCTTTGATATCCGGCCTACAGGTTTTACGATGAATGCGTAAAATGGGCTTCCCCTGTTTTAAAAACCAGCAGCCCCCACTGCTGTGAGATAATACTATTTCATTTACTATAAAGGATTTGTCCTGGTACCTTACAATACTGACTGCAGTGTATTTTCTTTTACAACCCCGATTCCAAAAAAGTTGGGACAAAGTACAAATTGTAAATAAAAACGGAATGCAACGATGTGGAAGTTTCAAAATTCCATATTTTATTCAGAATAGAACATAGATGACATATCAAATGTTTAAACTGAGAAAATGTATCATTTAAAGAGAAAAATTAGGTGATTTTAAATTTCATGACAACACATCTCAAAAAAGTTGGGACAATGCCATGTTTACCACTGTGAGACATCCCCTTTTCTCTTTACAACAGTCTGTAAACGTCTGGGGACTGAGGAGACAAGGTGCTCAAGTTTAGGGATAGGAATGTTAACCCATTCTTGTCTAATGTAGGATTCTAGTTGCTCAACTGTCTTCGGTCTTTTTTGTCGTATCTTCCGTTTTATGATGCGCCAAATGTTTTCTATGGGTGAAAGATCTGGACTGCAGGCTGGCCAGTTCAGTACCCAAACCCTTCTTCTACGCAGCCATGATGCTGTAATTGATGCAGTATGTGGTTTGGCATTGTCATGTTGGAAAATGCAAGGTCTTCCCTGAAAGAGACGTCATCTGGATGGGAGCATATGTTGCTCTAGAACCTGGATATACCTTTCAGCATTGATGGTGTCTTTCCAGATGTGTAAGCTGCCCATGCCACACGCACTAATGCAACCCCATACCATCAGAGATGCAGGCTTCTGAACTGAGCATTGATAACAACTTGGGTCGTCCTTCTCCTCTTTAGTCCGAATGACACGGCATCCCTGATTTCCATAAAGAACTTCAAATTTTGATTCATCTGACCACAGAACAGTTTTCCACTTTGCCACAGTCCATTTTAAATGAGCCTTGGCCCAGAGAAGACGTCTGCGCTTCTGGATCACGTTTAGATACGGCTTCTTCTTTGAACTATAGAGTTTTAGCTGGCAACGGCGGATGGCACGGTGAATTGTGTTCACAGATAATGTTCTCTGGAAATATTCCTGAGCCCATTTTGTGATTTCCAATACAGAAGCATGCCTGTATGTGATGCAGTGCCGTCTAAGGGCCTAAAGCTCAAGGGCACCCAGTATGGTTTTCCGGCCTTGACCCTTACGCACAGAGATTCTTCCAGATTCTCTGAATCTTTTGATGATATTATGCACTGTAGATGATGATATGTTCAAACTCTTTGCAATTTTACACTGTCGAACTCCTTTCTGATATTGCTGCACTATTTGTCGGCGCAGAATTAGGGGGATTGGTGATCCTCTTCCCATCTTTACTTCTGAGAGCCGCTGCCACTCCAACATAGACTGCGGAATCACCCGGGCCAGGGGGGCCGTGGCCCGGGTAACTTTTTGAAAATTATTAAAAAAATAAATAAAATGTTGACCTGCGAGTGTTTTTCAACTCAAAACATGTCGACAAAATCGAACTTAAACCCAACCCATGCTGTAATTTAATCAAACATTTGCTTAAACATTTCCTAAACCAATATTTTTTGACGTTGAGCAACGTGTATACGTCGTGCGTGAAATGTTGCAAAATGTACACAGCACAGCGCAGCGCTGAAAAAACACCGCATGGAAGTTGTGATTGTGGTAGTAGACATCATTGTTTGTAGTGTGGAATAGATGGAGCAAGAAAATGAAAAGGCAAAAACCGATTTTTGAATATTTTAAAGGAAAGCAAATTAAAACCGAAGCACCATCCGATGGCACAGCTGTGCCCCAAACTTCGACCGTGGACCAAAGCAAAAGAGAAGAATGTTCTTCGACTGAGAAAAGAAAGGCTAACTCAACCAAACCTCGCTGAGGCTAACGGTCCACCTCAACTTAGCCATGAGACCCACGGTCTTTGCCTTTGGGAAGTTTTAAGAGTAAGTCATTGGTTACTTCTATTAGCACCGCCGAGTGCACTGCTTCCTCTGTTTTCAATGTTTCTATACTGCATTGGTACTGATACAAGCAAGTTGTTTAAGTTGAGTTAGCCTACTACTGAGGTGCTTTTGTTGTGTACTGTTGGCTGTTTTAGCATTTTATTCTGCGCAGTTATGTGCTGGCATGTTGTGGGCTAAAGTCATGACCGATGGATTAATCTATGTATAGCCTTCTGTGCTGTTGGCTGTTTTGGCAGTTTATTCTGCGCAGTTATGTGGTGGCATATTGTGGATTAAAGTCATAACTGATGCTGGGTTATTAGTGTTGGCTGTTTTGGCATTTTATTCTGCGCAGTTATGTGCTGGCATATTGTGGAAACGCACACACACGCGCACACACACACACAGACGCGCACTCGCGCGCGCGGACACACGCAGCTCTGACAAAACTGCAGGCATATTCCCATACTTTCCTCTGACCGAGCACCGCCGAGTGCACTTCTCTGTGTTCAGTGTTTTCTTTAGTACTGGTACAAGCAAGCAGTTTAAGTTGAGTTACCACCGACCACCGAGGTGCTTTTCTTGTGCATTTTAATCTGCACGGTTCTGTGCTGGCTGTCATGACTGATAGCATTACGTGCGTGTCCGTGTATAATGTAGCCTATATGCATCATGTCCAACCTAACATTTCGGTGACACCCTCTTGCGATTGTGGCCCCCCCTTGTTCAAATGCGTTCCGCGGTCTATGCACTCCAAGATGCTCTTTTTATACCCAGTCATGTTAATGACCTATTGCCAATTGACCTAATGAGTTGCAATTTGGTCCTCCAGCTGTTCCTTTTTTGTACCTTTAACTTTTCCAGCCTCTTATTGCCCCTGTCCCAACTTTTTTGAGATGTGTTGCTGTCATGAAATTTCAAATGAGCCAATATTTGGCATGAAATTTCAAAATGTCTCACTTTTGACATTTGATATGTTGTCTATGTTCTGTTGTGAATACAATATCAGTTTTTGCGATTTGTAAATTATTGCATTCCGTTTTTATTTACAGTTTGTACTTTGTCCCAACTTTTTTGGAATCGGGGTTGTACAAACATAAACCAATAAATCTTTTACTTCACGCCTTGAACCTCTAACATGTGTGACCTTGTTTCAAACTGTCTGATACTGTATGCAAGTTTAGTCTCTGTATCTACTGTAACTGGAATCTTAACTTGCCTCCCAGACCGTGTGTGACACAACAGTGACTGCTCTGGTCCTGCAGCTGTGTCACCCTCTTGAGCAACCTCTGTTTCTTTGCAGTCTGGATCATTCTTGGTGTCATTTGTTTCAATGTCAGTATAGATGGAAATATCCTGTGCATCTGTCGGTGGAAACACCCTCTCACCTGTCTTCAGTAGATGCTTCCTGTTCCTCCTGTAGACTTTTCCATCTGGCGTGTGAACTATGAAGGATCTTGGCTGCTGATATTTGTCCATGACCATGGCTGGCTGCCATGTGTCTCCTCTCTGTATTCTGACATTTTCACTTGTTTGTAGATCTGACAGCTGTCTTGTGTATCTGTCATAGCAGCTCTTTTGCTTCAGCTGCTTGTACTTTTGCTGGTCATGTACTTGAACTCTGCCTTCAGGAGTTAGTAGAGTAGTGGATGTTGGCAGTTTGGACCTCAGACGATGTCCCATTAACAGCTGTGCAGGAGAGAACCCCACAACTTCAATTGGTGTGTTGCGGTATTCAAGCAGAGCAATATAAGGATCACCATTGCTGCTGTGTGCCTTTTTGAGCATGTTCTTGACAGTTTGCAGTTCTCTCTGCTTGTCCATTAGACTGAGCATGTCCTGGACTGAAAGTGACATGTTGAAATTCCCAATTTTTCGACAATGGTCTGAATTCAGCACTGGCGTGTTGCGGACCATTGTCACTCATGACAATATCTGGAATACATTTGCCATGCCTGGCAAATGTAGACTTCAGTGCAGTAATGACACCTCGACAGGTCATGTCAATTATCTTGGTGATCTCGGGATATTTTGAATAATAGTCCGCACAAAGCAGATACTCTGCACCATTGTAGTGAAACAGATCTATGCCTATTTTCTCCCATGGTCTTCCCGGTAGTGTGTGGGGAAGCAGAGGCTCTCTTGGATTGCTGTTTTTGTTTTCATTACAAACAGCACACTGAGACACAATGTCCTCTATCTGAGTTGACATGCCTGGCCATTAGAGAATGTCCCTTGCTTTTTCTTTACATTTCACTATGCCCAGGTATGACTCATGAATCCTGTCCAGAATTTCTTGTCTTGTTTGGTTTGGTATGATGAGTTTTGCATTTTTGAATACAAGTCCTGATGCATAGCTGATTTCCTCTTTAAAGGTTCAGTAATCCTGCATTTCCTTTGGAACATCCTTCTTTTCTGTCGGCCATCCATTCATTGTGAGGTCTCTGAGCATGTGTATTTCAGGATCATCTGCTGTCACTTTCCTGAACATGTTCAACTTCTCCTCAGAGATGGGTAGTGGAGGTATGACCCAGTTGACTTCCAGCTCTATTCCGAGTAACTCCTCTTTGTGCTCTTTGAGGTAGGCATGGCTCAAAGCATCAGAAATATGCAGCTCTTTCTCTGGCTTATACGTGACTTTGAGAGTGTACCTTTGTAGCCTGAGAAGCATCCTTTGCAGCCACATAGGAGCCTGGTGGAGTGGCTTTTTGAAGATGCTCTCAAATGGTTTATGATCACTCTCAACTTGGATTTCTCTGCAATATACAGACTGGTGGAACTTCACACCCATAAACTACAGCGAGTAATTCTTTCTCGATTTGAGCATATCCGTGTTGACAGTCCATAAGTGCTTGTGATCTATACGCCACAGGCCTCCCATCCTGCAGTACTACAGGTCCTATTCCTTCTGAACTGGCATTCACAGATAATATCACTGGCTTATTGACATCATAGAACTTAATTGTTGGTGCATTGGTGACCAGCTGCTTCAATGTGTTAAAACTTTTCTTTTGTTCCTCTTCCCAGTGCCATGCAGTGTTGCTCTCTAGCAACTTTTGGAGTTGAGCACTAACCTCTGATAGGTTGGGAATGAATTTGGCCAGATACTATATCATGCCCATGAACCTTAATAGTTCCTGTTTGTCTTCTGGTGTTGCTAGCTGTACCATGGCTCTGACCTTTTCATCATCTGGATTTAGTCCAGGAGCACTGAGTACATGACCTATGTACTTTATCTCTTTTGTTCTGATTTTGCATTTACTTCTGTTCAGTTTTAGGTTGTACTCATGTGCTCGCTCCAGGAGCTTCCTAGGTCTCTGATCATGTTCCTCAGTGGTGTCACCCCATACCAGCAGATCATCAATGATGTTGACTACCCTGTCCAGGCCTTCAATCATTTGTGCCATGGATCTCTGGAATACCTCAGATGCAGAGGAAATCCCAAAGGGTAGACGCAGGAAGCGATATCTCCCTATAGGTGTGTTGAAAGTACATAATTTGGAACTTTCCTCATCCAGCCTGATCTGCCAGAAACCTTGATTGGCATCAAGTACTGAAAAGTCAGTCCCTCCAGGATTTTGCGGGCCTTTTTTGTGATTGTTGCGGGCTAAAATGTCTGATGTTGTGGGGGGTTTTCCAAAAAATTGTGTTGAAAGTTGCGGTGTTTTTTGTTGCGATTACATTGTGGGAGGAAGTGAAAGTTGCGAGAAATTGTTGCGATTTTCTCTTTTTGTGATTAAAATTGAGTGATATGTTAAATATTAAGTTATTACTGAAAAACTATTGATTAAAAGAACAAAGACACTGAGAAATGGTTCTATAAACAACTTTACCAATATAAAAATTACCAGGACTACAAAAATGCAGAAAAATAGGCTTTACTTATCCAAATGCACCTGTTGGTTCAAAAGTTAAAGTGCATAGAACCTCACAGCACAACATGAAGTTACCTTAAAATATAATATAAATGCCTCAGCTTTCATGTAAGAAAAAAGCTATTAATACTAGTACTGTGTGCAGGCAGTCTCTCCTGAAGACTAAATTCAACAATAATTATAAACTAATAAAATAAATGGCTCAGGCTTCATAGAAGGAAAAAAAACAATTTGAACAGAATCTCACAGTATGATGCTGAAGCTGCCTAAACAATGGAAAATAAAATACCATTTTGGCAAAAATGTTGGCATCCATTAATTTCTTGTATTAAGTAAAAAAAAATAAAGTGCACACAGTCCTTCACTGTAAACATAAAACACTTTCAGCCTATATAAACACTGACTCGCACATGCAGTGTTGCCAGATACTGCTGACATTTTCCAGCCCAAAATATGTTCAAAACCCACCAAAATACACTTAAAACCGCCCAATCTGGCAACACTGCTCACATACTGCTTCTCTTGAACTTATACACGGAAGTAAGGCGGAAGGTAGTTTGTCGACGTCACCTCAAGACGATGCCAACGATTGGTCAAATTTGCGGGAAAGTTGCGGTGATTGGATATAATTGCAACACCGCACTGAATTCGCGGGGATTGGTTGAATTTGCGTTGAAGTTGCAAATTGCAACATCACGAAATCCTGGAGGGTCTGAAAAGTACTTAGCATTAGGCATGCGGGAGACCTACGGTGGCCGACAAGGGTCAAATGGACGGCAACGGCCCAATACGTCTCAGTTCGAGAAAACAGCTTCAAGTACATGTCTGTGAAGATTCTCAGTCATCCAGGTCATGGTAAACTGTGGGTGGTAAAAGAGAGCAACTGGACTTGCTTGAAGATTCTTGAAGAGAACGGACAAGGAGGATAACAGGAACAAACGCAAGAACATTGTCATTCCCTACATTTCTGGTCTATCTGAGAATCTCAGGAGGATCTTCTACAAACACAACATTCTGGTACATTTCAGACCCAGTAACACCCTGAAGCAGAAACTGGTCCACCCTAAGGACAGAATACCCAGACACAAACAGGACAACGTAGTGTATGCCATTCAGTGCAGTGAGGAATGCACGGACTCGTATATTGGAGAAACAAAACAACCGCTTCACAGGCGCATGGCTCAACACAGGAGAGCCAGTTCCTCAGGCCAGGACTCTGCTGTCTACCTTCATCTTAACAACAAAGGACACTCATTTCAGGATTGCAACGTATGCATTTTAGCCAGAGAAGATCGTTGGTATGAGCGAGGAGTTAAAAAAGCAATTTTTGTCAACCTGGAACGGCCATCACTGAACAGAGGTGGGGGTCTAAGGCCCTGTCCACACGGCAACGGATTCAGGTGAATCTGATAAAATTGTTTATCGTTTCGGCCTGGCGTCCACACGGCACCGGCGTTTTGGGTGCCCCAAAACGAAATCTTTTGAGAACGGGTTCCAAAGTGGAAAAATCTGGCAACGGCGCCATTGCGAAGTCGTCTGGATGAGTAGAACGGATTTGTTTATGATGACATCACAACCACATGACTAGAACAAGCAGCACTCTCGCGCGCATCATTCGTAACAACAGAAATTGAAATTGTTTACACATTAACCTGACTGACCTGCCAGACAGACAATTTACACCTGCTTTGATGAACAGAAAGTACAGCCTTCCACACAAAGCAACAGTTACCTGACTATAATGGAGGCAGAGGGGAAAAGGGTCAGAAGACCCTTCAACAGACTGTTTTGTATGAACCACTGCATTGCATTCACTTTTGTATACAGCTTTTCTTTTAAACAAGTAACTGAACCATTTCTTGAATTTCTTTTTTTTTATTGGATAAGACTGCTTTTCAAAATGTTCACACACATTGGCACTTACACTTCCAAAATGAACTGAAAGAGGCCAGCGCCTCGTTCCCATAACTACCTGCACTCTTAAAGGGCCAGCGCAGAATTTCCCCACCACTACACACAATGGCAAGTGGAAAAAAATAAACCCGTTACATGTGCATGAGTCCTACTTCTTCTTCTATTGTTCTGGTGTCTCCGATGGGACCGTCTTACAGCTCACGTAGTGGTGTGGCATGTGTATTGCATCGTTTTCAGCAAGCGTTGCGTTGCCATATGGACCTGATATTTTACTGATCCGTTGCCCATGTGGACGCGGTATTTTAAAAAAAAAATCTCGTTGCCATTGTCATGTGGATGTAGCCTAAAGGCCAATTTATGCTGACAACCCAGTCCTCGCAGACGGCATCGCAGATAGCGTCTGCGTAGCCCCCCCACCTTCGCAGACGCTCTGCGCGCACCTCCCAAAAATTGTGACCACCGCAGAAGCCTCGCAGACAGCGTCACAGACAAGAGGGCTCTGATTGGTCCACTCTACATCCGCTGTACACGCACTTCCACTTCCCTACTTTCCCAGTTTGGTTTGTTTTCACGACCGCCATTTTTAAAAACACGAGCGAAGATGGAGCAGCACGAAGAGCGGTTGATCGAGGAAGTGAGGAAGTACGTACATATGACTCCAGTTCTAGTCGTTATAAAAAAAAAAAGTTCTAGTCATTATAAGTAACCGGAGGATAAACACTCCACTAACCACACCCACCAACTACTTCTAGTGACTTCGCGCCCCCTTGCGTTGTGCCGGTGAATAACATCGCGCATGCCTATTACTCCCCGCTCAACGATAAATTACAACTGTCTGCGAAAAGCTATCTGCGAAAGCCTTGTCGCAAGAGCATGCAGAGGCCTTGAGACATCATTTATCAGCCACCTACAATGCAGTCCTTGGCACACTTCCCAGACAACTGAATGCACACCAAAACCCAGCTGTTTTCAGTGACTCACAGGAGGACAGAGAGAATCAGCATTCCATTGATCACCCTAATGACTCTCGAGGCCGTTCACATCCAGCCCCCAGTGACCCACACCAACAGAATGACTCAATGACACCTTAGATGAGCTTTTCATCCATGAGAGGATAAATACCTGATACTCCCTATTAGTCAGACAGAACTGAAGAAGCCTTTCGGATGAGAGGTGAAACATCTTCAAGAACCTTCAAGCAAGTCCAGTTGCTCTCTTTTACCACCCACAGTCTCAAGTACAGACATGGGCGCTGCCAGGGGGGAAAAGGTTAGAACAATTCTAGGGGCCCAGCACTGCCATGGGGCCCTTTAAGGGGCTGATAATATGCTTTTAATGATTTTAATAAGACTTTTGAAATAACAACAATGCAATATTTCATCTGGTAAAATGAGCTAATTGAACAAGGTTGTCTATTTCTTGAGTTCTTCAACATATTGTCATTTAACCCTCCCCCTTTTGCGAAATGGTGCGGTCCAGTTCTGGTAGAAGCGCGATGCGTTAAATCTGTGTGCTGATCAGTGCAACGCTACTTGCTGCTGTGTCGCAGTGCTGCAGCCAGCCAGCCAGCAGTGGAGTGCGTACAGTCTATGATCGCTAAATATGAAGAGTGGCTGTCAAAAACGTAAAGAAAGGCTGAGAGGGACCGGAGAGGCAGGCAACTGGTCACTCAGTTTTTCCCAAAGAAAGGTAGCTATCACTCACATGTGTGTTCAAAATATTAGCGAATGGTAAATGAACAGTATGAACGTGGTTGGATTAGCCTATCAAGAGAACACTTTTACAGTTTGTACAGTGACATTTTTTCCATTTTAATAACTGAACTGACTTGTGTGATAATAAACAAGATGAAATATTACGTTATGCTGGTGCTAATAACTAGTGCTAATAACCAGTTTCATAACTAATGGGGTGCCCTAAATATGCACAGATTCAGCCTCAGGGGGACCTCTGCCCTACCAAATCACTGAACCCCCCTTTGGAGGAGGTAAGCAGCAATACAACCCATAAATGCTTTAGGATTGAAGTTTTTAATGAGCGAGCGCCATATACAGTTTGCTAGATTAAAGTGTTGCTAATAACGGACACCAGTCAAGTGTTTGACATGGTTACATGTTCTATGATTTATTAGCAGTCACATCACACATTTCACTACCAATTGTCCTAGCACAAGAAGGCATGTGGCAAAATCTTGAATTTTCATTTGTGATTGTAAATGCACCAGAATTAGTCACTGACCAGTTTTCATCTAGTCCCTGGTAGGTTAATACATAAAATGTAATAAAGTCACAAACTCAAGGTCCATGGGCTATCAAAAGTCAAATAATGACAATAATTGTGACGAGGGTGGGCAAAGTTGGGGGGCCCAAAATTCTAATCTTTCATGGGGCCCAAAATTTCTGGTGGTGCCCCTGAGTACAGAAACGATGCAAAATCACAAACTCAAACACAAGTCTAAACGAAAAAACGTGCTGCAAAAAACAAAGAAAAATGCATCATCATCAAACGCGATGCAAATAGAGAAACGATCTGCAAACCAAGAAATGATCTGCAAACGAAAAACGCTGCATTACCTGTCACTACAAACGGAGATGCTCCAAACCTGCAGGGGGTGCTGTCAGCGTAACAGCTCAATAGAGACACACAGGATGGAGAGAGACAGAACAGCTGACTGAACAAGAACAGTACATGAAAATACAGCAGGAACGGTAATGTGACTTTTACTTGATATATATATATATACACACACACACACTACCGTTCAAAAGTTTGGGGTCACCCAGACAATTTTGTGTTTTCCATGAAAAGTCACACTTTTATTTACCACCATAAGTTGTAAAACGAATAGAAAATATAGTCAAGACATTTTTCTGGCCATTTTGAGCATTTAATCGACCCCACAAATGTGATGCTCCAGAAACTCAATCTGCTCAAAGGAAGGTCAGTTTTATAGCTTCTCTAAAGAGCTCAACTGTTTTCAGCTGTGCTAACATGATTGTACAAGGGTTTTCTAATCATCCATTAGCCTTCTGAGGCAATGAGCAAACACATTGTACCATTAGAACACTGGAGTGATAGTTGCTGGAAATGGGCCTCTATACACCTATGGAGATATTGCACCAAAAACCAGACATTTGCAGCTAGAATAGTCATTTACCACATTAGCAATGTATAGAGTGTGTGGGTGCAATCAGTTAATTATTGAAATTAAGTGATCAATCTTGTTAAATCAGTCTCATTAAATTTTGAAGGTCAATAATTAAAATGAATCAATCCCATTGAATCGTTTACTTTGACTCATTTGAATTGAATCATACCATAGAATCACTCTCATTTGAAGTGAATCGTTCAGTGAATCGTTTAGTGAATCATTTAGTGAATCATACCAATGAATCATTTAGTGAATCACACCATTAATCCTGGTGCTTAATAATAAGTTACCAAACAGCTAGATTATGGTATATTTCCAAATTATTACAATCACTTACCACATTACATAACTTTTATATGCACCCTTCTGAATTCGAGGGAGATTGGGGACTTCATATCGTTCACACAAATAAACACAGTTTGTTTAATAAATGAATTTATTATAACAAAGATAAAAATAATAAATCAATATATACAAGCAGTGAGGTGTGTATATACACGTGTGGTGTGTGTGTGGCCTAGCTTGTTGCTAGCTAAAACAAAAGAATGTTATCTAAATAGAACAAAGGACTAGCTCTGTTGCTAACGTGTGCTTGTGTGTGTGTGTAGGACTTGACCATGTGTTTAGCCTCGTGTAGCTAACTACACGTGGTGGAGGCCTAGATTAGCCTTGTGTTGCTAGTGTGTGTGTTTGTGAAAGGCGCTATGGCCTAGCTAAAGTGTGTTTGTTAGGCCTGGTGAGGCCTACTGAGCACGTGTTGCTAAAGACAAAGGGAAGCTATCTGAAGTGTATCAGGCCTGTTGAGCACGTGTTTTCTCAGTAACAAAAAGATTCCACACTCATAACGTTACCAAACTCACTGAAGCCTTGACAAGGTCAAAATGTATGATAAGGAAATGAAGGTGTTAGTCAGAATAAGAAAGCATGCACAGCCTATCTATTAAACAATTGAGAGAACATAGAACCAAAATAAATCAACACGCTGCGTGTCTAACAGTGTAACAGATAAACCTGGGTTTAAATTCACACTATTTCAAATAAAAGCAAATTCCTAAGACTATCCTAATTATGCCCAAATGCCAAAATCTTACTTAATCCTGCCTTTAGCAAGATATGAAGAACTATTCGCCGGTGTAGTTTCGGGCCTCGCCGTGGGAGCACGTGAGCCGCTCGTGATGGAGGCGTAGAAAACTTTCAGGTCCAGCGGAGCACTTGGGTGGTTCCCGTGGAAAGCAGAGGATTCTTGGTCCGAACCTCAGCGTTCGTGAGGAAAAGTCTCTGATCAGAATAAGATGCACAGCGCTTTTGAGTTAAAAAGGATTCAATCGCTTCTTAACTTTTGACTGCCTGGGCTGCAGTCGTGACATCACTTCTAATGCAAGTAAACCGGTTGTAACTCAGGTTGAGTTTAAAGATCGCGTGACTCTAGAGTTTACCTTTGCTAAGGGTAAGTAAGAAAATCGCGCTGAGTGATGGATCTTGCAAGAGAGAAGACGTCTTTTTGATGGAGAGCGCCTCTTTATACGTCCAGATTCATCGGAAGCCAGACGCGAGAGACAAAATGGCGGCGCTTCCGCCTGGATTTATGCGTGCATGGCGGACTGACGTAGGTGATCCCGCCCACACGTGACGTAGGTCACGCGGAAGTTGCCTGGGAATTGTAGTTCTGGCACAAGATGGTGGCATGATACCTACAGAGTGTATTTCTGATTAGTTTAAAGTGATCTTCATTGAAAAGAACAGTGCTTTTCTTTCAAAAATAAGGAAATTTCAAAGTGACCCCTAACTTTTATATATATATAAAATGTTTATATCACTGTACAATGCTGCATGTTACATGATGTTTATTTTATTGTATTTTACACCAGACATTACAAGGCTGCACATTTGCATGTAGATTAGCCTGCTTAGTAAGACAAGATGATTAGAGATTGATATAAAACACCTGTTTTAATTCTACATTAAAAAGCCCTCTTATCACAGTCTCCCATACCTAAACCCTTTTTTTTCCTTTTGCAGATGTACTGTCCATTCTGTGGATCTGTGCTTACAGCTTCCCCTGCCTTTTGCTGTGCGTGTGGCAAAAACATAACTTTTTTAAAGCACGTCAAAGAAGAGACGCCTGCCACTCATGCACAAGTTGATGTTGCACAACCTAGCACCAGTGCAGGTAAATAGATTCATGATTTTGTAACATAAAATGCTTGAAATGTTCAGATTGTGTTCTTGTATATACAAAATCACTTCTCTCTATCACTATCCTGGTTCAGTAACTGGCATTTAAGGTGTACTAAAATGTCCTGCAGAAAGTAATTTTATGTGAACATAATTAAATGTAAACTCAATAAGAGCATTGAATTTTTCTTTTTCCCAGAGGGAAACTCAAGCATAGAGACATTTTTTAAGTTTAGGGCAGTTAAAGAAAGGCAGAGAAAGTCTTTCTTTTCAAAGAAACGTCAGGCCTCTCAGAATGAAAAGAAACAGAAACCAGTGAAGGTATGAACTGTTGTTAACAGTTGTTGGTGTGTGCAGGACACTGCTTAGAACTTTTTATGACTCTGTGGTGGCATCAGTGATTTTCTACGCTGTGGTCTGCTGGGGCTGTGGAAGTTCAGAGAGGGACAGGAAGAAACTTAATAAACTGGTCAGAAGGGCTGGCTCAGTCTTGGACTGTCCTCTGGACTCCATTGAGGTGGTGGGTGAGAGGAGGATGTTAGCCAAGCTGACCTCAATCATGGATAACCCCTCTCACCCCCTACATGAGGCTGTGGGGGCTTTAAGCAGCTCTTTTAGTAGTAGACTGCTACACCCACGGTGTAAGAAGGAGAGATACCGCAGGTCATTCATACCTGCTGCTGTCAGACTGTATAACACCCACAACTTGTAACGTAGCACCAATAACCTGTTTGTCGTTTAATTTGCACTACTTCACCACTACTACCTCTGCCATCTCTCATTGATGCAATTATTATGTGCAATAATATAGGCCCTAAACTATTTTTATGCATATATATATATATATATATATATATATATATATATATATATATATATATATATAAATTTATGTATATATGTGTGTATATATACAGAGTCTACCTGTAATGTGCAATTTTTCCGAGCCTCTCAATATGGCAATTTTTCTATACTTTTTCACGGTAGATAATCCAAATAGGCCTCTGTATTTAATCCTTCGTTTGTCTAATTTGTATTTCAGTTTTATTTATCTGTTTGACATTTTCTTGCTACTGTAACATGTGAATTTCCCCGATGTGGGATGAATAAAGTGAATCTAATCTAATCTAACATTACGTAGGTTGTTGCATAGTTTGAGATTTAGCTGTCAGTGCAGACCTCCATATCAATTTGTCATGTTGTATCAATTTCCATTTTATTTATTATGTTATTTGTTATTTTGCAGATTTATGTTGGCGTTATGAGGTTGACAGGTGACTCCCTAAAACCTCTAAGAGGGAAGTCACTCCCTCTTGACATTCAGCCTCACTGGTCATCAGAGCAGCTATTGGCTTCTGCTGTTAAAAAACAAATAGATTTTAACCAGGACATGCAGGATGTTGTCCATGTTTTGTTGTACCCTGATGGCAGACAAGTGATAAACATCCCAGGAACAGATGACCCTTTCACTGTCCAGAAGTACAAGGAGGCAATAGGGAAGGCCTACCAGAAGATAACACTATACATTTGCACTGCAGAGGATTTTGAAACCAGTTGTAAGTGTTCCATTTCGTATTTCATTCTTGGTTTGATTTTCAGAGTCTTTCCACTTATATCTTATCTGTGCAAGATACATTCTGCCAATTATTCAAAACATTATTGTAATTTTTGTTTAAATGCGTTTTTTCAAAGGTGGACAGTCTTCTAGTGAAGATGACAGTGTCGTCCATGTGAACATGCCATCTGTGGAAAGCGATCTCTCTGACACTGTGGAAAGTGTTAAAGCGATAGTTCAACATTTTGGCAAATTGACCTATTGCCATAACAGGCACTGATAATAGAAGGTAATGTACCTACTCATACCGTATGACTACAGGGATTATAGCATTAGGCCAATTTACCAAACTGTTGAAATACCCCTTTAAATGTTGCCAGTCTTCTCTGATACTGCTATTGTTCTAGGTATTTTAGAGTGTTTTTTCTCTCTGAATATTTTGTAGGTTCAAGGATGGGCTTTCAGCACTTAATGTGAGTCATGCTTTGGAGCAGCATGCATCCACATTCAAGGCATTTATGTGCTCAAGTGTGGAACAGCTGACATCCACAACACTGGATAACCTTTTCGAGGTTCAACTCAGTGAACAAGGCACTACAAGACGCCAAGAGGAAACCAGAGTACTAGCATTCTGGAGAGACTATCTCCTCGATACAGAAGGTTTATTACAATAGCATGTCATACAATTGTTCCCATTTCTCTCATCTTTTATGAATGACAGGTTTAATAAAACACTAACTTTATAACGTTTTTTTTTTCCAGATAAAAAAAAAACAGGACTTTCCCTTGCTGACATCCTGATGTTTGCCACAGGACTCAGTTCTCTGCCCCCATCTGGGATTAACCCGAGACCAAAGCTGGTGTTTCAAAGGAAGTCTCGCTTCCCATGCAGCAGAACCTGTGCAAACACCATGGAAATTCCACTGTCAATGACTTATGAAGAGTTTGCAAAGGACATGGACTTCGGAATAGAAAACTCACCTGGTTTTGGACTGTACTAATTTTTTTTTTATTGTATAACACTGTTAGGTTGACCTTTAGTGTCTAAAGTTCAACAGTTATTACCTGTATTTTCAGTTCTGTTACAAATCAGCCATGTTCTTCAATGTCATATAAAGTTCCACACAGGTCTCCCAGGTCATTGGCTGCTTTATACCACTTTGCCTATGGAGATCCTCAAAGCATGACTGGAGATGCCGATCTCCACATGCACTGTGTGTTGCCTCACTCTCAAATGGCCACAGTTCGTCCAGTGAAACTGGAAGCCCACAGCCAGTTCCACCAAACCTGGGAGTGAAAATATATTCCTAGTCTTAGTGTTACATGTTGCTTGGACTAAGGAGCTGAGACTAAGACTATTACCTTCTCTAGTATTATGTAAGTGCAAGAATTTTTCACATCTTTTGATGATGCTGTTCACTGTTATGTTTTATACGGTTATTTCAGGGAAGATAAAAAGTTAAACACTGAAAACTAACCTGTGAGGTAGGTTGTACATGACCTCTGGTTTACCAGATGGACAACAAGACAGTTTAACAGGTCTGATTGTATGAGCGTTCCACTTTTCTCTGCATTCATCAAGGTCACTTTGTAGCACATCCATAAACACAAATCGCAGAAGGCATGTGTGCTCATGACTACATTGAAGAGATTTCTCTCTCTCTCATATCATTCAGAAGGTCCATCCAAAATTGTGACCTGAAGACACAAACTGGAATTAGGGTGATGCATTTCATGTAATGTTTTTGGATTGTGATTCAATCTAAAATGTTATAATTTAATGATAAATATAATTTGCTGTTCATCAAAAAGCAATAAACATGCAAGGACCACAATGTTCTATTGTCTGTTTTAAAGTCCTTTTTATATGTTATGTGTTTCTAGCTTGTAAAACACTAAGAAAAAAATACATATAATGACACCTCTGTTTGCGAAAATATGACCACCAGCTTTCAGTTCTTTGGTTTGCCATTGAAGAGCCATACAAATGACTAGCAGCCCCAGCATAGTCGTCAGTGTGAGATGATCTTAAGGTACAATTAATTGCTGCCATTCTGCCATTTTCAGTACCACAATCAGCGCGAAGTCGCATTGGAATGATTCCACATTCTGACAGACAGTTCAGATAATTCTGGGCAATGACCACTGGGTCATTGTTGCTTGCTCCACATCTCAACCACAGTACTTTGAGAGTATCCATCTATGCAGCCACTTATTCCGAAACCGTACGGCTTTAACTTTTCATATCCGTCCACATGCCAGACATAGTTTGGGCCATCAGAACTGTAAACTCTTTTTACAAATTTTCTGCTTGCACAAAGTTGAATTCCCTGTGGATCAAGTTCTCTCATCAGGGCCATAACATCATCCCTCTTAACAGTCAGAGAGTAGGCGCAGTGTCTGCCACATTGAACGGTAGCCATAGTGTTGACCTGGACCCTTTAACTCTTCCTGTATGGCAGCACGAACGGTGGCAAGAGGAGAGTAGTCTTTTTGCTTGGATAAAGACAAACTTTTCAGCTTCCTCTTCAGGGAGCGAAGGCTCATATGAACATTGTGTTTTGAAGCCAAAAAATCCAAAATTTCTGCATTGCTGTAGCCGTGATTAAAATATCCTTGTATTAGATCCTCTTTTGTGGGGATATCTGATGCTGATCCTGCCAAACATAAAGTGGGATAAAGGCAGAGATTGAATTTTATTAGAATTATAACACTTTGCCTCTGATGGACGGTGGAGGCCCTTTAACATCAGAACCTGCATAAACGCTAATTTTCTACCCATATGGCAATGAAACTCACTATCTGCACCTCAGTGACACACAGCTCAAGATTTGGTTAGCTTGCACTGTAACTTTATTACACAACACAAGCTGTTAAAAGTCAAATGTGAAGTTATCCCACATTTGTTTCATTTCATAGCAACCTCTTGTGGTAGCGATCCCCCCTGTAGGTTATTTGGGGCGGATGTAGTAACCTGCCGGATCTTCTTTTGAAAGTATGCCATTGTTTTGACTGGTGAAGCTGAGCTGGTGAGTTAAGAAATGTATACAATGTGATTACAATTTATGTTGAATACTATAGTTATGTTAATGTATGCGGATTGTACAGTAGATAATATGTCCGTGCCATTAATATTGTGGCTTTGTTTCATTTTGTGTCATTTCAGTTGATTACCTGGCGAAAGGCACGGTTACTGTTCAGGTGTACGCTTATGGAAAAATAAACACGTAGAAGACAGTAATCAGATGTCCGAGCTTGAGTGTGACAATCACTATGTTTACATGCACATAGAGAGAATCGAATTTCTGCCGTTGCTCGACTGAAATCGAAGTTCAAAATGCCATGTATACACTTTAATTCGGCTGAAATTGAACCGAACTTGATTTCTTGGAATCGAGCTACACGACCTAGTTTATGCGATTTCTGCCGAGCTACTTAGTGCATGTAAACCCTATCGAGCTAGTTGTCGAGCTACTTCCGGAAGTGACGAGTGACGAGACCACAAGCGGGAAACACAACAGCCTCGGTCGGCATGACAACGAATCATGACAACGGCATGAATCTTTTCTTTTTGTGGCATTGTTTGCACTGTTAAAATTTAGCTCACTTACTGTATCACCAAATACTTCTGTACAGCTGTTGCATAGCTGTGAATTGTGTACATAAACAAGTCATTGTATTTGTGTGTGTGTATATATATATATATATATATATATATATATATATATATATATATATATATCCAACATCTGAAGAATGTCAATAAAAACAAAACAGTTGAACTTTTTGTGTGTTTATTAAGACATAAGTTAAATTGTAAGCAAAAAAAATATTTTTTTGTAAGCAAAAAATGGACTTTAGAAAAATATTATTGTGCAAAATAAGTTGTCTTACAAAACAGTGGTCTGCGCCGGACAGTTTGTAGCCATAGTCTGTTAGAGCAAGCCTAACAGCTTGAACACGGAACTGCTAGTGTTGCAAGATTGGGGGTTTTAAGTGAATTTTAGCGGATTTGAACATGTTTTGGGCTGGAAAACGTCAGCAGTATCTGGCAACACTATAGCTCTTCTTCATGACGACAACCAGAAGTGTACCAACACGATGGGGCGTGTAGCGCCAGGTGTGGCTCAGGTGCACAATGCACCTTGCACAATAGCCTGATTTCACTTGTGCATGTAGGATTGGATTTCTCTGGCACCCCTGCTGGGACCCTTTGCTCGATTACCAACAGCAGCTCGATTTGGACGTGCATGTAAATGTGGTCACTGTTTCATCAGTTAAGAACACCCTTTACGGTGGGAGTTATTAAATTAATATAGTTGGTTTAATAAAACCATACAGTAATCAACACTAAGCCAGCCCCGTGACGGAGAAGCGGAGGTCGGACAGTGTCAACAACAACAAACGACAGGAGGCTAGCGTGCGGACGAGACCCGGCGGAGCATCCCGGCTGATTGACAACGCCTCGGACTCAAGTCAAGCCTCAGCAAAGGGTATCGCTTGGTCTGTGACTGTGCTTGAGTGGTTTTAACTGTGGCTGTTTAGCGCGACGGCATAGAATCAGCCGATCGCCGCAAATTCGCTCTTAGCATGGTAGCTAGCCTCTAAGCTACCGGAAGTGGGTCACCGCCATCTTGGTAGAGGTACGGGGACCGGAAGTGCGTCATCAAAACAAAGAGTAAAAAGAGAGGATAATAAAAGCATGGCGGACCATGGAGAATTAAAGAAAAAGTGTTCTTATGCACAAGGGGCTTTTAACAGGAGGGCAAATGCCATTGATTTTAACATGGACCTTTTAAATGAACATGACCTCAAACTTGAACTGAGGGCACTCAAGGGCAGTTATGAAGAGGTCTGTAATAGCAGTTTTGATTACATTGCTGTTATGGAAAAGGGAGATGCAAGTGGATACGAAATGGATGTAGCTGATGTGAGGAGAAGGCTACATGATTGCCGCACAAAGTATCAAGACACAGAGAGGAAGGTAAAAAGGACATTGTGGTCCCGCTGTCCATCGGGTCAATTTGGCAGTCTGAGGGCGGACCCCAAAGAAGCGTTTGATCAAGCTGAAGCGCTCATGTCAGGCCACATGACCCATGAGCAGTATGATATGGTGCACACAGCATTAGAGAGCAGAGTCGAAGCACTGGAGGAGTTTGTGCAAGGCTGGGACCGCTACGTCCCAGACAAGGAGGTAGATGACATGCGGGTTTGCCTCAAGGACTACAAGGAGAAGAGAAGAATGACTATAGTTGCACTGACTAACTACATGCGCTGAAGCAACAGGTCAGCGCATGGCAACCTTGGTGTCCTGGCAAGTGGTGAAGAGGACGAGGGGGGCATTGACGTCGGAGATGATGGTCAAGGCAGCGGAGGGACGACCTCCGCTGATAAAACAAGTGGGCCTTCGGCCGGTGGTGGAGACAGTGGCATGACACAGGATGATGGGGTGCAAGGTGCAGGCCCAACCACTGCTATGATTGGCAGTGCACTGGATGGTAATGTGGACCGTCTTGATGGGGCACAAGGCACGGGCCCCCCGTCAGGGTCTCCCTAAGCGCCGCCACAGAGGCATCCACCACAGTGGTCCATGAACCCAACATTTGACCCCGGCTTCTCTAGCACACCGTGGCAGCAGCGAGGAGCGCATGCTGTGCTACCGGATAGTGTTGGGCCAGGACGGAGCATGTCTGCCACCTCTCAGGGGTTAATCGCGCCCAGGATTGTGCTCGCACCCCTAAGCCTACCAAAGTTCTCTGGGGACAGGAGAAGCTATTGGCAATGGAAGAGTAATTGGGGACCCTTCAGGCGTTAGCTGAACCCACGAGCTCCCCAGAGTGTATGCTCTTCCACCTGCTGGACAGTATCACTGATGCAGTAAAACGCGAACTCAGGCTGTCTCATTGCCGTACTGCGGAGGAGGTCTTCCGGGTTTTGGAGGACTGTTATGGGGACATGTCACAAATAGTGGACGACATTGTACTGGAGCTGCAGGATTTACCTGCAGTCCACAACAACCAACCAAGGGAGGCTTTGCAGTTGATCCAAGCGGTGGAAAGGGCGGTGTTGGACCTTATAGACTTGGGTTGTGAGGATGCAATAAAAAAACCAGTTGGTGATCCGGTCACTTGAAAGTAAGCTGCCGGACAGTATGAAGGAAAGGTGGCTTTTGTACCGGTGCAACGCAGCCAGCAACGTAAACCCACGTAACCAGTTCGACAAACTATGGCAGTTCCTGAGAGATCAGAAGACGGTTCTGGTGCAACTGGAGCAGTTACAGATCACCAGACGTCCAAACTCTGCCAAAGCAGGTGAACCGAGTCCCCGTGAAAAGCTGAAGGAAAGACCGGGGGGCCGAAGACCGGAGAGGCGTTAATTTACCAAGGCCATGGCATGCGAGGCGAGAGGAGAATCATCGTGAGATCTCTGCAGTATGTGTGGCGAAGAGGGGCATACTGGACGTTTATACCACTGTAAGGTATTTAAGAAGGCTAACCCGGCAGAGCGGAGGGCTCAAGTGAAAAAGACCAAAGCCTGCCCCAAATGCCTGGATCTACATGGGAGGGACAGTCCGTGCAATAAAAACTTTTTGTGTCGCAATGACAAATGTAAAAGAGGTGACGCCCCTCCAGATCACCACTTTTTCCTGTGCCTCAAATCTCCTGCCAAAAGGGTCACTGCTAGGGGGGAGACCAAGGGGGAAAAGAGGAGAGAACCCCGTGGTCCGACTGAAGAACAAGAGGCTGTGTTTGCAAGTTTAGGCCTAACCCTGGAGCAGCTGGAGGCTGTTCGTAAGGCCTGCACAAATAAGGCATCTTCAACAGTATGTGCTGGCAAAGAGTTGGTAGATGAGAGTGGACCGAAAGAGCACCCGATCCTCATGATGTTGGTGAAGGTAACGACCAAGAGAGGAGACTGGGTCAGAGCCCTAATCGATCTAGCCTCCGATACCAACTATATCACTCACCAAGCAGCAGAGAGGCTTGGATTGGCAGGTGAGCCAATCACACTGGTCATATACGGTGTAGGTGGTATGGAGGCTAGGGTTGAGACAAAGAGGTACCATGTGAGCATAAAGGCAGCCACAAAAAAGGGGACATGGCGGCTCCATGAGATGCTCTGCTATGGACTAGAGGAGATTGCCAGAGTGGACCATGCAGTGGACTTGGAGCGCCTGGAGAAATTCTTCCCAGGTGTTGTCAAACCGGGGGAGCTGACCCGCCCGGAGAAAGTTGAGTTACTTATCAGTACCCGAGAAGGTTGTCTTGCCCCCCAGCGGATGATGAGGTGTGGCGATCTGGTGTTGTGGGATGGTCCACTCGGAAAGACTGTCAGTGGCGTGCACCCAGACCTTTTTGAGGACATTGAGGTGACTGCGCGCCACTCATCGACCCACTTTGCATGCTCCATGAGGGCGGAGTCCAGGAGAGTCAAGGTTCTCCATAACTACTGCCCCGAGCTAAAGAGCAACATTGAAGTCGGAACCACGGCTGCGTGCAATGCTGAGATTGTCAAGTGGTTGCAGTGGGACAGCATTGGGGCTGCCTGTGACCCTAAGTGTGGTGGGTGTCATTGCAGAAAGTGTGCCCCTGGGGGGAAGGAGATGTCACTCGCTGACAAGCGAGAGTTAGAGATCATCAGGGGAGGTTTGACCTTCAAGTTAAGCGACAACCACAGTGACAAACCCCACTGGGATGCCCGGTACCCCTGGAAAGAGAACCCTGCTACCCTGCCAAACAACTGCGAAGCTGTCAAGGTGGCATTTCTGAAATCGGAGAAGCGCCTTGAGAAGGATCCGAGGTGGAAGGAGGCTTATGCGAGGCAGGTGCACAACATGGTAGCCAGGGGGGCTGCGATCAAACTTTCCAGGGCTGCACTGGACCGTTGGAACGGAGCTGTGTGGTGGGTGAATCACCTAACAGCACCCAACCCACACTCTGTCTCCACTCCAGTAAGACTAGTTTGGGACAGCAGTTGGGAATTCAGGGGTGTTAGCCTGAATGGCATCCTTCTGAAGGGCCCAGACATCTTGAACCCCATCCGGGCGGTCCTGCTCCATTTCCGGGAGGGGGAGCACGCGGCAGTTGGAGATGTGTCCAAGTTGTACAACTCGGTGTGGTTAGAGGATGAGGAGGTGCATGTCCATCGCTTCCTGTGGAGAGACTCTCCGGCGGATGACATTGAGGACTACGCCGTGGTACGGGTGCAGGGCTCAACATTAGCACTTGCCCAATGGCCCGCCGGTGTTTTTTACATCTTTCGGGCCAGTTCGGGCCACTAAATTTGGCCAAACAGTGGCCCGGGTGGGCCAGTACGTTTTCGATACAAATTAAATTTTATTACTCATATTTTACCCAGAATTGTGAAGAAATTGTTCGTAAAATGCACCTTTTCGATACGAGGTCCGCCGTCTTTGTTTATGTCACGCTCTGCTCCGCTCCGCGGCAGGAGTGTGTCGTCTTCGTGCATCATCGGAGATGTTCGGCGCTGTTCGGAAGCGGCATTCTGGTCGAGCGCCAGATCGAGGAGAGAAGGGCTGAGTTTACCAAAGTCTCAGATGACCATCGGGACACACTTAGTGACACCATGGCAGCAGGATGTGCACGCATTCAGGGCTCGACATTAACGATTGTCCGCTTGTCCGGGACAAGTGATACTTAATGTCAGACAAGTTCATTGTCTCAGTTACTTGTCCAATTGGACAAGTGCCAAAATACGCCGATATTCGGGTTACATATCAAATTTATCAGTTTATTCACATGATTTCTGAAGCATCTCACTCGACATATTGTTTTGATGAATCGCCGGATGTTTCTATTCGGAAAGAGCGATGTGCGCATGTGCAATATTCCACTTGCAAAACCGGCCAATACCGCTTCGTGTATTTGAGCTGAAAAGTAAATGGTCATTTATGATTGGTTTTAATTGTGTCATACACGTGGATTTGTTGACATTTCTGTTGGCGGGATCATTATTCAACTGTATATTTACGTTATGTGGTAATTTCCAAATCTTTGAATTGTTGTTGATAGTGTTCATTATATAGCCGAGCGTGTGCTGGGCTTGGAATGTGCGCCTGCATGCGTGTGGACTGACAGGAAGTGAGGTAGGAGTGGGGAAAGTTATCTATGAAATACCAAGCTGTCAAATGGCTGCTAATTAGGTTACCGGCTGTATTAATTAACTAATTAGTAATGGGAGTTTAGGAATTTGAAACAGGGCTCTATAATTTAGATATAATTATGGATTATTTGAAATTATATATTTTTTGACCATTAAATACCATACAGGAGCTACACTGAATAATTAGACAACAACAATTAATCAGTGGAGGATATATATTCAAATTAATAATTTAAAAATGAAAAAATATATATAATTTTAATTTTCTGGTTTTCAATTTCTCAAAATAAATTAATGATTGATGGAGTCCAATTGATGGAGCAGAACTCAAGGGTTGATAGATGAAGATGAATAGAAACTTTATTTGTATCCATTCATCTGTGAGTCAATAGAGGTGTGGAGGTTTTCATAAGATATATTATCTTGTCATTTGATAACTAGATTTCAGTGTATAATAATCAGTGATTTACAGTATTAATCAGTCAATTTTGTTATCAGTTGTTTTTATTTGTAGCATTGTTATTTGTTTCTCTTGTCCAAACTAGTGATATCAAGTCATAAATGTTATGATATAGTTACTTTTTGTGATATTTGTTACTGAACTGCAGAGTACTGATCTGTGTGTATATATAATGGTTAGTGTTTCTGGATCTCATAGTATAGTTATTTTGTTCTTAATTTTATGTTCATAATTTCTATTCTATTGGGATATATTGCTTCTGAACTTCAGCATAATAATTGGTGAATTATTGTATCAATCAGCTTGTTTTACTATATTTTTGAACTTTTGCCTCAGTATATCAAGTATTGATTACTTTTGATTCATAGATATTATGCATATGTTGTGAATTCGGAAACAAATGCCATAAAGATTGGGTTACAAATAGTTTGTGGGGGATTTTTTCTCAAATATTTCTTCGGACAAGTCAACTTCACATTCGGACAAGTAAATTTCCTTTCAACTTGCCCGACAGCACAAGCGGTTTCAAAAGTTAACGTAGAGCCCTGGCATTTTAGATGAATGTGTGGAAGAGGAAAGCTATTGCACTAAACTATAAACCTTAAATTGACTTTATTGCTATTTCAGTGCAGTGCATATTTTCAGAAGCAAAAACATTTTATATATTTATTTCAATTTGATTGGACTGTTTTTGAGTCCATTGCTGGTAATTTGAACTGAGTTACTGTCTTTTGTCAGTATTGTTTTCAGGTACAAAATCAAAATATAAAGTTGTGATAATCTTGAGAAGGCTCTTTTTAATTTTAGGGGGCGGTCATTATTTATGGGGGGGGCTATGAATTTATGGGGGGGTCATGAAAAAGTGACACTACTTTGTACGGAGATGAGGAGATTATTACCTCCTACAATGATGTGGCTTGGGGATATTCTGCAAAAATTTTCAGCCTCGCTGCACTCGGCAACAACATGTACCCCTAAAGTCTACTTTTCTAACCAAAAATCAATGACATAGTGTATTATGAACTGTATGAAATGTGGTGGCCTGAATGCGGGTACCGCACGCATTCGGGCCACCACATTTTCCATTTGGGCCAGTAACTTTTCAATTCCACTGGCCCAATGGGCCACCAGTGGTAAATGTTTAATGTCTAGGTCTGGGGTGAACATGGGCGATAAGCTGGCTGGTTGTATCGCCCAGGTGGCCACGAGGGAGACCACCCATCTGCCACAGTTTGCCGACAAAGTGGAAGAAAGACATGTCATTGTAGACAACGCCTATGTGGACGACATTCTGGTTTCCCACAATGACCCCCAGAGACTGAGTGAGATCCTTCAGGGGGTTGAGGCCATCCTTGAAACCGGGAGGTTTTACCTTAAGCCGTGGGTGCGGTCTGGCCAAAGTGGGAGGCAAGGCGGTGTTCCCACCAAAACTGAGACTATCGTGTTGCCCAACCAGTTACGTGATGAGGACAATAAGGCCCTGGGAGTGGGTTACCACATGGGGGAGGACAAACTTTTCCTCATGGTGGCCGTTAATTTCTCCGCAAGGAAGAAAAAGATGTCCACCGAGCTTGACCTCACCATAGAGGACAAAGAGGAGAAGACACCGGATCCCCTTACCCGTCGTATGTTGCCGAGTCAGGTGGCCGGGCTTTATGACCCCCTTGGTCTGGCGACGCCCCTGAAGCAGAAGGGCGTCATTCTTGTCAGGAGAGCCTTTCAAGAGGCCGGGTCTTTGACTAAGGATACGTGGGACAAGCCACTGTCTGGTGAGCTGCGTGGGAGGGCGATCGAGTTCTTCAAAGAGTATGCCCAGCTGAGCACCATCACTTTCCCTAGGAGTATTACACCTTCAAGCTGGCTGGGTAAACGCTGGGGGATCACATTTTCCGATGGGAGCTGTGACTCTTATGGGGCGGTTCTCTACCTCAGGGATGAGAGTTTTCCACTTTTTGGCGGAATTCCGCTTTTTTTTCAGTCAAAATGGGCCTTTTTTATATTGTTGCAAATCCGTTGAGAAAATTTTAGGGGGGTAGGGTATAGGGATGTTAACCGATGACCGTTTGACCAGTGGTTGACCGAATCAATGTCAACCGGTTAATTTTTTTTTGGTTGTCGGTTAAAAAAAAAAATCAATTGTTTTGAAGCTGCCGATTTTGGAGCGGAGAACCTGGAATTCTGTGTTTGTAAACGCTTGGGGCATGCCATGCGGTGTAAGGACGACAGCTGATGAATGAGAAACACCCATTCAGTCATGTCCCGCCCTCCCGCCCCAGTTGAAGACAGCTGACAAATCAGAAACACCCATTCAGTCATGTCCCGCCCTCCCGCCCCAGTTAAAGACAGCTGACAAATCAGAAACACCCATTCAGTCATGTCCCGCCCCAGTTGAACACAGCTGCCACTCGGCGAAAGAAAAAAGTGTAGACACAGGCTTTTTAGCTTACAAATTACTATTCTGTTCTTTTTTTAAAAATTATTATTAGAAGGCACATCGAGTTTAGTCCTGCCAAAACACTCTTCAAAACACTCAAGATCACCCCTAAGATGTTGTCGGGTTGACTGTTGATGAACTATATTAGAGATGATAAATGCGATTTATTTGGATACTATTCAAGAGGTCTATATTTCATGTTGATTCGTAGTGATTTTTGTTAGCGTCTGCCGTTAGTGTTTAGAACTAGCTCGTACATAACTGGGACAGTGTCTTAAAGGGGCAGTGTCATTAAATTAAAGGGATGGTTCAAACACCATTAAAAGCATAGAAACTTGTACTAAGTGGATTCTAATAAGTGTATTTATTAATGACTGTGCCTTATTTATGTGTTTATTGCTATTTATTCATAAATATTTGTTATTTATTGTTATTTATACTATTATTAGGGCCCGAGCCCGAATGGGCGAAGGCCCTATTGTTCTTGTAAGAGTTCACTATTCTTCTTCTTCTTCTTCTTCTTTATTTTTCTCCGCTGTTGGGTCATTTTCGGGGCACTTGCCATGGGCGAAAACGCACGAAATTTGGCACCAGTTCCGAGAATTGCCACCGCTACTCAGAACCAAAAGCCCAAACTTGGCCGGGGCTCAGGGCCTCTATAGCGCCCCCTAAGTCGTTGTGATTTTGGCCTCCCGCATTAAGGTGCCTGGTTGCCATATAGTTTGTAGTAGTGGCATGCCATTTGGTACGCATATGTATCTCACTAAGCCGGACAAAAATGTAATGCCAATGCATTAGCCACGCCCAACAGGAAGTGAGGTAATTTCACTTTTGTGCGAAATGCATGGCCACGAAGACGGCGCAACTCCTCCTAGATCATTCATAGGAATGTCACCAAAATTGATACACATCATCTACAGACATGGCTGACAAAAGTTACTAAATACGTTTCACGTAGGATCAACCGTTCAGAAGTTATACGTCAATCAATTTTCACTTCAAAATTTTACATGCTTAAAAATTCATAACAAATCTTCTAATTGCTCAAAACTGCTCATACTTCACACGCAAATCACTCATTGGGCTTCTGACATGTTACCCAATTTCTGTGATATTTCGCCACTGGGGGCGCTATTTTTGGGCAAAAAATCCAATCTTTCCTCAAATTTGGTCAAACTTCACGGCCACCCTCTTACTACCTCCCATGTCATGTATACCACATTTTGGGAATTTTCGTCCATGGGGGGCGCTGTTTTTGGCCGACGCAGTTGCTCCAAAACGGGTTTTTGGTTAATAATTCCATAATGCTTTTCCTTCACACCACTACCTTGTGATAGTACGTTGCTGTTGTAGACACTTATTTTTCCAACTCATAATCGCTCATGTACAGCATAGCGCCACCTACTGACATTTGAAAAACCAAAAAATTTATTCTTCAAAAATCTATATCTCATCTTCTATTTACTCAATTGTCATCAAACTTCACACGCAAACTCTTCATAGCTCACCTGACATATACGCCAAATTTTGTGCACTTTCGCCCCTGGGGGTGCTGGTTATGGCAGACATGATATCGCAGCTTCTGATTTGTCAACCTTGGCAAGCAAACTCTTTACAAGACCCTTATTGGGGCGCTTGCCATGGTCGACAACGCATGAAATTTGGCTCCTTTTTCTTAGACTGCCACCGCTACTGAGAACCAGAAGCCCAGATCCAGGCGGGCCTCAGGGCCTCTATAGCGCCCCCTAACATGTTGTGATTTTTGCCTCTCGCATTAAGGTGCCTGCTTGGCATATAGTTTCTAGTTATTATTATTATTATTAGGGCCCGAGCTCCGTAAAGTGCGAGACCCTATTGTTTTTGAAGGATTATTATTATTATTATTATTAGGCCCCGAGCACCGTACAGTGCGAGACCCTATTGTTGCCATGTGTCCAATTCTGTGCTTTGTCGCCATTGTGGGTGTAATGTCTCTTGCCGAAGAAGCTGTGGAAGGTTTTTCGCGGGGACGCATGCCCCCGCCCCCCTTGGCCGCTGGCGCGAGGGCCCGTCGAGGCCACTTGCGGCTTTAATTTATAGTCCTATTTGAACTGGGGGTTACATCGTGCATTCTGAAAGTATGTTTCAGTCTAGCCAACAATGCATGTTATTGCAGATCATATCTCTCCACACAAACTAAAGGCGCAGATGCCTACTCAAGGCTGAATCGCGCAGATCTGATTGCTTTCCTTTGAACATACAGAAGGAGGAGTTAGACAGGGAGCAAAAGAAAGCAAGGCTGGAGTATGTGAAAAATCAAGAGGAGTTGGCTAAAAAGAGGGAGAGGACCAACAAGCTTTTAGCTCTTGCTAAAAAGCTTAAAATAAAGAAGAAATAAATTTTCTGCACCATGAAACTGAAATAGTTGTATATATTGTAAATAGACAAACACTTTATAGAACCAAAAGAAAAATGTATTCATAAATCATATAAACCATTATTTAATATAGCAGTGAATGTGTTACCTTAGTTTGGATTTAGAGCAGCAAATTTGAAGTATCATGTTGGTGCTCACCTGGAATGTATATGCAAAATTTATCACAAAAGGCCTATGTCAATGTTTCCTTTACATAGGTGGAGTTGATCTTTATCAAATGAAAGTTTAAGTAATGTATGTACTTGAAAGAGAGTTCTACTTTTGTATAAGTGTCAATTTTGTAAGCAAACAGGGTATGGTATTTCAACAACATTTGTAAAATTTTGATGATAAAATAAATGGTTTTTAGGGTAAAAAATCTCAAATCCATGAGCTTCCGGGGGCTTTGCCCCCTGGGCCCCCACCAGGGCTTCGCCCCTGGACCCCACTGGGGGCCTACGGCCCCCAGACCCCCGGCTAATTTTTCAGATTTTTTCATCACAAGCCACTCTCATCCGTGCTACCTGTGCTGGGAGACATCAGGGGGTGTTGTGTCCTGGCTCGTGGAGTCAAAAGCTAAATTGACCCCCCTTGACCAGAAGGGCGACGCTGTTAAAGCGGAGATCTGCGGAGCCGTCTTTGCCACCCAGCTGAAGGGCTACATACTGAAGCATGGATGTTTGGATATGGGTAGGTGGTACCACTTCGTCGACAGCCAGACTGTGTTGGGGACCATCCAGCGGGAAAGTTATGGGCTCCAAACTTTCTTCGCTAACCGTGTTGGTGAGATCCAGAAGGACGGACCTGTGACAGATTGGTGGTGGGTCCCTGGTCAGTACAACTTGGCCAATCTTGTCACAAGAGGGTGTTCCCCTGAGCAGCTTGATGGTGACTCCTTGTGGCAGAGAGGTCCCAAGTTCCTGACCAGAGCAGTGGAGGAGTGGCCCATGAAGTCCGCTGCAGAGGTGGCCTCCGGTACCAGGGAAGCAGTGAGTAAACGCCAAAGGAAAGCTTTCTCTGCCATCATTACAAGGGCACAGGCAAAGAAGTTGTTTGCTTCAGGCGGTCCTACTGGTGTGGATGCCACGGTCAAGGATGGGGCGATCACGTGGCCTCCTATGGTCAATAAGAGGGAATCCTCGCCAGATACTGCCACGGGGTCTTCATCAACAGCATCTAACGCCTGCAGTACGAAGAGATTTTGGGGTTCGGCTCTTGTAGGACAGGTGAATCTTTCGAGGTTTGCTACACTAACCAAGCTATGTGGGGCTGTGGGATACATCCGCAGAGCCGTGTACTCCTGGTTACTCGGCAGAAATCGAACTGGCGAGCGAGAACAGTGGGAGGCAGTACTCACAGTCCAGGAGTGAGAGGAGGCGTTCAAGGACTTATGTCTCACTGCCCAGACAGGTGTGACCTTCCCCACGACGACACTCAACCGTCTGGTTGTGAACAAGGACAGGGCAACAGGTCTCTCGTTGTGCCATGGCCGGATCCAGTCCGTTGATAAGGGAGGACCTGGGGTTCTGCTGATCCCCTACAAGGAGCGGATCAGCACCCTCCTTGCCGAAGAAGCCCACCGTGTCAACCATGAAAGTGTCACCGGCACCCTCCTTCGGATGAGGAAAAGAGCCTGGGTGATGCAAGGCCCTAGAGCCGCTCGCAAAGTTGTGAACTTGTGTATGCATTGTCGGAAGTGCAGAGCCAAGTTATGCTCTCAAGTAATGGGCGATCTCCCTTCTGTTCGCACCGGGCCAGGTGCTCCTTTCGAGTACACAACGCTGGACCTGTTCGGTCCATACATAGTCAGGGACATTGTGAGGCGGCGCACGAAGAAGAAGGTCTGGGGCATGGTCTTTAGTTGTATGGCCTCGAGAGCGATCCATGCAGATTTGGTCGAGGACCTGTCGACTGAGGGCTTTCTCAAGACTTACCAGCGATTTACCGCCCTCAGGGGTCATCCCAAAAAGCTCTGGTCCGACCAGGGCACCAACTTCGTGGGGGCCAGACCTGCGCTGGAGGATCTCTACAGCTTCCTGGTGGATATCGACAAAAGGGAAGTCCAGAGGAGAGCGGTTGTGGCTGGGACTGACTGGGTGTGGGAGTTTAGTCCAGTGGACTCGCCGCATCGGAATGGGGCAGCAGAGGCAGCTGTATGTGTGTTGAAGAGGTCGTTGAGCAGTGTTGGTGAGGAGGGTGACTTGACCATCCTGGAGTTCCAAACCCTCCTCTACCTGGCTGCCAACCTTTCCAATGATCGGAGCCAGAGCTCAGGTCCGGGAGGAGACTGTGGACGTTGTGACACCGAACTCGTTGCTGTTGGGTCAAGCGGGGCCCAGAGGTGACACCCAGGGTTTTGAATTCCCTACCTACCCATTCAGTCAGCTGCAAGCAGTCCAGGTGGAGGTGGATAAGTTTTGGAGACGTTGGAGCCAGTTGGCTGGACCTCACCTGTTCGTTCGGCAGAAGTGGCATGCCCCTGCCAGGAATGTCACCGTCGGAGACCTGGTATGCATTGTGGACCAAAACACCCTCCAGGGTCAATTCAGGCTGGGTCGTGTTGAGGAGTCGTGTCCAGACGATAAGGGTGTTGTCTGAGACATCAAAGTGAGGATTTGTTACAGCCGCCCCATTGGCCTGTCCCAAGTAAGGAAGGACAAGGATCCATGTCCTTCCACAATCCTATGCAGGGACGTCAGGAGGCTGGTGGTGTTACTGCCAGTAGAGGAGCAGGAGGGTGTTTCGCTTGTTCCCCTGGCTACCTATGAGGTGCTAGAACTGTGGACACTTGAATGTGGGACTTACACTGAATCTTTTTTACCAGGGGCGATTCTAGCATCTGATCTTTGGGGGTGCTTAGCCCCCAGAGCTGACAGAGGCACCTGGCTTGAACGACAGTGTTTCCGTGTTTATTCCGCATTTAGACTAGACTTAACTAGACAAGAAGACTAGACTAGACAAGACTAGACTTATGCAATGTTTTAACAGAAGCTGACCCAATAAACTATGATATCTACACATTTACAACCACTGACACAAATATTTACGTTATATTTTTAACTAAACAAGACCTACTACTGCATTTGTAATGTTGGAGCTATTCATTTTGAACAGTGGTAATTGTTAATTAATGTGTTATTGTGTATTGTGTAATAATAGTATGTATTATTATGATTTTACATTAAACGCTATGTTACATTAAATAAAATTGACTAACACACGGTGGTCTAGCACCGTAGCACTTGTACAGCTCTGCACAAAAGTATCTCGATATGGATGATAAATGTCGTTTTTATCATTCTGTTCATAGACCAGGGAACATCGATATTGCATTATGCATATTATTGTGTTGTGTTTAACAATTGTAACTCCAGTCCGTACCTTCACATCTCGCTGTACCAGTAATACTCAGGTGCTACTTCGAGTTCCTCATCGGCGTGGAATCCAGTTAAAAAAAACACCATGTCGTAGCAAGCACTCGTGCGGACAGGCAACCCAATCAGAGGGGACGCAAGGAGGAGAGGGATTTTACTGCTCATAGAACTATCACGTAACAGGTGAATTCAAGAACACACACACGCCCGCACACACATTCATTGCGCAGTGTGCAAGGGCACTTATTTCTGAAAATTACGTCCAAAAGCAGTGTTTTTGAGGGTGCTGAGCTAGGGGGTGCTGAGCTCGTTTTTGGGGGTGCTTGAGCACCCCCAAAAATAGGCTAAACACGCCCCTGTTTTTTACTGAACAGTTATATGCTGTTTCTTTATTTTGTCACCTGAGAGGTTTTGCATATTCTGTGTATTACAACCCCGATTCCAAAAAAGTTGGGACAAAGTACAAATTGTCAATAAAAACGGAATGCAATAATTTACAAATCTCAAAAGCTGATATTGTATTCACAATAGAACATAGACAACATATCAAATGTCGAAAGTGAGACATTTTGAAATTTCATGCCAAATATTGGCTCATTTGAAATTTCATGACAGCAACACATCTCAAAAAAGTTGGGACAGGGGCAATAAGAGGCTGGAAAAGTTAAAGGTACAAAAAAGGAACAGCTGGAGGACCAAATTGCAACTCATTAGGTCAATTGGCAATAGGTCATTAACATGACTGGGTATAAAAAGAGCATTTTGGAGTGTCAGCGGCTCTCAGAAGTAAAGATGGGAAGAGGATCACCAATCCCCCTAATTCTGCGCCGACAAATAGTGGAGCAATATCAGAAAGGAGTTCGACAGTGTAAAATTGCAAAGGGTTTGAACATATCATCATCTACAGTGCATAATATCAAAAGATTCAGAGAATCTGGAAGAATCTCTGTGCGTAAGGGTCAAGGCTGGAAAACCAGACTGGGTGCCCATGATCTTCGGGCCCTTAGACGGCACTGCATCACATACAGGCATGCTTCTGTATTGGAAATCACAAAATGGGCTCAGGAATATTTCCAGAGAACATTACCTGTGAACACAATTCACCGTGCCATCCGCCGTTGGCAGCTAAAACTCTATAGTTCAAAGAAGAAGCCATATCTAAACATGATCCAGAAGCGCAGACGTCTTCTCTGGGCCAAGGCTCATTTAAAATGGACTGTGGCAAAGTGGAAAACTGTTCTGTGGTCAGATGAATCAAAATTTGAAGTTCTTTATGGAAATCAGGGACGCCGTGTCATTCGGACTAAAGAGGAGAAGGACGACCCAAGTTGTTATCAGCGCTCAGTTCAGAAGCCTGCATCTCTGATGGTATGGGGTTGCATTAGTGCGTGTGGCATGGGCAGTTTACACATCTGGAAAGACACCATCAATGCTGAAAGGTATATCCAGGTTCTAGAGCAACATATGCTCCCATCCAGATGATGTCTTTTTCAGGGAAGACCTTGCATTTTCCAACATGACAATGCCAAACCACATACTGCATCAATTACAGCATCATGGCTGCGTAGAAGAAGGGTCCGGGTACTGAACTGGCCAGCCTGCAGTCCAGATCTTTCACCCATAGAAAACATTTGGCGCATCATAAAATGGAAGATACGACAAAAAAGACCTGAGACAGTTGAGCAACTAGAATCCTACATTAGACAAGAATGGGTTAACATTCCTATCCCTAAACTTGAGCAACTTGTCTCCTCAGTCCCCAGACATTTACAGACTGTTGTAAAGAGAAAAGGGGATGTCTCACAGTGGGAAACATGGCCTTGTCCCAACTTTTTTGAGATGTGTTGTTGTCATGAAATTTAAAAATCACCTAATTTTTCTCTTTAAATGATACATTTTCTCAGTTTAAACATTTTATATGTCATTTATGTTCTATTCTGAATAAAATATGGAATTTTGAAACTTCCACATCATTTCATTCCGTTTTTATTTACAATTTGTACTTTGTCCCAACTTTTTTGGAATTGGGGTTGTACATTGTTGTATTAATAATAGTTATTGTGGCCTACTTGGTAAAGGACAAGTAGCCCAAGTGGGAGGTGTGAAATTATTCTACATTTGTTTTAATTTTATAGCGACATCTTGTGGTAGTGATCCCCCTGTAGGTTATTTGGGGCGGATGTAGTAACCTGCCGGATCTTCTTTTGAAAGTATGCCATTGTTTTGACTGGTGAAGCTGAGCTGGTGAGTTAAGAAATGTATACAATGTGATTACAATTTATGTTGAATACTATAGTTATATTAATGTATGCGGATTGTACAGTAGATAATATGTCCGTGCCATTAATATTGTGGCTTTGTTTCATTTTGTGTCATTTCAGTTGATTACCTGGCGAAAGGCACGGTTACTGTTCAGGTGTACGCTTATGGAAAAATAAACACGTAGAAGACAGTAATCGGATGTCCAAGCTTGAGTGTGACACTGTTTCATCAGTTAAGAACACCCTTTATGGTGGGAGTTATTAAATTAATGTAGTTAGTTTAATAAAACCGTACATCAAATATAATGCATTTTACAACCCCGATTCCAAAAAAGTTGGGACAAAGTACAAATTGTAAATAAAAATGGAATACAATGATGTGGAAGTTTCAAAATTCCATATTTTATTCAGAATAGAACATAGATGACATATCAAATGTTTAAACTGAGAAAATGTATAATTTAAAGAGAAAAATTAGGTGATTTTAAATTTCATGGCAACAACACATCTCAAAAAAGTTGGGACAAGGCCATGTTTACCACTGTGAGACATCCCCTTTTCTCTTTACAACAGTCTGTAAACGTCTGGAGACTGAGGAAACAAGTTGCTCAAGTTTAGGGATAGGAATGTTAACCCATTCTTGTCTAATGTAGGATTCTAGTTGCTCAACTGTCTTAGGTCTTTTTTGTCGTATCTTCCATTTTATGATGCGCCAAATGTTTTCTATGGGTGAAAGATCTGGACTGCAGGCTGGCCAGTTCAGTACCCGGACCCTTCTTCTACGCAGCCATGATGCTGTAATTGATGCAATATGTGGTTTGGCATTGACATGTTGGAAAATGCAAGGTCTTCCCTGAAAGAGACGTCGTCTGGATGGGAGCATATGTTGCTCTAGAACCTGGATATACCTTTCAGCATTGATGGTGTCTTTCCAGATGTGTAAGCTGCCCATGCCACACGCACTAATGCAACCCCATACCATCAGAGATGCAGGCTTCTGAACTGAGCACTGATAACAACTTGGGTCGTCCTTCTCCTCTTTAGTCCGAATGACACGGCATCCCTGATTTCCATAAAGAACTTCAAATTTTGATTCATCTGACCACAGAACAGTTTTCCACTTTGCCACAGTCCATTTTAAATGAGCCTTGGCACAGAGAAGACATCTACGCTTCTGGATCATGTTTAGATACGGTTTAGATACATCTTTGAACTATAGAGTTTTAGCTGCCAACGGCGGATGGCACGGTGAATTGTGTTCACAGATAATGTTCTCTGGAAATATTCCTGAGCCCATTTTGTGATTTCCAATACAGAAGCATGCCTGTATGTGATGCAGTGCCGTCTAAGGGCCCGAAGATCATGGGCACCCAGTATGGTTTTCTGGCCTTGACCCTTACGCACAGAGATTCTTCCAGATTCTCTGAATCTTTTGATGATCTTATGCACTGTAGATGATGATATGTTCAAACTCTTTGCAATTTTACACTGTCGAACTCCTTTCTGATATTGCTGCACTATTTGTTGGCACAGAATTAGGGGGATTGGTGATCCTCTTCCCATCTTTACTTCTGAGAGCCGCTGACACTCCAAAATGCTCTTTTTATACCCAGTCATGTTAATGACCTATTGCCAATTGACCTAATGAGTTGCAATTTGGTCTTCCAGCTGTTCCTTTTTTGTACCTTTAACTTTTCCAGCCTCTTATTGCCCCTGTCCCAACTTTGAGATGTGTTGCTGTCATGAAATTTCAAATGAGCCAATATTTGGCATGAAATTTCAAAATGTCTCACTTTTGACATTTGATATGTTGTCTATGTTCTATTGTGAATACAATTTCAGTTTTTGAGATTTGTAAATTATTGCATTCCCTTTTTATTTACAATTTCTACTTTGTCCCAACTTTTTTGGAATCGGGGTTGTATATAAAGACGTGGTGTGAACTACATCAATGTTTTTAACAAACTGGATATGAGTCCACTTAATGTTGTCTGCATATTCTGCCAAAAATTACACATTAGAGCCACATGAGCCACAGAACATGTAAATTGTTCCCAGATCTTGTCCACAGTAAGGGCAAAACATAGCCTGGAAAAAAGAAGATAGATCAGTATAATCTAGAAAACTAAAAATGAGAAACATGATAGCCTAAGTAACGTTATTGAGGTGAGTATTAATACTCTTCACTACCTCTTGTAGGTGCATTTGGGTAATTGAGTGATCAATCTCATTAAATCTGAAGGTTAATAATTAAAATTGAATCAGTCTCATTTGAATCATACCATTGAATCATTTTCATTGAATCAGTCTCATGTTATCATTAAATCACTCATGGAATCAGTCTTATTAATCAGTCTCATTAATTAATACCATTAATTTTGGTGCTTAATAAATTACCAAACAGCTAAATTATGGTATATTCCAAATTATTATGATCACTTACCATATTACATAAATCATATGCACCTTTTAGAATTCTTTGGAGATTGGGGACTTCAGAGATATTGGAACACAAATAAACACAGTTTCAATAATAAATGAATTTATTATAACAAAGATAAAAATGGATAATGGCAGTTGAAATATATACAAACAGTGAGATGTGTGCGTGTGTGAAAGGCCCTATGGCCTAAGCAGAAGGCTAGCGTGGGATGCTAGCTAGGTATGTTCGTGTGTGTCCACGTGGTGTAGGGATCACCACGTGGGATTTGAGGAGAACAAAGGAATTAGCCTTGTGTGGCTAAGCTAAGACAAAGGGAAGCTAGCTAAGGTATGTTTGTGTGTGGGGAGAGAGAGAGAGAGAGAGAGAGAGAGGCCTTGTGTGTAGCCTACAAAAAGGATTAGCTCTGGTAGCTAACTCCACGTGTGTTTGTGGGGGAGGAGTTAACCACATGGTAAGGCCTATGGCCTAGCAAAAGAAATAAGCTAGCGTGGGATGCTAACTGAGGTGCATTTGTGAGGCCAGGTGAGGCCTGTGACCATGTGTTTGTGTGTGTCAGGCCTGGTGACCACGTGTTCGTGTAGGCCTAGATTAACCTCATGTGGCTAAGCTAAGACAAAGGAATGCTAGCTAAGGAGGGTGTGTCACCACGTGGGGTTTGAGAACAAAGGATTTAGCTCTGGTTGCTAGCTAAAGGTGTGTTTGTATGTGTGGGAGAGGGCCGCCACGTGTTAGAGACAAAAGATTAGCTCTATGTAGCTAACTCCACGTGGTGGAGGCCTTGTGATCCCTTGAGACAATTGGCCCTTTTCCACTACCCTTTTTCAGCTCACTTCAGCTTGCTTCAGCTCACTTCAGCCCGACACGGCTCGCGTTTCGACTACCAAAAAACAGCACGACTCGGCTCGCTTCAGCCCTGCTTAGCCCCTAAAACTCACACCGTTTTGGAGTGGGGCTGAAGCGAGCCAAAGCGAGCCGAGTGAGGCTGGGGGCATGAGCAGACACTCCCCTGTGCACTGATTGGTGAGGAGGAGTGTCCTCACATGCCCACATACGCCCCGCGAGCATGCTGGGATCTGTAAACACCGCAAACCCGGAAGAATAATAATTACGAATTACGAGAATTTCTGAAGCCTTATGCGCCTCGCCTCATCTATACGCTCTTGCCAGTATCTGTTGGCGTTGTCGGTGACAACAAGCCACAGCACCAAGACCAGCAACACTAACGACTCCATGTCCTCCATGTTTATTGTTTACTATCCGGGTCGTGAGACTACCGCTTAAAAGATCACTGATGTCACTGTTTGCGCTGCTTAACGACATCACGTGACGTCCACCCACTTTCGCTAACTCCACCCAATGTGTCCACCCACTTCCAGCCAGCACGGTTCAGCGCAGTTGTAGTCAAAATGCAACTCCAACAGCCCCGCTCAGCTCGACTCAGCTCGACTCAGCACGGCACGGCTCAGCCGCGTTTGTAGTGGAAAAGCAGCAAATACAATTAGCCCTGGAGGCTAATGGAACAAAAGAATTAGCCGTGTGTTTAGCTAAGGTGTTTGTGAGGCCTGGTGAGCTAGCTTTGGTTGCTAATTAGACAAAGAATTAGCCGTATGTGGCTAGCTAAGGCCCAAGGATCCTACCTCGTGGAGTTAAAAGGTGTTAATAAGGAATTAAGAGAAGCATGCAAAGCCTATCTATTAAACAATTGAGAGATTAAACAAAACAGAACAATCAACAATTCAACACGCTGTGTCGAACAGTGTAAACAAAACGTTCCTGAGTTTAAATTCACACTGGTTCAATAAAAGCTAATTCCTAAGACTAGGTTTTGCCCAAATGCCAGTCTTACTCAGTATCTTGCCTTTAGCAAAATTATGAAGAGATGTTCTGAGACTTTGGAGTTTCACCGTTGTGGAGGTCTCCGTGAATCGATTCCATGGAGCAGAGGATCCCTTGGTTCGACGCGTGGTCGCTCGTGCTGAGAAGAGAGTCTCTGATCAGAATAATGTGCACAGCTGTTTAATTAGGAGGAATTCCGTCGCTCCTAATTTTTAATTGAACTGTTGGGCTGCAGTCCATACGTACTGATAATGAATAAACCAGTTGTAACTCAAGCTGAGTTTAAAATCGCACGATCCAAGAATCTACCGTGGCCAAAGGTGAAAGAAAGAAAAGCGAGACACTCTGATTCTTGCAAGAAAGAAAAGAAAAGATGTCTTTTTGGGTTTGCTCGCGGAGCGAGCAATTCCTCCCTGTGTCCGTGTTGAAATCACGGCGCCAAAAGAGGAGGAACTAGGAGTTTCCGGGTGGTTTATGCCTTCCTGGAGGATGTGACATAGATGATCCCGCCCACGCGTGACGTAGGTCAACGCGGAAGTGGGATGATGGGAAATGTAGTTTCTTAAAGAGATGGTGTACTGTACCTACACTCTTGACACACAATGGAGATAATTCATAACTGCTTACAAGTTAACTGCTGTCATTAACAAGCATACTGTAACATGTAATGTGCAGCGTTGTATGGTATGGGGACTGTAGTAATGTAATGTAGTAATGTAGTATTAAAACAGGTATTTTATATCAATCTCTAATCTGTTTGTTTATGACGATGTTTTGATTATTGCATTTTTTTATTTAAATTTTTTCATTTTTATATCTTTCTTCTTTATTCTTCAGAATAAAGTAATCAAATCAATCAATCAATCAATCAATCAATCAATCAATCAATCAATAATCATCTTGTCTTACTAAGCAGGCTAATCTACATGCAAATGTGCAGCCTTGTAACGTCTGGTGTAAAATACAATAAAATAAACGTCACGTAATGTGTAGCATTGTACAATGATATAAACATAATATATGTATAATATATATAATATATAACAGCGTTTTTCGTTTGCAGATCGTTTCTTGGTTTGCAGATCGTTTCTCTATTTGCATCGCGTTTGATGATGATGCATTTGTCTTTGTTTTTTGCAGCACGTTTTTTTTCATTTAGACCTCATTTAGACTTGTGTTTGAGTTTGTGATTTTGCATCGTTTCTGTACTTGAAGGTGTTTTCTCGAACTGAGACGTACTGGGCCGTTGCTGTCCATTTGACCCTTGTCGGCCACCGTAGAGGAGACCACCTCTTCAACTGTGAGCAGCGGATAGTGTTCTCTTTTGATGGCTTAGTTTAGATTTTGTGGATCCATGCATATCCTTG